>NC_136813.1:89662476-90124976 GCF_951394365.1 Tetrao urogallus
AATGCATGATCTGGTAGGGAAAGACCCTGGGAAGAAAGCTTCAGAGCCACAGCAGACATAATATCCATTTTGATGCCCCAGTGTATGAGCAGCTGCTTCTTTAAATCTCAGTAAGTGGCTCATTAGCCCTCTGATGTGGTCATACACTGCAGCACAGTAAGGACAAGAATCAAAGAATAACAGGAGCCTGTAAGAATGATGTCAGAAAGACCAAGGCAAAAAAAGGCAATGTAATTAACAAAGAAAAGCAAGGTTAACAGGAAAGCACTCCTATATGTTAGAGCAAGACAATGGCAGAAATATGATCTACCCTTGAGCCAGGACTGAAAGCTAGTAAGAGGCGACAGAGGAAAATTCGAAGTGTTTAATGTCTTTTTCCCTCTTTGGTTAAAAGCATTAACTATGACCAGTCAGGTAACTATTAATGTCTAAAGCTAAGTAGCAGGAAGGATAGAACACACTAGAATTGGTCGTTTTCCAGCTGGACAGACCTGACAGACCTCATCTGAGGGAACATGAAAAACCAGCTGAAGCAAACCAAGAGCCATTAGGGACCCTTCCGCACATTACCTGGAGATCAGAAGACTGGGGATGGGCAATTGCAGTGCCCATAGTAAGAAAAAAAAAGAAGGAGTTTGAGGAGTATAGGCAGAGAAAACAGCCTAACTTGAATTCCTGGAAATAAACTGAAACAAGATCTACAACAGACTTCTTTTGTGCATGGGAGGTAATGAAAGGATATGTAGAGGCCAACAAATATTTGCCAGGAACAAATCATGCTGAACCAAGCTAATTTTCTTCTTTGACAAGTAGCAAGTCTTATGGACAACAGATATTACATATCTTGACTTGAACAAGGTTTTCAACACAGTCTCTTGTGATTTCCTGTAAGGGAGTTAAAACAAAACTACTGTAGAGTGGACTCAGACTCACAGCTACTTAAAAAAAAAAAAAGCAGCAGAAGAAGAATTATCATCTGTTCATTGCTGATGTGGAATAATTATGGAAAGTAGTTTTGCAGATGCTCTGCCAGGGACTTGTACCACTCCCTATTTTTGTCGTGTTTTGAAAGACGATGTAGAGTGTACGGTTATCAAATTTGTTGAGAAAGTTCTGTGAGCAGGATTAGCATCTTAATCGATTGAAGAAATGGTCTGAAAACAGAAGGATTCAGTAAGTTTGGGTATAATCTAATTACATTTAGGCGGGAATAAACCCCTGAATGGAGAACAGCCAGAAAGGCAAAAGACCTGCACAAAAATAGGTTGGGGGTTTTGGTATATCTCAAGCTGACTAAGAATTAACAGTGCTATACTTGTGTGGAGAAGCAAGAGTCATGCTGAAATGTATGAATAGTTTAGGTAGATGTGAAAGAAATTCTTCATTCCTGCTTAGCACTGGTGAGATCTCAGTGCAGAAAATGGACTTACTTTTGCCACTGGACTCAAGAGGAGCATAGGCAAATAGGAAAAGTCCTAGGAGCGACAAAAAGTACTAAAAGTCTTAAGGGACTGACCTTGGAGGCCAGTGTCTAAGAACTGGATTTGTTTAGTCTAGAGAAAAGAGGACTGAGAAGAAACATGATAACGGTCTTCAAACATGTAAAAGGCAGCTGCTCACTGGAAGGCAGTAAGTCTCGACTCTTAGAAAAAAGCAGTGAGCTTATGTAGTATCTAGAGTTACAGTTTTTGTAAGGAAAAACTTCTTAGCTAGGAGGCTACAAAAGCCTTGGTGCCAGTGGAGGTCATCGAGACTTTAGTACTGATGATTTGAAATGTCTTTAACGAAAGGTTCATTGTGTGTGGATGGGAAGGGAGATACCAGAACTAAGGGCAAGAGCTTGTCAGCATAATAACTTGCAGACAAATATTTGAAAGTCATATATTGCATCTGGAGCTGGGGTTGTTGCGTTATGAGAGTATCATCACTGGGAAGAGCATCTCCAGCTATCACTAAGTTTTGTCCAGCACATGGAACTTCAAAGGATGGAAAAAGGAACTGGATCTTAAATGCAAACTTGGAAAGGTTGCTGACCCCTAGAACATTTCTTGAGGCTTCTTCCCACCTTCAACAGTTGTAAATAAACACAGACTATGCCAAAATGGCTAAATTACTGCTACAGGGACTTCCTGTTACATGTGAAAAACAGATAGTAAGCCTTATTTGAAAAATTATCTTACTTACCTGAAAAATTTTTCTAGTTACATCATGTGCGTTTCTGGCTTGAAATCCCATCGCCTGGGAGACAAACAAGCACTAGCATTTCTGCTTTATGAGGAGAATGAAAGGTTTTGTCATGAACCTGAAAGACTGTTTTGTTGCATTACTTTGCAAATGTTTGGGAGGCAGCTGTCCTTGTCCTTGTCCCAGAGGCCTGCTATTGTGAAAAGCAAAGCCAAGAAAATGGAGTGAGAATCTGCAGAGGCACAAGAGGGAAAAACGAAATGCCCTCACATTGCATAAAACTTTTATGACGTGAGTGGGAGTAAAACCCAGGGCTTTGTGGTGTTCACACCAGCACCGCCATCCTCGAGCGCTGCTGTCATACTGTAACAGTATTTGTTTTAACAGTAAAGTTTCCTTCACAGAGAACCCGTCTGAAGGTTGCGCTGTGTGTTGGCTACGGGTGCAGAGATGTATATTGCCACTGCATCTTTCTGGTGCTATGAAAGCGATAATGTAATTCTATGCAATTAAAATGCCGCCTCCTACATGCACAGTGACTCTCCCTAGTTTTACAGCTGTTTACCATGTTCTTTGTGAAGGCATTTGCTGATAATAATTTGCGTTGGGGAAATATAATAGCCCAAACAAGGAAATCTAGTATGATCCAATTATTTAATCTAGTTCAAACCTACATTTTTCTCAGAGGAATCCCTAACCCAGATTAATTTAGATACGTGATGAGGTTTGATTCCCTTGCTCTCATAAATCCCACAAGCAGAACACATGCAATTGTTTTGCTGCTAACTGTGCTTACATGTGTACATATTCTCATAATCCTGCAAACATATGAGAAAAGCAAAATTTAAAAAAAAAAAAAAAAAAAAAAAAAGCAATTCTAATTCTCTCTTTAATTCTCTCTTGTTTCAGTGGAGCCCACCTGTCTTCTGTTTCCCAGGAGGAAGCCGTGCATCCTTGCTTCTGGTTATTCCGCTCCAAAACTGTAGTTTATTGAAGCATAGGATGTTGGTGGCCCTGCCTGCAGCAGGGGGTTTGGAGCTTGACGATCCTCGAGGTCCCTTCCAACCCAAGCCATTCTATGATTCTGTGATTCTATTATTCAGTCTGCATTCATATCTCTGGCTTTCTTCTGGAGACAGTAAGTTCTGCTCCAGACTGCCATTTATCCAGGTTTCTCTGGACGTTTATTCTTTCTCCACTCAAAAATTGTGTCTAGGCAGAAAACGCAGACTGCAATCATTTCTTCAGGATTTTCAAGTATCAGAGAGTCTGACTGGAATTGTGACTTAGAGCATGGCTGGTAGATGTCAATATCATCTATTCACCTATTGCACATCCATACATCGCCTCTATGTTTTGTGTACAGTGAAGCTGATGCTTCTAAGATGTGTGATATCTGTTGTGCATGTGCTGTGGAGTTGATTCATATCTGTGCAGGAATTTCCAATGCAGCAGAAATGCTTTGGATGTACTGTGCATCCACAGACCATCTTTACCACCTTGCAGAGCAAGTCTGGGGGTTTCAAAAGCTCAGATTTATTGCACGTTATCCAGATCATGATCATGCACATATATTATCTGGGAAATTTCCCTGAATACAAGACTTCATAGTAGTACTGAAGTAGGACTGAAGTACTGTAGTAAGACTACACAGAAGTACTGAAGGAATGAGAAATATTTAGAGTTAATCCTAACTTGCAATATGTGTTGAGGGTTTTTTTGTTTTGTTTTTATTTTTTGTTTTTTGTTTTTTTTTTTCAAAGGAGGACAGAGCAGGTAATAATCTGTTGAGAAGAAACAGGAATATTTGGGACAAATGGTCAGTTTCTGCCAAATATGTTTAGCAGGTAAGGAAGCAAGTCTACCTCTCCCCAGGCTGCGTGGCACTTAAGCTAGTTGTGACATGCTTTACTCCCACTTAGAGATGTGCTATATATCCAATATCATTCATTCCACAAGATTTGGGAATTCTTTCCTGCATGACAGAAAGAGTATTCATCAGACTGCCTCTCTGTTTCATGCTGCCAGCCCAAGAAAGATCGTCATAGGGAAAAATGGGCCTTGCTATTAGTCTTTATGATGGGCTTCTTTATAACGAGACAGCAATTGATAAATGTTGGTATCAATCAGGATCCTGTATTTTTCCCAGTATTAACTTCAGTTCACTGTAGCGTAACTACAGTGGAATTTACTCCTAGCTTGGAAAGCTATTCAGTGCCATATGGATGATTTCAATTAAAGAATTAAAAATCTTTCAGATAATACAATTATTCCTGCAAATGCAACCTGCAGTAGATGTGCATGCTGTTGAAACCAGAGGTTTAACATTGTTTGTATAGATGACTAATGCAGTTGTTACTCAAATTGTACAATTAACATTTGTAAAAATGTACTGCCCCTTACAAAGGTCAGACTGCTTACAGGTGCATTATGTTATTGATATCCAATCAGATCACCTGGGGATTATGTGGAGTAAGAGATCTTCTAAAATGATTGTGAAATTTCTGGCAATTTATATTACTCTCTGCATGCAAATTCATTAGCAAAATGCCTTCTTAGTAGTGCTTCAAAACCCCACACAACAATGGGACTTCCAGACGGAAAGCAAAAGCTTAAATACCTGTCTGAACTCCCACAGGATTTGGGGGATTTGGAATAAAATGACAGATTTGTGTCTGAATCATTTTTTATTTTTCACAGAAGATAACCCCAGGTCTTGGAAAAGTTATAGACTGCCTGGTATACACTGCACTGGAATGACCTTGAGAATCTCTTGGCTCTTCCCTTCTCAACAAACATAGTCAATTGGGTCACAGAGAAATGGCAGGTAGCTTATAAAAGGTCAGCGGCTGGCTGGCTAAGGGAGCGCTGAATAGCTCAATCTGAAGGTAGGCAGAACGAAGACAGTGGGACAAGAATAGTGCTGTAAGAGCCTAACAGGCACTCCAGCTCCTACTGCTGTGGAAAGCAATGCCCTTAATTTAGCAGGAAAGTAGGAAATCTCTGACTGGAATGGCTTTTGATGCTGAGTGTTCTGAGGGATCACAGAATCACAGAATCACGGGTTGGAAGGGACATCAGGGGATCATTGAGTCCAACCTCTCTGCTAAAGCAGGTCACACAGGTAGGTGTCCAGAGGGGTATTGAATATCTCCTTAGAAGGAGACTCCGCCACCTCTCTGGGCAGCCTGTTCCAGTGCTCTGTCATCCTTACCACAAAGAAGTTCTTCTTCATGTTAGTATGGAACTTCCTGCATTCAAGTTTTAGGCCGTTATTCCTTGTCCTATTGCAACACACCACTGAGGATGCTTTCTCCGAGTTTCACAAACCATTCCACTTTCTCCTAATGAATATGCAAACATTTCAATTTAAACACTTAACTATGCATCTTTAGAATAATCTCACATCACACAATCAAGAGCAGAAGGTGGGGCTGTGTCCTTGTCTAACTTTGTTCTTTCTGCATTTCTCAAGGCACATAAGAAAAAGCATAACCTCGGTGAAAGCATTCATCTGAAGATCCTCTCTAACATGGAAGTGCTTCTACACACAAAACAGGTGTTTCATTCTGGGGTCCTTCAGTCATATGTATGTAGTAAAATGGACAAACTTCAGAGATGCTATGGAAGTGATAGAGTGATAGAGCAGGATCATCCATGACCATCAAAAACTAAGACTCCAATAAATTTCTAAGCCCCTCGCTCCTTCCTTCTCCTGCCTGCAGGTCCAGCCTGACAAACAACTGCCCCAGATCTAAAAAAAAGGTGCCTATTTTTGTTTGTTTTCATCTCTTACATTAATCAAGAAGAGAAAACACTAAACAAGATAGGAAAGACCGGGCAGATGGAAAAAAACGATCACTAGAAATTGAAGTATTACAGATGTTAAATCATCATAGTGGGTATCAGGGAAAACTGCATTCAGGGAAAACTATGGTATGGGTTACTGTTGCAATAGGAAACACTAATAGAAAGAAAAAAAGAGAGAGAGTAAGGCAATATTCTTCCTGTCTTCAGCGCAGAGAGATTTGGAATGATCTGTTGTGCTCAGCATTTCTTTCTTCTAAAAAATTATCCCAGTGATGCTTTCTAGCTAAACAATGAGAGTACAACAACACAATAATTCTCCTGGGTTTTGTATCACTTTGTTTTTACCTGTCTGATTCAACTACTATTGTAATTTATGTTCTCTTAAGACAAAGGGCAGATATAGGTTTACTCAGTGTTTTCATGGAATGTAGTATAGTGTGAATGTGTACTAAATAAGTAATCTGCTGGTTTTCCTTTTTAGTATGTTTTTAAGATTTACTCAAAATACTGGGTTGTGGGAAACAATTTGGAGTTAGTTATTTGGAGTTAGGATAGAATGGTTAGGTTGCAGTTGGACTTGATGATCTTTAAGGTCTTTTCCAACCTGAGCAATTCTATGATTTATAGCAAGAAATACAACATGTCTGCATAGTAAATATACTCCTCAGTGTATCTAATTCCCATCAAACAAAACCAGTGTGTGGATCTACTGTATTTAAATCGTGAGTATATTCAAATCAATCCACATTAAGAACTTAATGGCTTTGGAAAAGCTGATGAATCTTGTAATACAACTTTAGCATAATATCTTTCACGTTCCTTGGTGAATGGTGTGGCACAACAAACAGTACAGTCCTGTGCAAGTGAAAATTACAGGCTGGTTCTGCATTTGTGAGCATGAAATTTTCAATTAGTCTGGAATTTTAAAAGTGATTCTATCACGACAGAAAAAAAAAAAAAAAAAAAAAAAAAAAGCCTGAAATAGGAATCAGGACTTCTGTATTTTTATCTCAATGATGTTTTCAGGAAAAGTGCTCCACCTAGAAATGAAAGCATACTCTGACCTCCAGACCTGAAAAAAGCATGGCCTCACCAGCTCAGCGCAGGTGGTTTTTAATAATATAAGCATCATTTCCAGTTGTAAAGCTTGTTGTCCTTTTGATGCTCTTAGGAGCATTGTGGCTGTCCCATCGCATTCAGCGAGTTTGCAGAGAGTTAACTGAATGCAGTGCAGCTACAAGCTCTGCCTCATCTGCAAGAGAGAAAAAGCTCCAGCTTGTTCAGTCTTTTTTTTAAATTATTATTATTCACAGTAAAGTAACAAAACAAAAGCCTTGAAAAACAGCGCTGCAAGCAAGAATATTGGAATGTGTAGAAACAGAAGATGGGCTATTTCTTCCAGACTTTGAATAAAACCTCAGAAACCTCTCTTAGGACAGCAACTTCAAAAAAGAAAAGGAGACAAAAACGATACAAGCAACAGTTGAAATAATTCGCTGCGTCCGTTCTTAGCGATAGCAACCTATGTCCAAAATCTCTGCCTTCGTTTTAGCTTTTGAGCAAATCAGTTGGGTTTCTTTCTATTTATAGCCCTGCTGGGTCTGTTCTGCAGTTTAACACACAATTTAACAACACAGCAAGCCTGGTAAGAACAAGAGTACATTGAACCTGAGTTACTAAGCACAGCAAGTTGGGGCAAGCGTGGAGTGTGGCAGAAGTGCCATCAGCCCTCCCGGGGGAGGGAGGCAATGTACACAAACGCATGTGTGCACGCTTCATTGTTCAGCTACTGAGAATGAAATGGCTCTGCCATTGTGAGGTGCCACATCCATCTTCAACAGCGCATTCCATTAAAAGGAGGATATCCAGGATTGCTCCAGCAGCTACAAGGTTTTTTTTCGTTGCAAGGTGATGCCACTGTCACTTTTACTGATACTTTCAACGTGTGTAGAGCAGTTGTGATATTGGTAACACCACCAGAAGTGAGGTGAACCTGAAATGTGAGGCTCTGTGTGAAGAGGTTATGACTAGAGTCACAGAACTATTTCTGCAGCAAATGTGTGTGGGGAAAAAAAGAGCAACATGCAGAAGAAATAGCAAAACAGATGACAGCTGCAGAAAAGTAGGAAATCAAATAGCTCCTCGCAGAGATGTTATGAATGCTGATACATGAATAATATTCTAGCAATTCCCATTTCCGTTGATGAAATTAGATACAAAGAAGTGGACACCATGAAACAGTGAACTGTATCATTGCTTTATGGGATGTGGACCGGCTGTATTGTGTAATAAGATGTTACAAGTTTGCTAGGCAGAACAACTTGTGCTATTCTCAGCAGAATAACTCAGGACATAACAGCAACTCCTTTCCTTATGGTTTAGCATTAGAGGCTGCACAGTTCCCTCCCTGCACTAAATTGTGCAGAGGATATGATACAATCAGTAATTCTCAAGATCATTTCTTTCAGCTGGCACTTCTTTAACATGTCACATTCCCAGTTCTCATGGAAAACCAAGATGTTAAGATAAGAGGTACCAAACACATACCTCATGTTAATAGTGCACATAATTACATCCAGTGCTTTTCACCCTCTTCCCCTCCAATACTGGCAGTGCAGTCACTGACAATTCTGGCGTGCTTCCATTGGCACCACCACTACTCACGCTCAGCGCTGTGCCAACATCCCCTGGTGTAAAATTAGAACAGTAACACCACATCCTCCCCTCCTTTGTTTGCTCACCTATTTAGAGTGTGGTTTCAGCTGAGCCTGAGCCGACTGCTCCTATGCACAAAAAGAGAACCAAGCACAAAGCAAGTGTGCTGTCCAGTGCTCCCACTACAGGCTGTGATAACACACATTGGTACCAATAGTGAGAACAACCTCTCCACAGTGGTCTCAAACCACTGCAGACACTGGTGCTGCTCCAGGCAGTGTTCACACTGGGGATTGTCTTTGCAGGCAGAAAGCCCCCTGCAGCAACATAGCAATCTCTGCTGGCAGAATATGTGCTATATAAGTCTCAGCTGTAGCTAATGGTTAAGCAACATGATGTTTTCACTTACCTGGGATAACTATACAACAATCTTTCCATGTTTCCTTCCACTTTATGAAACACAGATACTAGCGATCACTGTTACTGGCTGTGACCATTTCCATGGAAATGTTATTTGTCCGGTGTTTGGTGTGGGCCAGGCACAATGCCCAAACTACTTATAGGTTGCTGACCTGTGTCTCTGCTGCCCATAGTACTGACCCTTCAGCAACTCCAAAGAACACATACATCTGTGTACAGTACACACATGTGTTCATGGGGGAACTATGGAGTCTGTTTTAACTTTCAACCAGATCAAACCCAAGATTTGGCTGAACAAACAGCCAAATAAATGCTACCACTGGCAAGAAGAGGTGGGAGGAATAAGCATGTGGGGAGGAAAGAGCCACAGAGGAAATGTAGAACCATGCTTTTTGGTAGCAGTGTTAGCATAAAATGGTGGAGGTGCACTACCAGAATCACTGTAATCATGTATTTTTGGTGGCTTAAACTGCTGTGGGAACTGTGCTACCCACCTGCTGTGGAGATGCACACAGGACGCTGCTCAGGCACCGCTCCAGGTGAGTGTGGGCTGCAGAACTGGGGGGGGTGAATGCACAACACAAAAATGATGAAGAATGGAAAGTGACAAAACAGAAATTCAGTTATCTGTAAGAAACAGCGACCATTTGTAAGAAACAAAGTATTTGTTTTTGCAACTATTTGTGGTGGATTTTTTGACAACCACACTGGAAAGCACGACAAAACTGCACTCAGAGATATACTCCTTAAGCAGAATTTGCTCCCTTAACCTGAACTTACTGGGCTCTGAGCATTTCTAAGTCTTGAAGCTGAGCAATCCCATTATCAATATAAAAATGCCAGAGAAACTGGAATGCTTCAACTTTGCTCTCTTTTCTATCTTTTAAAAAAATAAAAGCCTTTTACCAGTTCATAGTCGGACTCTGAGTCAAAGCTCTATCAAAACAAATAATTAATAATGCTGAAATTGTTCCATCTTGTATAAATAATGGTCCCATCTCTCAATTTCTGTATAGATTAGTTATGTGTTTCTTTTCATGTGGCAAAGGGAATAGGTTTAGCTCTACCTATAGATAAAAAGATAAGTATAGATATCATACAGCAAATGGCTGTCAAAGTTTTGAATCAGTTCTCTTGAAGTTCTGGTATGTTCTATCCTGTTTTTATTCCATAACATCCCCAACAAGCACCCTGTATTGTCCATAAGGGATGTCCTGGTTTAAACAGAATTATTTTGCTTTCTCACGTTCATCAGGCTTTGTCCAAAATATGCTACTCCTTTTTTAAAAACAAAGTGTTAGAAAGCATACAGTTTCAGGGTACAAAAGGCTCCAAGTAATAGGCTTTTTTATATTGTGTCAAATTCAGAGATCGCTCTTTAGGTAGATGAACTCTGAACAATGCGCCTCTCCAGGAAACTGCATGCTTTCTAATACTTGATTTTTGTCAACAGAGCAGCTCAGCTCTGGGCTGCATCTCAGTTTTTCTGTTTGTTGTGGTTTAACCTGACAGGTGGCTCAGAATCACACAGTCATTTACTCACTCCTCCCCTTCCCAATGGGATGGGGAAGAGAATTGGAAAAAAAAAAAAAAAAAAAAAAAGCAAAACTCGGGTGTTGAGATAAAACTATTTAAGAAGACAGAAAGAAAGGAAATGGATAATAGTTATGACTATTTACATATACGAATATTTAAATATATGAAGTGACAAGCAATTGCTCAACCCCTGACCAATGCCCACCTAGCCCCCTGAGCAGGGGAAGAGAGTGAGAGGAATTCCCACCTCCTTTGAAGCTCCTTTTACTTAATGTCATGTGGTACAGAATATCCCTTTGGCCAGTTTAAATCAGCTGTCCTCATTCCCTTCCCTTCCAGCCGGTTGGGCTCTTCACTGCGAATGGCCTCGGTTCTGTACAATGGTGCTTAGCAAGCAACTATAAACTTCAGTGTGTTATCAACATTGTTTTTCTCCTAGAACCAAAACAACATCATATCAGACACTCTGAAGAAAGCAGTTCCATCCCAGCTGAAACTAAGACACTACCTGGACTGTGTCTGAAAGAATGATCTATTTGTTTTTTGCTCTTCAGCTGCCCTTACAGATGACAAACAGGTTTCTGTACTGGACCCAGGAATAGAACAAGAAGGACAAATTTGTAACTTGTAACTTGGCATTGTATGCTTTGAGAGTGGTGTTTGGAAGCAAGGAGAAAATTAAAAAAAACAATATGTTCAGTGGAATTTGTCTTCATGTATATATTTTATCTGCAGCTGCAGCATAGAGCTGCCAAGTATTAGAGGTGAACTGGAAAAGAAGCAAGAAAATACCATTAACATTAGTGCTTTAGATGTTAGAGATGGAAATGACCCATAAGGACAGGGAAAGTACACCGCCCAGGGAAGAGCAGGAGGTGTGCGCACCATATCACACCTCTGTCTTCCCTTCTGCTCGACCATCCCCCTGCACTTGGCACTTTTCCCTCCCAGGTGGTGTGGTGCTGGGATGGTCACAGCTCAGAGGCTGCCACTGCCCACCCACCATCCCCACTTGAGGTGGAAGCCAGCTTTGCTGAGAAGAAAAAGGAGGGTGGAAAATGGACCTTCAGAAATAGACTGCCAAATTTTCATGGGAGCTTTTCAGCAAAGAAACGAACGTTATAGTATGAGAAAATGAGAGGCTTCTCACGTATTCCTCATGTATTCTTCACGGAATACAAATGAGAGATTTAGTATGACGAAAGTCCGCTATCAGTATGTAGCTGCAATATTTTCATAAGGGCTTGTCCTTCAGAGATGGATTATATGACTTTTCTTATTACAGGAATGTGAAGATTAAGGATCCAAAACACTCTATATTTTGAATTGTAATAAATGCGCCCGGAATCTGGGGAGATTTCCAAAATGCATTTTAATCCATAGTAAGCCAAAAGTTGTGTACTGTAAGCTGTTTTTGTTGTTAGATGGAAGTAAATATAAATTACTGAAGAATCAGAAAATCCTTCTCCAACTAGCAGCTCACACCATTTCAATCATAAGCAAATATGCTTTTGGAAGGAAGGAAAGCAAAAAAATCTGCAATAAACTACAACTTAATTACATATTTTCAAAACCTAGATGTTAGTTTGTATATAGAACAGCTTTTCCCACATCTTCTAAACTGCACAAATAGCTTTTCAGAATGTGAATTTGCTCAGGGACGTGATTTAGCAGAGGGTTGTTAGGGTAGTATGGTTAGGTTGTGATTGGACTTGATCTTTAAGGTCTTTTCCAACCCGAGCAGTTCTATGATTCTACGATTCTACCAGCAGTGTGTACACACCTATATCTAGGATGGTGCATAGACAGAAATGGATGTGAAAATTGAGGCTTATAATTTTAGCAGCCAACCTGAGCTTCTCTTTAAAGTTAGTTTTCAGGTACTTAGATAAAAGAGAAGAAATTGGGAGCTCATCTTTCTCCCCTCACTACTTATTTTGGACTTCCCAACTGTGTTAGATATGAAAGAGTTTGAGAAGAAAGCATTATCATAGCGCAGTGTCCAGGCAATGAGTCATGCATCGGAGCGCCCACTGCTACGCGTGGACAGAGGGATTTGTCCTATAAAGGGCTCTGAGGAGGAGGGACAGCAGATTTACAGCCCCTGGCTACTAAAAGGCCGGAGGTGGAGCTGGCTGGTGATAACAGGATGAATTGTTTCCATCACATGGTTAATGACTCAGCATCATTATCCCAAAGTATTTATTTTTCCATCTCTACCAGTGCATCCAGCATACTTGCATGGAAAAGAATGGGGGGACTGGCAGAGCAGAGGTAGCCAGTAGGTTTTGTAGCCTCTGCTCAGGGAACATGATGCCTATTTTCCATGCCGTTGCTTTGTTGTCACTAGGATTGTGACACTCAGCTGTAACAGCACCAGATGGTTTCCTACCATTGGCGTGTACACTCTTGTCTTCCACAGCAGCAATGAATTCCAACCCAGTTGGGTGTGCGCACACACACTGCTTCTATGTGCACACACACACTTGGAAGATCATCACCTAATCTGACAGCAGCAAGGGGGCAAAGCAAACATTGCCTAGCCTGTTCCTGAGTTCTCCAAAACACCATGAGTTATGCAGCACTGGCAACTGTTGAGTAGAAATGGCCGTGACAAGAGTGGGTGTAATCAGTGTATGTGCAGCATATACTGATATGTAGCTGCTGCAGCCCTCATTCCCTTTCACTGGTTCCTAAAATAAGAAAGTGATAGTATGTGTAGGTTTATTTTAAGTAGGGCTGGAGCACACATATAGCTGGCTCGTATACAGTCCGCTGCAAATACTGCTTACTTTGTGGGATCGATTATGTCACGGTGGCCCTAAATACCTCTCCTTTGCAGACCCAATTCAACACATGACTTGGAAAAACAGTAATACTTCCAGTACCCTTTCTGTTGTCAGTGAACTGCAGAAGTGCTGGTGTGGATTGTGGTGCCTGTCTGTATTTACTGCCAGCCCGCTGGCTCTCTGTCACTAATGCTCATAAAGACACCCACAACAATGAACAGTGGAGCCTTGCTAATGCCACCCACCAGCCAAATGGCATGCAGAGCTTAAGGCTGGAAGGTTGCATACTCTTCTTTCTTTTTCATCTTCCATTTGGTGAAGATCCGCCAAGGAACGACATTCAGTCACCTGCATCAGTTGGACTGAAAGACATTCTGCCAGCAGAAGTGCACTCACTCCCAAGTCTTCAAAATGAAACTCAAAAGGCAAAAGCAGATGAACCCAGTCCTACAGAGAAACATTTAAGACAACTGATTGTTGATGGTGAGGTGTTGGGAAGCATCCCACCCACGTGTCCCTAGTTCATAAGGACTATTGCATAAGGACACCTGCATAAGGAGCAGGGTCACGGAAGGCCACTTTGTACCAGGCAGCCTGGTACCACAGGGTGCTCCATGCCCCTCTTCCCAGCACCGACTGACTGCACATTGTGTCAGCACCTGCCTTTGCAGCTAGGAACAACACATGCATATGTTAACAGAAGAAATAACCCATTAGCTATTTTCTAGTTACTAGGAGCTACCTCAGCATGCAGTCTGCTACATGAGCAGTATCTTGTAGTGCAGAGAGCAGATTTGTTGGCTGGGCAGTCATACTGCATGTAAGGTCACTACTTTAAAGTGAGCTTTTCTACCATCTGTGCTTCCCTATACTCAGTTATGGGGGGCAGCCAAGGGCAGAATCCAGCTCTTAATTTAGACCCCAAATGTTATATAAAAGTTATCCATCCCAGATGGACTCAGTCCCAGAAGTCACTGTTATACAAGACTTGTTATACAGACACTTTTACAAATGAAGAGGAATCAGTGTCTCTGTGTGTTATCTACTCACATTTCCTGTTCCTTCCCTCTAGGGATGTACTCACTTAAGCTATACACCAAACGATTAAGAAGAGCCACCTTGAGCTTAATAAGTAAGCTATCTTACCAAGTAAGAAGATGCAGAGTTTGTGCTTAATTTGTCACTTTCAATCGCTTTGCACATCAAGCACAAATGGTCCACAGAGACTAGAAAGGCCATCAGCCAAATTATCTCCTGATGAGGCATATTCATAGTTTCAATCATTTATAGAAGAAAAGCAAGACGAAAGCGAGCATTTTCAAAAGCAGCATCCCTCTATATCCCTTTAAGGAGGATTCACCCGAGCCTGAATTTCTACTGGACAGCCACTCATTGCAGGTGACACTCCAAGGTCTGAAATTCAAATCCCAGGTTTCTCAGCTTCAGTACTCAAAAATGAGGCATCCAAAACAACAGTACAGTCTTGAAAATATGGTCCTTAGTCAGTGCATCCTTGGGGAATCAGAGAAAAACTCAGAGCAGAAATTTCATCTACAAGTCCTGTCCTGAAGTACAAAACTCTCATACAGATCTAATAGCATAATACATGCTTATGCTGCCCAAACATTAGCAAGATCATCAGGAATTGTAGAAAAGGAGTGCATAATTGCTTCATTCTCTCTTTTACAGATACAGTCTTGGGAAGTGAAAGGGGTATCATATCAATTGCATGAGCAAGTATGGTATTTGTCCTCACTTTAACCTAATATTCTGAAGTGTGTGAAAGATTAGCACTAAGGATTGCCACGGGCCATTTGCTGCAACCCTATCTGGACAACTTCCTGAAATAAAAGAACTAATTTCAGCTCCCAGGTAGAAGACTCTGAGCACATGAGTATATAACCAAGGAATGATTTACCATGAATGTGGGCTGCATGTAGAAGTGAGACAGATCAGTGTTTTACTTGACTCAAAAAGAAAAGGTTCTGAAGACTCCTGAAGTGCCTGCACTTGGCAAACATAAACTCACTGAGACACCTGAAATCTCATGAGTATTTTCTGCTGTAAACATAAAAAGAAATGGAGATTTTACTAGCAGCATTACGTGATGGCTGCATATAAAAGATACCCTTTAAATACCAAACATCTTCCCTTTCTTTTCAGAGAATTAATGTTGGCCACCATGAAAATAAATAAATACATAAATAGGAAATTCACACATTAAAATTGCTTGAGAAGGTAATCTCAGGGCTGAAGTACAAATTAATAAGCTCACTGTATCACAGCAAAGTGAGAAGCCCACTAGCAGTCTTACAATTTCAGTTACTATTGGATGTAATTTAACAAGCTTCACCAATACAGAATTTGTTGTCTCTTTCCCCCTTGAGTCGGCATTTTTGCCCATTTTACTTCCTCGCTAATTTTGATTCCTCACACTCATTCTCCTGATTTTTTAACATGATATCATTCCCTAGATATTTATTTATTTTAATGCAGCAAATCTATCTTGACTGTGAACATGTCGAGGATGTATTGCAGCAGGTTAGCTCTCAGAGTGCATTGGAACAAGGTGACTCAAGAGCCATACTCAGGATGTAGCTGGCTGATACCTGAAATAGGTGCCCATTGATGCGAGGGGTGAGACACCACTGTCTTTGCAGAAGCAGGGCAAGGTGTAAGTGTAAAAGCAGGGGTTGGAAAGCTGGGGCTTTCTGTTTGTTGGGGGTTGGCTGAAACAGAGAAAAGGTGAGGGAGGGGAACAGCAGTGGGAGGCAGAAGTGAATTCAGGCTTTATTAGGAAACTACATTTGTTCGCTCAGTAATGGTAGGTTAGCCTGTGTTCAGTGCAGTTAAGTGCACGCACACTTGCACACCACACACAACAGCATGTGTATTTCTCACTTGCACAAGTTTAGCCCTTGGAGAAGAAGTAGTGGGACCTCTTCTCCTCTGAAAGGAAGCAGAGTTAGCCATGAGGCTGTGGAGTCTCCTCCTTAGAGATGTCCAAAAGCCACTTGGACTTGGTAATGGGCACCCTGCTCTGGGTGTCCCTGCCTGAGCAGGTGGACCCAGAGGTCACTTCCAATCTAAACTGTTCTGGGGCTCTGTGAATATTGGCCGTCCAAACTGAAGTGAAATTTATCCACAAGGCAACCATCATTCAGGTGTTCTGCAACAGGCAGACACCTGACTGACAACCAAAATGTCACTCCAAAAGAGATACCTGGGAAAGCTTTCGTCACCCGGACTCTCAAAATATCATACATAGCAGAAGGACCTCTTTCAAGTGACCTGGACACATTTTGAGAAGGAAGGTGTCTCTCCTAATGGAAGAGAAATAGCAAGAGGCCTGTACCTACCCACAGAGGAAGGGTGAGGACAAAATGATCTGCCTTGACTTCAACAATGTCTTTAATGTTGCTGTGTCCTCTTCCTACTCTTCTGCCACCCTGCTTTGCTCCTTTGCTAGCTCCCTGTTCTTACAGAGACTTTGTTTTGAATAAGCTAGGAAATAGTGTAACAAAGGGCTCCCCTCCTGATACAGCAGAAAGGAATGTGTCCATTTGAGCTAAGCATCCAAGAGTGTAAATACTTTATAGGGATATAATCCTTTAATAGGCAACTTTCTATTTAAATAGCCTATGCCTTTGTTTTTGTTTGCACTACACTCCTGTCAACCAGGGGAGGAAGACCAGGGCCTGTAATCTGAGACATTTCTGGTTCTGAGTCAAAAAACCTAAAAAATGAAGAGGCTAAGGATGAGGATTTTGTGAGAAAGGGCCTTTGGGATTTGCAGCTTTCTGGTGACATTGACCCTGGCCTTCCCAACGGCCAGCAAAGTGTGAGTTGGGTTTAGTCAATACTTTGCATTCACATCCAGGACAAGAGGAGTTCAAATTCTTCCCAACAGACTAATGAGGCAAAATATTTAGAAATGCTGTAATTCCATTCATGCTTTTGTCATAACATTTAGAGAAACAACAACGCTTTTCATATTCACTGCTACTGAGATTCTCTGACAGCGTGGAGAAATGCATGGTGCCCACAGTGTCCACACACTTACACCCAGACCTTCATAGCTTTTATGACAGAAATGCCAGCTACCTGCCAACCGCACCAGTGGGCACACCACAGCATCCAAAACTTCTTCACATGAGCACACCTGAGAAGCCTTTAATTGGATTCAGAAGGGCTTGCATCTGTTCAGTAAAAGGGCGATATCATTTACAGCAGTAGCAGAAAGATAATCAGGCAGGTTTTTTTCTCTGCCAAAATGTGCAATGTATATTTACAAAGCTTTGCAAGCCCCTTTGTTGTGCGTTCTTTCCACACAACATTACAGAAAGATCATGTTAACAACAGTGGCTGCTGCGTGGTATCATATTGCCTTTTTATTTTTCCAAATCACTAAAATATAGAAGGAAGGAGGGAATGAGGGAAGGAGGGAAGAAAGGAAGGAGGGAAGGAGGGAAAGAGGGAAAGAGGATGGGTGGGAGGGAAGGAGAGAGGGAGGGAGGGAGGGAGGGAGGGAAGGAAGGAAGGAAGGAAGGAAGGAAGGAAGGAAGGAAGGAAGGAAGGAAGGAAGGAAGGAAGGAAGGAAGGAAGGAAGGAAGGAAGGAAGGAAGGAAGGAAGGAAGGAAGGAAGGAAGGAAGGAAGGAAGGAAGGAAGGAAGGAAGGAAGGAAGGAAGGAAGGAAGGAAGGAAGGAAGGAAGGAAGGAAGGAAGGAAGGAAGGAAGGAAGGAAGGAAGGAAGGAAGGAAGGAAGGAAGGAAGGAAGGAAGGAAGGAAGGAAGGAAGGAAGGAAGGAAGGAAGGAAGGAAGGAAGGAAGGAAGGAAGGAAGGAAGGAAGGAAGGAAGGAAGGAAGGAAGGAAGGAAAAGGAAGGAAAAGGAAAGGAAATCCTGGAAATGCTGAATAAACAAACAAACAATTCTATTTTCATTAGGCTCTAGCAAAACCACTAAAAATGCTGCTCATCTGTGGGGCAGAGGGGCAGCACAAATATTTGCCTGCCTTCTTTTTTTTTTTGATTAGTGCGTGTCATGATGAAACCATCACTGCGTCACAATCAGCGTGTTTAAGAGAGCAGCCAGCCGCTTCCAAAAGGGTATAAAAGCCAATGCCCAAGAGTTTATAGAGTGACAGAGCCAACTCTAGTACTGATTTATTGAAACTCAAATTGGAGCACTTAGATTTCATTTCTGCCAAATGATGTCGTTGGAATGCTCATGCGAATAACTGAGAAAAAAAAAAGAAAAAGAAAAAAAAGAGAAGAAGAAGAAAAAAGCCCTGGAACTCTTAAAATTAAAGGCCTTCTCTCTCTTTGTCAGGCTGCAACAAAACCAGCACATTCTCTGGTGCTTCTCCTTTGCCAGTGTGTTTTAAACTGTTAAGGTGCTCTTTGTTTGCTTTTTTTTTGACATAAATCCTGACTGGATCATTTGGGTCCAGGTATATGCCACTGCCAGACAGGGAGGCACAGGCTCCTCCCTTGCCCTCCTCCACTCCTGTTCTCTGGTGTCTGCCCAGTCCTGTAAACACCTTCAACAAGGGCTGGCTTCGGGATCTACTATTTGTGCTATCAAGTGGGCAGGCATTTTATTTTTCTGAAATGAAAGAGCCAATTTATGCCCTTTTATGGACCATTTGAGAACTCGTTGCAGTGGAAACTTTTCTGCAATAAAGGTTCCCTTGTTTATGAGCCCTTTGTGTTGCAAGTTGCAGTACCACTTGTTACACTTAGGGAGCATCCTGCGAGCTCTAGTAAGGAAATCAGATCTTTTCATTCCTTCTCCCCAGGATTCAATAAACGGATTCCAACGCTGTCTTTAGCCTGCCACCGAATTGTTACAAAGCAGGGGAAAATAGAATCAGTCTAATGCTGGCTTGTTCCACACGTGGCATGACACAGCCTTCCTCAATGTGAGTACAAGTGCATATTTACAAAATAAAAAATAGCATGGCATCCAACACAGAAAAATAGCTTTTATTTAAAGTAAGAACCTTCCTATCACCCAAAGCTTGCCCGTGTTCACTTAGGAACCACTTGTCCCAGCCCCATCCTGTTCATGTGCCCCTCATTTGTTCCCGAGAGCTCCAAGATAAGCCTGAAGAGCTTTTGTTAGCAGGGGCAGTTCAGCTCTCTGTTAAAACCAGTTCCATCAGTATTGACGCTGCAGTAAAAAAAAAACAGCCTTTATGCATAAATTGGTTCTGCCAGATGTATTCCTGTTGTCTTTTCAATTGTGAAGCAGTGTTTTTTGTTTCCATCTTACAGAAAGCTTCCTTCACTGCTGAGTGAAAACCAGCCTGATAACCAGGGAAACAAGGAACATAGCTAGCCAGCACTATCAGGGCTACAACAGAACTACAGAGCATGTTTGTACTGACATTTAAAAAAATGAGAGGGGGAAATAAAAGAAACCAACGTTTCTATCTATCTATTTGTCTGTCTATCGATCTAATTTTAAAAACTGAAATACTACTTAATGCAGCATTATGTGGTAGGCGCTGTTTTTTAAATGGGAACATAACATTTCAGTCAGTGATATTCTTTTGACTATTATTTAACCACATACGACAGATAATAATCAAGTGGAAGAGCTGAGGGTCTCTTAATAGCATTAAGCTTTGAAGTTGTAAAAATGACAGCAAAATAATTACCCTTGTGCTTGTTGAGTCATAGGAGCTGTGCTCCATGTTTCCATGGATATAGTTTCCGGTTTATGGGCTGTTTTTTTTCCTATTTAAAGATCAATACTGTGCTAAGTAGAGAGCAGGATTCAATTCAACGTTGTTTGTGGTATCTAAACACCAATGTTGCAAAGCACAGAGCAGCTTGACAGGTCACATACAAATTGAGTTCTGTCCTGACCCTTCTTCATGTGGTGCCAGCTGACCAAAAAGCCAGGCAAGCACTCCGTCATGTTCAGAATCATCACAGATTTGTAGAGTTTGGAAGGGACTTCTGGAGATCACCTAGTCCAACTCCCTGCTAAAGCAGGTTCCCTACAGTAGGTTGTCGCCCAGATACTGAGCCCCTGGGATGTCTTTACTCCATCATCAAAATCATGATGGTTCAAGAGCCACCTCTGGAAGAAGAATGCATGTAGTAACACACAACCAGCTTCCTGACTATGTGTTCTGATCAGCATGAGTCAATCCTTATCCACTGTGCACATCCTTGCCAGCAGCCAGCCCTTATCTTGCTGTGAGGATGCTGTGGCCACATGAGTGCTAATGTGACTGCAAGAAATCTAAGTAGAGGGTAGCTTAACAGGGAATATGCATGTGGAGGAAAATGGGTGCATGGATGGAGATCAGCATAAAACTGTGTCCACAGGAGTGTGTCATGAGAGCTTTGGCTTACTAACACATCCTAAATATGAAGTTAAAGATGATCCTGATAGTCACTTCTCCTCTTTGCCTATCCCACAGAGCTCCCAGAATGGAGTAGCTCATATCAGAGAAGTAAATGCCAAATTATTACTGATATAGTCATTCCAGGCTTACAAAATCAGCTGGCATTTGGTAATTGAGGTTATTATTTATTAGCATATTTCACATTCAGAGCAATGCTCTGCTATTCAGTATAGAGATACCACCCCCACCAAAGTCAACAGTATGAAGAGAACAATGTCTGTGCAGAACCAGTCATGCCTCAGAAATACATGTGCCCCAGACCAAAGGGCTCCTAAGGCTGCAACCATGACACTAGCAAGGGCAAACAAGTCAGGTAAGAGATAACAAGAAATCATTGCAGAAGATGAAAACAGTGAAAGTGTATGGAGAACGTGCACAAAATGCACTTTAGGACCTGGTACTTAATGGGCAGAAAATGGCGACAAAAGCTACTTGATATTTAATGGTGCAGTTAAGTTATGCAGGAGCAAAGGGTAGCTCAAACCCGCACATTGTTGACTTATTTCCAGACTCTCAGTCATGCTGACAGTGGGGTACAGCACAACTGCTCGATGCCAGCGTCTGCAAGTGTGAAGATGGATCGTGGTGTTTCCCAATACTTCCTGGCCCCCGTCTGCTGGCAGCCCAGGCTGTCTGCGTCCCATCCCGGTCAATGCCCTCCGTGCAGTGCTGCCTTCCTTTCCTCACTATGTTCCTGGCCAGAGGCAGTCGTGAAAAACAGCAGTTTTGAAGGAAATGAGACAGCCAGCTGGACTGAAAGCCCTTGCAAAGGGTGGCGGTTTAGATCAAGGGAAGCTGGCAGTGGAGGATTAACATTATCACTAGCCATCACATAATCAAGTACATGAGAGAGAAATGGTTTTAGCAGTGCAGAAGAGGCTGAACTTCAGCTGTTTAATAGAGAAAGCAACCACTATGCTCGGGAAACTCCGCAGGTGGGGTGACTAGACAGAGGCATTGCCAGCCTAATCCTAGGAGAGCAATGGCCTCCCCTTGAGCCATGCCTTTTTTTTTAGATGCCATTATCATGTATTCCTACATTTCCGAGCAGTTCTCTGCTGAAGTTTCTCCCCGTTGTGTCAGAAAAAGATTTTGTTGAATCCTTTCAGCTGTGGCTGAGTTTTGCAAGGGCAAAAAATACATCTGGAAGATGCGTGGAACCTGACAGCCTTGCTGTGCTGTCATCACACTGAGGAGCACAGCCTGTCACACAGGTCTTCAGCAAGGCTCAACGCCTGTCTTCCCTCTCTCCCGGTCTCGGTAGGATACGCATGGTGCTCAGCCACTTTGAAAAAATAAACAACAGGCTATTTCCCCAGAAATTAAGTCATCTCTTGGCTAAATTCTATCATGTGCTGTTCAGCAGATGTAGGGGGCCTCTTTTTCCGGCCTGCCTAACTGATCAGGTCCTCCATGCTCAAGAAAGTACTAGCATGAGGACCAGCTCACCATGTGCGAGAGCTCATGCAAGAGCTTACCATGGCATGTGGTTTTGGAGGGTGGCTATTCATTAGGCTTGCTAGCAGGACAGCTGCCACTGGAGGAAGGCCTGGGTGTGTTTTTGTATCTAGAATGTACTGCCTCAACTATCCCAAGGAATCTCGGTTTGGCCCACAAGAGCCCTATGGCTCAGGGCCTTTCAGCAGCACTTCTCCCTAACTTAGGCAGGATTTTGCTCTGCAAGAGCAGTGCCACTAAACCTGGAGACCATTCCATCTTCTTAAATATAAATTAATATTATTTTTCAATGAGGCATAACTGCACGCAGTATGCAGACTCATGAATCAACCTGATTCTGTTGTGACGAGTTTCATTCTGCGTGTGATCTGTCCTAAGAGATCACACAATTTTTCCTTCTTCTCCCCTTTAATAGTAGAAAATATTCTTGCCTGCCCTCTCTTTCTTCTTATCTGATCATCAGCCATTAAAATGACACAGAGAATAACACCTTCATTTGCTCAAACTGTTCAGCCTGTCACTTGCCATCTTTCTCTCACCACCACAAAACAGTTTCCCTGTTTATTCTCCACTCTGACGTGAACCTTCTGGTTCCTTCTTTGCCTCTTCCTGTCTCTGTGTGTCTAATACCAACTCATATACAGCTAACCTGCTCCAACCAAAAAAGGAAAAACTCAGAAGACCACTAAAGGCCATATAGAAAGAGTCTTCTGTGGAAAAGCAGTGGGCTGAAGAACTCTTTATCTCTACAGATCGGATGGCATGGGACAGTAAACAGTCATTGCGTTGATCAGTATCCTTTCAGATTCTCTGCATCCTTCCTTTTTTCTTTCTCCTTCCCACCTGTTTATTGTCATTTGAACAGATAATCATGAGAAGATCTTTGGGACAGAAACTATTATTTTTGGCTGTGGTGGCTGGAAAGACAGGATTTTTAAAATATAAGTAATAAATCGTACTAATTTGTATCACCCTATGGGATGTTATATGTAGGTCAATTTTCATTATATTCCAGATCTAAGATTCATCTTTACTCACGGGATTTGACCTCTCCAATACCAAAGAACACCATACAAATCAGTGTGCAATAGTTGTCTTGTGACCTTGTAATTTGTTTTATAAAGATCAGTGCAGCTCTTCAAAAAGATCTTATGTGAGCAGGAATAAACACTGCAAGCTATTGGCTGTCTTTGTCAGGCAGAATGAAAACGAGTCTCTGTCACCAGAAATATGAAAAGAGCTCATGATCTTATGTTAAAGAGAGAGTAATGCCATCTGAACAGCCTGTAGGTGACCTTTACAATCTCTTGAAGCAAAAACACCAGCCTGGAGGATACGTAACATGCTGCTGAAATGTACCCTGAAGAATAAGGTCACACTGAAATTAGGTAAAAGTAAGTGCCCTCCTCAAATACTTTCCAGTGGAGCTGAAGCATGCACTGCTGTCCCTGCTGGACTGCAGCAGGTGCTCATGTATTCCCCAGAGTCTGCAGAGGGTGGAAAATCACCAGGTCTAGAAGCTGTCCCACCATTGATTTATTCTGAGGCATTCATTATTGAGCTAATCTCTGCTCTACAAAAAGACTGTCAATAATGCCCCTGGAAACAGAACTCTGCCTGCAGAACAGGCACAACACCACCACTTCCCTAGATGGCCGGGGAGCAGGTTTTGGCCCATCTCACCTCTAGCTCATCTCACAGACAGCCCCAAATCTCAGGGCTGTCACAAGGGGCAAGAGTCTTGCTTTCTGTACCATACTTGTCTCTCTGCTCCAAACTGTGCCTCAGCATTCACCAGACCCCTTGATGAAACGTCACAGCTCAGTACCTCATCGGAAAAGTATTTGCTGGGTTTGTGTCTTGTTGCACAGGAAGGACATGGAGCTCTTAGAACGGGTCCAGAGGAGAGCCACTAAGATGATCAGAGGGCTGAAGCACCTCTCCTATGAGGAAAGGTTGAGGGAACTGGGCTTGTTTAGCTTAGATAAGAAAAGGCTCTGGGGAGACCTCATTGTGGCCTTCCAATACTTGAAGGGAGCGTATAAACAGGAGGGGCACGGCTGTTTACAAGGATGGATAGTGATAGGACAAGGGGAAATGGTTTTAAACTGAGACAGGGGAGGTTTAGGTTAGATATCAGGAGGAAGTTTTTCACACAGAGGGTGGTGAGGCACTGGAACAGGTTGCTCAAGGAGGCTGTGGATGCTCCATCCCTGGAGGCATTCAAGGCCAGGCTGGATGTGGCTCTGGGCAGCCTGGACTGGTGGCTGGCGACCCTGCACATAGCAGGGGGGTTGAAACTGGATGATCGTTGTGGTCCTTTTCAACCCAGCCATTCTGTGATTCTGTGAGTCTATGACAAGGATGGGTGAGCAAGTAAATAGGGAGCAGGTGAGGAAGAGGAAGCAGGTACAACTGTCTTGATAAGAGTCAGCCAGCTCAGCTCAGCTTGCTAAACACCCTCAGGTCTGTGCCACCACAGGCAAGGCCTACTACAATGAATCCTTTGCACAACTGCATCTCTCACAGTTCCTCCAGCCTCTTGTTCCATTTTGCACCTTGCAATGCTAGGTACTGACAGTCCTAGTGTCACCTTGGCCTCAAAGGCAGTGGGAAACATTCCCCATCGTGCTAGTACACAACCAGGCCCATAGAACATATGTACCCTTGTAGGAAAGGATGTGAAAAGGAGTCTTCAGGCCAAGGGTCAGCACTTGAGCTGGGGCCCTCCTTGTCCACAAAGCCAGCAGCTGGCTCCCACTCCCTCATCCATGCCCTGTCTGTCTTTTGTAATTTGTTCTGGTCACCAATATAAATGACAAATTGCTGCAGTAAATTTTCATCATCACCCTCTTATTGCCTGTAAGTTGTGAATTTTACATAACTGAAGTTACAAATTGATGCAATAAATTGTCATCATCGAGTTATCACCTTTGGAGTGTTCATCAGTTAAAAGCATCCAAAGAATAATCAGAGTGGTAGGGATCAGGCTTTCTGGCACCTCTGATTATGGATACAGAGGATGCATCATCTTCCCAACAGCTTCTTGCACACGAGTTTATCTGCTCCCTGGACCACCCAAGCCCCTCATCAAAGGAAAACCAGGAAAAAAAGTAGCTACAGTGGTGAGCAGCAGAGAGAATGAGCATGTTTAGACTTCACCTTTCCTTGCACTTCTTTGTCTTGGAGCCATATACAGATTTCCCAAGATCCGCTTTTGTTCAATGACTGCATGGCTGCTGGACCAGCAAAGATGGCCAAGCCTTGCCTCTATGTTCATCTCTGCCATAGCCAGAAGTCCTTTGCCTTCCAGATGAAGGAACTGTCTCTGCTGGGTTTCCCTGTCGCGTGGAACAGAAAGGCTGCCCTCTGGCCAGGGCTGAGCTTTAAAAATATTAGCTACACCACCACAAACTATTATGAGGCACATAAACAAGTCATCCAGACATCAAAAATTGTCAAGGAGCGAGTCTCCTGCTGCTTCTCCAGCACTGAAATAAAGTCCTGCTACTCTGGATTTATACCAGTTACATTTGAGGCGAATTTTAGCTTCAGGTTTCCAAATCTTTTTATTGAATTAAGGGCAGAATTCCTGTTTCCAGAGTTTCATATCAACATGACAACAGTGAAGCAAACAAGAATAGTCTATTTAAAAGCAGGCAAACATTTCACAGATGAAAGACAAACACTGTAGGTATTTATTAAGGCCCTAATCCAACCAAATCTCTAATCCACTTAGCAGTAGAGAAAAGCTTCAAACAACCATTTTCAAGATTCTTAAGCATCTGAACTGCTTTACTTCATCCTCTTCCTCAAACATATCCCCTTACTCTTATGTTTTCTGGATATGGTGATGGACCACAAGACCTTTCCATGCTTTCACAGCATCACAGATTTAGAGACCCTGTATGCAGCTCTGCTCTTTCATTACACAGCTTTTTTTTCTTTCCCTCTCAATTCTGGTCTCAAAAAACTCCATAAATGGTTGGACTCAGTCCTGTATTTTGGAGTACTCCTGACTCGATGGTTTTTCCCCCAGGGCTTTTCCATAGAAAAGAACTGGAGGCTGGTGGCTGAGAATGCCTAGCTAATTTTCTTCTAATAGAGCAGTGATTTTGAAGGCTTCAGTCATCACTACTGCAAAGTATTTCATTCACAGGATGCTCCCTGCATGCACATCATGCATACGGAGATTCTTCTGCTCCCTTTCTTCTGCTTTTGCTGCTGCTATTACAGAGCTGCTTCTCTCCTGGGACTATATGGCAGCTAATAGGGCTTAAGTGTACTTGTGCCCATCTAATGCTTTTTCATTCTCGGTCTAGTTTACTCCATGTGTCTTCAGTTCTGCCTTCTTCAAGTCAGATCAGAATGAATGTCATGAAATCTGTATTCACTTTCTGTGAAGAAACACAGAAAGTATGTTCTTCTGGGGTTTATTCTGAAATTCTGCAGAATAGTTGTCCTTGATATAGCTGGTGTGGTGAAGGATCTGATATAAAATTCAATTTCATTTTTTTTTTTTTTTCATTCTAATGGTTTGCCTCCTAACAAATAATGAAATCTAAGTTTTAGCAGAAAAGCTGTTTGAAGAACTGTCTAAAATATGAAGTTTTCCGAAATCGCAGTGTTTCCAAGAAGAGAGAGAACATTTGCCTGTTTTTAGATCAGCAGAGGAATAAATACAGATGATTAAATATATCATGAGTCTGAAATTATTTTTATTTTTCTGATGACCAAATGCTGTGCGACTGGCTTTGTTGTGCAAGGTTTTTCCCATTAGTTATTTTTAGGGGTTTAATATTGTATTTTCCCCTAACTGGTGACATAATGTCTTGTTAAGACAATTGACCCAAATAAGACTATGCCAACTTCATCAGAATTGGTCTTATACATCTGGATTTTTGATATTTTGGTGGGTCACAGACCAATAGTCTCTGTGGCACGGAAAATATTTAATTTTTTTTAGACTGCCAGCTTCAGCAAGACTCCTCCAAGTTGACACTAGTTAACAGTGACCTAATTCAAGCTTGATTGGACAAAGATGCCTGGCCCCAAGGGAAATAGAGCAAGGCAACCCACAAAATTTAAGGGTGAGGCAAAAAGCCTTGTCTTATGGGTCAGGAAGCTACCTGAGGGAAAACTGCTGCTTCAAAATATCAACAGCTATCATTTGGCGAAAAGCAAGTCATTGTACCGACATGAAAAAAGCTCCCTCAGTAGCTGACTAATCCATCATCTCCTTCCTCGCTCCAGACTGAAAAATCCCTCCTACTACGCCAGCAAAACAGTGCCACATCTGTTCCACACTCCCAGCCCCTGCTACACAAGTGTGCAGAAGACTCTGAGAACTGAAGAGCTTGCACTGCCCTCGTATTTTTAGTATCTTAGTTACTCTTCTATTCTTTAGCCTGGTTTCCCAAGGACACGAAGCTAAAGCGATTACTTTGCTCCCCCAGCAATCCAGTTGTTTGTTTCTGCCAAAACTAACAGAGAATGGGAGGTTTCCTAGAGGTGAGATCCTCCTAACCTGGCACAAGAGAGGTCTGGGACCCATGCTGTCCCTGGAGTGGGCAGCACACCTGCAGACAGCCTCCTGTGCAGCTCAACAGGAAGAGAATTTAGGGAACCAGTGGTAAAGACAGAGAGGGCACAAAACCACAGGAAGCAAAGCTTCTTCCCTATGGAACAATTTCTCTTGTCTTTTAACCAGTTATGTGGATAAATTAATCTCTTCTACTCATTTGCAATGAGTAAAAGTAAAAATGTAGCAGTGTGCTTGCCCTGTGTAAAGCTGGAATGCAAATCTTATAAATACACTCTTCATCAAAGCCAGGGGACAACAAAAATAACTTCTGAACTCAGTATGAAACAGCCAACTAAATTCAGATTATTAATCTAAGTATTTAATACAATTACTGATGTGAGACTTATAGCAAAACTTCACATTCTACCTTTATGAGTTAGTCTCAGGATTGTTTAGAGCTGGTATTCATCTGGTGACTTTATTCTCAGTATGAAGACTGATTTGTTCTTTATTTAATAAAGTATCTCAGCTGTGGATTGGTGTTGTTTTACTAATAATTCTTTCATGCTGATCATGTGTCTCTTGGTTTTATTCTGCTTTTTAAAAGCATTTTAATAGCATTTCTAAAATAAAAGCTGGTACTGAGCTACTTTTATTACAGTACACAAAATGGGTCCAGAATATTTGAGGGCCTGCTGTGGAGACAGGTTTCCATCTGCCTAGGTCTCTAGGGAACTAGGAGTTTTATACTGTTGTTATACTTTGCATTAAATTTTGGAAGACGCGGTTCCCTCACTTCTGTCATTGACTCACGGGATGACTTACATTGCTGGCCAACCACAGCCTCCCCCTCCTCCCAGCTTTACTGCTCATCCCTAAAACCAGGTTTGCATTTATTCTTTATTTTATTAGTGGGATTACATGCTCATTTGTCAAGCAACAACCAGGGAAAACAAACTTTGATCCTGAGAAGCAACGACCCTTTTAACTTGGGCACTACAATTTATTCCCAAAGCGATAGAAGTAGTTGAACTCTTTGCTGTAAAATTTAGCTATAGAATAAATCAGATGTATCATTATGCATTGAGCCTCCAGAAAGATGGCAAAACGCTTTCCAAACTACGGACAAGTCTGCTTAGAATTTGACTGGTGCAGGCATCCTGGTACAATATCACTGTGCCCTTTTAAGAGTGAAGGACAATGAGGTATTTGAAACCTGCAGTACTTTTGACCTTGCCAATGAAAATCAACTGCAGCTACTGAAGGAAATCTAGGCAGGGCCAGGGTGTCAGTGCAGGTGAGTTGCATGTGTTCAATTCCACTAGCAACCCTAATGTTTACTCTAACAGAATCAGTGCCTCCAGGTATAAAATCCAACGTAGTTCTTTTCTGTAGTCAGCAACAGCAATGAATGCAAACTAACTCCTTGGATACGGACAGCCCAAAGAAATATGCTGCTCCTGACTGACCACTACAGCTAAGATCACGTTGCCAGAATCCAACCCAAAACTCACAGAGAAGAGGATGAAACATTCAAAATGAGGAAAGACAGACTGCATAAGCAACCTATATGGCAGAGCTTCAGGCAGAGAGAGGCAGCAGTGCTCCAGCAATATCTGTAGTTCCATTGCAGAGTGATGGCGTTTGCAACAAGCAGCTTTGAGTCATATAGGTTCCATTTCAATAGCTTTCAATTTGGCAATCTTGTTTGAGGTGCTTTGTGTCACAAATTAGGTTGACCACTGGAACCCAAAACTGAAGGTTTTGACACCAGGACTGCAATCAGTCCACTAAGGAAAAGATGTTTCTGAGATCTGAACTAGTATTTTTAACCAAGGGTAAATAACAACTAGAAGAGTTTACTGATGTAATACTTGACAATATAGGGCTATTCTGAACTGGTGGAAAAGTATCATGGAAAGGGGAGAACAGTGTGATTGTTTCAAAAGCAATTAGTTGCACTGTCATTTCCATGCAGCTCAAGAAAAGAATTCTTTGTTGGTATGCCATGAAAATAACTGCAGCTAAGTGCTTAAAAATGAGCCTAGATAAAATACAGATTGTTTACATAATCTGTATCTTTTTGAAAAGACAAAAGCCATAGAGCATCAGAAAGATACTTCAGAATCAAAATCAAGAAAAAACACGGAAGGGTCAGCATCACCTTTCCGACATTGCTTTGAAAGTTTTTTTTTTAAATTGCAACTCTTTAGTCCTCTATCATTTTGATCCCGTTACCATTACTGCTAATGCATCCTTTATAAAGCAGTATGAAGAGCTGCTTATGGCAATGAGGCTATTCCCACGCAGTAAGTGGGATACTTCACAGAACCACAGAAGCACAGGATCATAGGGGTTGGAAGGGACTTCTGGAGACCATTAAGTCCAGCATCCTGCTAAAGCATGTTCCCTACAGCAGGTCACACAGGAAAGTGTCCAGATGGGTCTTCAGTACCTCCAGAAAAGGAGACTCCACCACCCCTCTGGGCAGCCTGTTCTAGTGCTCTGTCACTTTAAAAGTGAAGTTCTTCCTGACATTCATATGAAACTTTCTATTTTCCAGTTTGTGCCCACTACCCCTTGTTTTGTCAGTGGGCACTGCTGAAAAGTACTTGGTCCCAACCACTTGACTCCTATTCTTCAGTTATTTATAAGCATTGATAAGATCCCCTCCTCTCAGTCTCCTCCATGCTGAACAGCCCCAGGTCTCTCAGTCTTTCCTCGTGAGGGAGATGCTCCAGGCTTCTCATCATCTTTGTGGCCCTAAGCTGGTCTCTCTCCAGAAGTTCCCTGTCTTTCTTGAACTGAGGAGCATAGAACTGGACACTGTGTTCCAGAAGTGACCTCACCAGGGCAGAATAGGGGAGGAGGATCACCTTCCTCAACCTGCTGACCACACTTTTTAATGCATCTGAGGATATCATTGACCTTCTTGGCCACAAGGGCGCCTTGCTGGCTTACAGCCAACCTGTTGTCCATCTGGCCGCCCAGAGATTTCTCTGAAAAGCTCCTTTCCAGCAGGCCAGCCCCTAACTTGTACTAATGCACTTGGTCATTCTCCCCAGGTGTAGGACTTGTTGAACCTCATCTAGTTCCTCCCTGCCTAGCTCTCCAGTCTGTCCACATCTCACTGAATGCCAGCACAGCCTTCTGGTGTGTCAACCACTCCTCCCAGCTTTGTACCATCAGCAAACCTGCTGAGGGTGCATTCTAGCCATTCATCCAGGTCACTGATCAAGATGTCGAACAAGACTTGTACCACACTAAGTGATACCTGTCCTAGTATAACTGCACTCCCACTAATGACTATGCCTTTATAACAACAATAGAATGAAACTATAAAAACCCCACTTTTGAGCCAGTTGTAGTGTCAAAAATACGTAAATAATAGGCCAGTCCTTAGCAGTGATAATATTTGAACTCTGGCAACTTCATGAACAGACAAATGGTCTGTTGAAAAAACTGTGACTAAGAAGACTGAAGATTGAGAGTATGGCTCAGTGGGATCTGGCTAGCACCCCATAAAACAACATCACACTTCCCTTATAAAATCCCTGCCACTGAAATGCCACCCAAACATTAGAGTGCTTGGGAATGAGCAATGAAGGACTCAAACTGCTTCCCTCCTGCTGAATATAATCCTGCATCACTCCCTCCCACTTCATTATCTCAGTCACTCATGGCCACGCATGAACTGCTCTATCATACACCACAGTTAAATCTTCTAATACCCTCTGGTTCTCGGGAGATTGTGTACCTGTTGCTAACCCCTGTTGCAGCCCTGCTTCCCAATGCATCCAGACCTCCTCCTCAAGTCCACACTGTTCTCTCATCTGTGCTCTTTTTGCCTGCCTGCCTGCCTGCTCTTTGCAAATATTGCTAATGCATGCATTCTCTTTAAGCAAACACCCTCCACTTTCACCCTTTGTCTAGCAGCAACACCCATACTGCCCACACTTCATCAGCTCTCAGACACTCATCTCCCTCAGGTTGCCCAAAGCTGGCTTTCCTGAGTCTGCATTCCTCACGCCATCTCATGTTCCCACCAGAGTACACAGGCCCATGCAAGACCAGGGTTTCTCCCAGACATAACTCTTATCTGCAGTAAAGGATTCTGGAGGCACTCATGTACATAGTGAAAACTTTGCTTTTGCAGATGTGACACATTTGCTGAAACATTAATGAACTGCTTAGGAACATAAAAGCGTCTGCCAAACATTGATTAAAAATTTAACATAGCTGCTAATGAAAAAAATAAACACTTCTTTGAGGCAATGCTATGGACTTTTGAGAAACGTCACCACTTCATTGACTGAGTTAACTTACCAAGAATTTTTTAAGCAATGAACTGTGGTAAGTCGCTACCTCTTGCTTGAAATTAGGAAAATTTACTTCCTCTTTTGTTCTGAAGTCTATTTCTTACATTTTTATATTCTACTGCTGGGAGAATCAAATTAACCCTTTACATTCGCTCTGCTAGGCTCACTCCATACCGTAGTATGAGCAAACAGTCTCCAAAGAGGACAGAGGAGCAATTGTATGACCCAGGTTACACACAACAGAAAGCCAGTTCTGTTAACTTACAACAGAAGGCCAGTGCTGTTGTAAGGCCTGAAAATTACTGCATGGTAAAACCTTTGAATGTATGTATAATAGCCTATTAAATAACATTTAGAAATGACTTAGAAATAAGCTGCCCTTAGCATAAAAGCTGTCAGTGTAAGATCAGAATAATCTAGGTTGCTGCAGCCCTCAGTCAGCCAGTGCTCAGCCCAAGACAAAGTTAAGGTCCCCAGAATTTACAGACACACAGAGTTCCAACAGATCTGTTGAATCTAATCCAATCTTTCCAAAGCTCTCGTCTGCTACTTTATACACTCCCAACTACGTTAAACAAAATCCTCTTCTTGGTATCATACCACGTAGGCCACTAGTCTTTACAATTCCTTGTAAGGAGGACACAATTAAAACATCGCAGAGCCGATCAAAACAATTGCTGCCTATGCCATCTCTCCCTTCCCGATGGGTTCCTGGCTGGTAGCTGCCTCCATCCCAATTCCTGACATCCCCCGCTCTTGGGCACAGCACAGGGGCTTGCAGGGGAGGAACAAAGGTGGCTCCAAGCCACTTTCGTGCCTTGTAACCCATGCCAGGCTACTTAAGCTGTGCTGGCTTGCAGGCAGCCCCGCAGGGGCCCTGATGTCAGCCAAGAGCAACCGTTTGCAACACATGCTGGTTCCTCCCCGCCAGCTCCTCTTGGTTCTGCTCTCGCAGCCCAACTCAGCAGCCATTTCTGCTGCTGCCCTCACCCCAGCAGCTGGGAGCGGCAGGTCCCCACTCCCCAACTCACCGCACAGCACAGAAAGGGCAGCTCCGGGCAGGGGCTGTGTTGTACCACGCCTCTGGGAAGTGGAAAGGATGGAACAGGGGAGAAAATCTCATTTTCCAGAGAAGCTTTCCTCTGAATACTCACTGTCTGTCTGAGGCAGACAAAAGTCCTGTTTCCATGACATAAAACATCACTGTCCCTTAATGGCACTTGCAAACAGGACACGTAGTATTGCAACATGATTTCCAGGGCTAATAAAGCAGGGGAATCACAAGGGTCAGATATGATAAGTGCTGTTAGTCTCACTGGTCCCTGTATGTCAGCCACTTGGTTGCTCCAGTGACACCAGCATGGCTGGGATTGAACTACAAGAACTCAAAACATGAAAAAAAAATGTTAAAAATGCATAGATTATTTTTCTCTCTGACCCTTTCCTAACTCTTATTTGTTTGCTTGGCAATGATTATTTCAACTATTTGCACTGCAAAATGGTGCCAATTTGGCCTTCAAGAAAAATTATGATTATTTTGTTGGAAACCATGGGATGTACCCTCTCTGCACTGGAGACACATGCAGGCCCATCCAGCCACAGGCTGCCCATATCCTCTTGCCCACCTCATTTTCTCTTTGTGGCTACAGAAGGGAGAAGGCTATGCTTCCTGTGGGGAAGGAGGACATAAACCAAGTAAATGAAACCAATAAAGGAAGAGATATTCCCATGCTTCAGACGGACAGAAATACGTGTAAATGTAATGCGGTCATTAATTTTCTAGTCAGTGGATTAGCGCTCTGAATAGGTAGTGATAACAGCACCCCATTACCTGTACAATTAGCCCTGGCACAGAAGGATTGCAAAGCCTGTGGCCGTGATTACAAAGACTCCCATTTTCTGAAAGCTCTAAATGTCACTGATAACACCAATCTTTGCTAAGCTTGCCTGGTTTATATGGTGATGGTGCCAATGGGGAGAGGAGGAGGTACAAGAAGTGGGAAGGAAAGGAATCGGGCACATGAGCATCTTGTCTATGTTGATACCCAGTCCCACTAGAGCTCACTGGGATAAGTGGAAAGGCTCCCACTGACTTCAGTGGACTTTGGACGCAGCCCCAGAAGCTTCAAAATGTAAACAGACAGATATGAGCACATGCCTGCCAGGGTAATTTCCCCTAAATAAAACCACTCTGACACAAGAGTGGCCCCTAGAATACATGTTTGCTGGAAGCAAGCATGGGGAAGAAAGGAGAGCCTGCTGCCATGAGACAGTGGTGAAGATCACCACAGAGCCCAACCTCTAGGCCCTCAGAACCCCTGTGCTCTCTTGCTGTCCCCTTGGAACCCAGCTGTCCAGGCAGCACATACAACATGAACTACCCCATCCAAGGAGGCCACTGCAGATGGCCTACAGCAGGAAAAGGGGGAACACATCGGGATTGCCAAGATCAGGCTGCACCTTCCAGTTCCCTCCGTGCCTCCAGAGCAGCCAAGAGCACAGCCTCTATCAAAGACATTGTGAAATCAGTGTCAGCACACCTCGTGTCACACTCTCTTCTGCTCCTCTGACTGTTGTGTGCTGGTGCCGCGTGAAAACCAACAGAGGAGGCTGCCCAAACATTTTGGGATGGCTGAGACTCTCTATGCAACTCTAGCTTAAATTGCACAATTTCTTTAGGAATTTTACATTTTTCTCAGTCAGTCTATGAACTCTGATTGTTATAATAATGAGCAGAATATTAGCTGCAGGAAAATTATTTTGACCTGCCATTAAAGACATAATGATTAATGCCCATACTTAGCTGTTCATAGTAAACATTTTTCTCCTACTTTCAGAACAGGAAAGTATTTCAACACATACCAGAATTCATTGTAACATCATTAATCATGATGATTTACCCTAGTGTTCATGTGGATGCAAAATATAATTCCTTGGGAATTTCATTGTAACTTAGCATTAATTCACATTTACTCTATTACAAACTCCCCTTCTCTTTCAATCTTTTTCTTGCAGTTCCCCCAGGTTATCTTGCGTAGCTACCTACTGTAACATTTAATCTATTTAATAGTGCTTTCTTTAAGTTTGTATTATTTGTTTGTTGTTCTTTGCTGCTTGCACCCACTCAGCTATTCATTCATTCCTGTTAGAAATTAACAGGCTATGGCTACAGCAGCGTGTCCTCAGTTAGAGTCATAGACTTCCCACAGCGTTTCTCTAAGGCTGCATGACAACAGTACAGTGCCTTAGTCTCCCCTCTTTCCCATCTCCCCTACTCTACATTTTAAGTGTTCAACCCTTAGTCCTGCAAGCCTATGTTGCAGTTAAATATCAAAGACCTGCTGTCTCAGGGTGTCCAGCATTTCTTAAAATCAAGCATAAAAGTTAGCAATCTTAAAAAATTACAGATCTTAAAGTGAGGAACTTTCATACTCTATGGATATCTCTGAGAATAGTCACAACGACAAAGTCATTTTCTCCTTCATTTCTGTTGGGGAAACCAGTATAAATGCCCCTGGAGTCAACAAAAGCACATGAGCCCTACACAAGTTTATGCTTAAACAAGCTGTCCTGAGGGCAATTACTGAAGTAATCTGGCTGGAAAGACCAAAGAGCAGATTTGTTTGAATTAGCACATGGAAAAAAATGAAGGAAAATTTCCGTTGCCCCAGAAAAAGAGGACCGAGAATGTATCCCAGTGTTTTGTCCTCCAGTGGTAGCTATTACATTTAACATTAACAAAATCTTTATTCATAGCTAGCTTAAATAACATACCTCAAAATATTTCTTTGGTGCGTAGATGTGCTTTCTGAACATCTGATTAAGACATTCTTTGCCATGGGCACTGTGTATTTGTCTTCATACGTCATTCTTTTTACGTAGATATGGTACGTGTCATACATTTTTGATGCATGGAATATTTCTGTGAGAAGATGCTAGCTGAAACATAGGCTCTGCCATAACCGATGAGGCACCTTGTCCATCAAGCCCCAGTACCAGCCTGTAAGGAAAACATTCTTTGCCGGCACAGTAAGAAGTAATGGCAGTCCAAGAGAGACCAGAACCAGAATTCTGGATGTGAAAACACACTGATTTTGAGAATATTAGGATCAATCTCCAAAGCACACAGGTGGGACCCTTCTCTAAATGCCACAATTTCCAGTTCCCTCTACTGTACTCCCTTAAATATCAGGAAAGATTGACTACAGATTCAGAAAACTACTTTAAGTTCAGCTTTTTGAAGCCCTTAATTAAATCATTGGATTAGAAAAATTAAATACAGAAAATGAAAATATCACATGGGAAAACTCCACAGTTTATTGTATAACCAACAGGATGAATAAAGTCAGCTTCCCTGCCATTTGCTGTCCTTTCACCCTAACTAAACCACTGCTCCTTTCCCTGTGAGATTTCTGTCAAATAAGAAGCACACAGTACAGTTAGTGCAGGGCTACACATGGGCTCATCAGCCAGCAAGACGCTCACCACCCTATAGAAGAACTAATGCCTGCCTTTCCATTGGTGGTGGTGTGTTCATTTGAACATCTAGCTCTCCAGATTCCAATTTTCAGGAAACTGGCAGGAATTGAATCCCTCTGAAAACCTAGCCCCCCCATCCCACCTAGCTGTAATCAGCCAAAAGGTGGGGACAAGGAGGACATGGACAGCAGTTGCACTATCACCAGCTCCTTAGGAAGCAAAGGTATAGCTGCTGAGGATCAATGCCACTCCTGTGCCATGCTGATGCTGATGCCAGCTGCACCTGGGTGTGGCGAGGGGTCTTTGTCCCTATTTTTCTATTGTGAGCACAGCCCTGTGACTCCCTTGCCAAGTGACACTACATGTACCTGTAGTCGCTGCCTCATTAGATAAGAGCTTATCTTCCTCAGCATATATCCAGCACATCGTGCAATGTCATTAGATTGCGACTCATATCAAGCAGTTGATCTACAGTTATCCATAAATCTTTGGCTCCCGCTTTTATTACACAAAACAGAGAACAATTACTTAAAATTACTTTTAACATATGACTCATTACAGATTAGTTCATGAAGTGAATAACCCCTCCTCATGCCTTATGTCATAGGAAATCACTCAAGTCCGCTGTTTCATAGTATCTACACCCATCTCCCACTGCACACATTAATATTTATATGTGAGATAACCTGTGTCATCTATGCGTATACAACCTGTGAAATAACAAGTTGTGAGATAGCGTGGAGCTGTGGAGCTCACCATTTGCTGACAGACTGCATCAGTTACTGCGAGACACAGCAGCAAGGCTGGTAAATAAATCCTAACGGTTTGCTGTGCAGGCAAGGGTGAGGTAAAGCAAGTTTTCTCCTGTTCTGGATTGGCAAATGCCCTGCGACACATCAAAGGAAGCAAGATGCTGACATTGGTTCACAGAGCTCTGTAGGAAGGTAGGTGGAGAGAATCCCAGATCTGCTGGGAAAAAGAGAGAAAGAAGTCCATGCTCACAGGGCTGGGAGTGGTTGCATCTGAAGTTGGAGAAAGCTGGCCATGATGGGCTGAGAAGAAACACAGAGCTGCAAAAGAAGAATCACAGGCACCTACAAGTGAAGGCTCCTTCAGATAAGAGAGGCAGGAAAAATATTCAGCAACTTATGCTTTCTTTGTTTTGTGTGTTGTTTATTTTTAATAGGTCAGAATATTTGCTGTATTATCAAGGTAAAAATTAGGCCCTTTTAAAATCATAGAATCATTAAGGTTGGAAAAGACTTCCAGATCCCCCAGTCCAGCCACCAGCCCACCCCCCCCACGCCCACTGCCCACGTCCCTCAGTGCCACATCCACACGGCTCCTGAACACCTCCAGGGACGGTGACTGCACCACCTCCCTGGGCAGCCTGTGCCACAGCCTCACTGCTCTTGCTGAGGAGAAATTGTTCCCAACACCCAACCTGAACCTCCCGTGGTGGGGACACTGTGACCAGGACACAGTCCTACTGCTGTTCTTGAGGAACAAGTGCATGTAGTGCCTGGCGTGGGAGGCATTAAAGCTAACTCTTACTATAAAAGGGGGAAAAAAAGAGGGAGCCTCTGCACTGGAAATGGGTGTGAGGACTTCAGGTGTTAATGATACCATGGGACGTTAAGTGGAAACAAGTGGAAAGTATTTCACTCCCTTGACAATTTGTACTCAACTCAGTTGATTAAGTAAGGATGATCTAAAATTGCTCCTGCCTTTGAAGTCCACCAAGGTCCTAGCAGGAAACACAACTCAAATTGCAGGATTCTTCTCTGGTCAAAACCTGCGAGGCCAAAACCTATCACTGCCATCAGATAACTGAAAGTAATGATAAAGGCATATACTATGCCTCTTCACTAAACTCTGAGCTTCCACATCTCCATAAGAAGAGCATCACGAGGCCCCAGTCTGATATCACATTATTGACAGGAGGTGAACGTTCTCCCAGCAACAGCAGCCAAAGGGCAAAGTCTTCCTCCTTAAAGATAACATCACCCAAAACAGTCCCACTGTCTCTTTTTTTTCTAACGAACTATTGTATCTGGGTGGATCACACAGCTACTGTGTGAGTCATACCTTGAGATGTGTTCAATTATTACTCCATTAAGACAAACTGTCAATGAAGTCAGAGGGAGCTTAATCTGAAAGGGGAAGTGAGGAGTGGAATAAGAGAAACATTCATCCTCTAACCGTTTTGATCTTATTTCAGCCTTATTGTATGGCTGAAAATCACCACAGGTGGTCCGTAAGGCCCTTCTTAATGTCTGTTTTGGCAGTCTGTTTTTGTGAATACAAAAGTCTGCCAAACTCTGCATATGTCTTCATATGTGTTTAATTTTACTCAGGAGCACCCCAAAATAACAAGGGCCGAGCTTAAGAGGCAAACAATGATCTGGCCAAATGACAGCATTTAATTTTTTGACCTATTTTTGCACTAGTTGGTTGGCTCTAAAACACAGTTCAAATCCACAGTACATTTAGTCTGTAACATTTTAAGTAATCTTCTCTTGCATTATGGTAAAGCAAAGGTATACTTTAAAAGGCCTAGTTCTGCCTGCACAGCAGTGGCTGGCTTGATTTTGCCATGGAAGTAAGAGATGATCTTAATCCTCCTCTTGATCAAAAGTGTGTTAAAGCAAATTTTAAAGTTTAGATAAACTGCAGAGCTTCGAATAATTGCACAATAAATAGTTAACTACGCTTTCTGCAGTGCACTGGTACACTGGACAAATTGGCAAGATGCTTGTAAGCTACACCTCTTCAATAACATATCTTCCAAAACAAGCAAACCCTGCGTGGTTATGTTTGTATTATTCTCGTTTAATCTGGAGCAATCTTGTTTAAAAAAGGATTGATCGGTGCCCAGCAAGATTTTCTGATTTAGAAAAAAATTAACAAGCAAACAATGAAATACATTGGGTCAACTTTCCTCCTGATGTCATTTTACTCATTTCAGTGAAACAACGCTAGGAATGCATGTGATCTGCACAACATATTTGGCAACAAACTGATCAATGTACTACTAAGATAGTAAAAGCAACAACAAAAAAAGCCGACTGAAACTGGCTCCTTTCCTGCTTCCAGTGAAGGCAGAGTAAATACCTGCCATTTGCTCATAACAGTCAGCATGAATAATAGGAATATGAGTGCTAATTAAACTAACCACTTGTTTCCTCTTTCATTTTTGTAGTTTGATAATACGAATGGCCACTTTTATCTTTGATGCTTCTCAACAAAGCATTCCCTCGCTTTCATTTGAAAAGTGGTGTGGGCTGAATTGCAGTGCCTCTCACCAATTTGATGGTGGTTGCAGTGAAATTACCCTGTATTTACACTGACAGAAATGTCAGAGGGCAGTAAATCCCTACCTACTTAGATACATGCTGGGACTCACTCGATAGTAAAAGCTAGTCACAACTCCTGGGAAACAGTGTCCTGCTTCTCTGCTATCCCTCCTCGTGCAAGGCGATGGCTGGGACATCACAGTCCAGTCCTGGGATCTGGACTTGGGGCAAGACCTTTGCCTTATTTCCTGTCATCTGTAAGACATCCCCAGACAAATGCTTTGATAGTTCCAAAAGAAAGCCATGATATAAGAAGAGTCCCAGGCAAGCAGTAATCTGAATAATTTAGACAACAACATTCTCACACAGTCATAGCTGCTCTCAGGGAGGACAAGAACCAGATACACTTGAGTCAGCTGTGATTTGCTGACCCTGGAGGAGGAACTAGAAGTGATTACCCTGTTTCTCTTGGCATTTGTGAAAGACATGATACGGTATATAGTGAGGAGGAAGCAAAAGAAAATGCTGTGTGTTGTGATTAAAGGTTGACAAGGCTAAAATTGGATAGCTGATTTCAGTGTGATTCAAAGTGCCTCATCCATTTTGAAACGTGGAATCTCTGTTGCATCTTCTTCCAGGAGAGAAATGAACAGTGGAGGTGCAAGTCATTTGCTGGGATTAGGAACCGTCCGGGAGGAGCTGGTGAACTGATAAACAGCACAAGTCCACCAACCCTAGCCATTATTCACACAGAATTCCTTACATGTAGGCTGCTATTGCTGTTGTATTCTGAAAGCGAGGAGAAAAGAATAGGAGAGGTGTTTGTTTTATTCTTTTCAAGGTGATGCCACTTCAGTCAGTGTTTACTGAACCATATCTTGGCAAGCAACCGTTTGAGTCCCTTAAACCATTTCTCAATGTTCTCTCTATGCTTCATAGAAAGTGTATATGGGCAGAAAAGTAACAGAAGTGCAGTTTGAGGTATATGTGTGCATGTATATATTTGTGTGTGCATAAATACCTCAAAGTATTTGTTATGGAGATTTTTACAGTATAAATTGCAAACATAAAGATATATGTATGTATGTAACTGTCTTTCAAGTAAGCAGAATACCACATCAAACAACATCAAGTTGTGCCAAAACCCAAATTCTACAATCAGGCACAGTAAAGTCTGTCACACCGGTTCACCCCAGTATTTTTCACATTAACCTAACCCTTATTTTCAGGGTATTTTCCAGTTTTCATCCCGTAGAAAATTTCCAGTGGAGCTGCAGATCTCTTTGTAGTGATTTGAACCCTATGCCAGTGAACATCTTTCATCAACCACATAACAACAGTCACAGACCATCAACAAGCTCACAGTCTGTAGGTTGACAGCTGCTGCATGCAATAGACAGAGGCAGTGGTGATTTTTTCCCCCGTTTGTTGTTCAGACTCGTGAGAAGAGTCACGCAAGCTTTTTTTCTGCATGCCCATCCACTTCACGCTTCCATTCTTCCATCTGGGAAATCTCAGCACAATGAGTTCACGCAGTGCTGGAACAGCTCAGTGCTTGGTGTGGGCACGCAGATCAATCCAGCAGCTGAAGAGCAGGATGCTTAGCACATCCCAGACACATTGGACTCGCTGCACATCCTTTGCACTGTTATTCTCCGCAGCCGCCATGGCTATGTCTATGGGACTTGGGACATCTGTCTAACAGCTGGGAGCGCAGGGTGAAGCTTACCTTCTTCCTTTTCTGACAGTAGAACATTGCTGGGTGGAAAAAGGTGTGTCCAGACATGTGATTGTCCTGCTTTTGAATGGGATGTTGCACACACAGAAGCAAAAGCAGATCTTAACTGTCATGTTTCTGATGAAAATGAACAGATTCTCTTTAAAACCTCTATAGGTCTAACTTATATTTCCTTGCTCTGACCGTGTTAGCAGCCATTACTTATCCTTTTGCTTTACATCAAGCATGTGAGCCATTCCATTTTTAGTCATCATTACTGCTCCGATATTATCTGACTGTGCAGTTTTAGGGTTTGCCCATACAAAGTCTGAGAAGAGGGAAATCACAGAGTATTTTCTCCCTCCTAACAGTTAATTATGTCAAATCTGAAAATTTCAGGCTTTCTTCTGTGCAGTCCATCAAGCCCCAGCACCACAAACTATTTAACAGGATTTGGATCCCGAAAAGATTTATTTCTAGACTTAACTTTAAGCAGAAAATAAAAAAAAAAAGAAATACTTGCATTCTTACATCCAGGGCTAGTTTTGTGTGGAAAGAGGTGTCAGAATGCCAATACATATGGCCAGGACATTTTAGCTGATTGAGAAATACATGCTTTTTTCTTTTTTTCCTGGAAACAGATATGCCCATTCTAGAACTTTCTGTTCCCAAATTAACCCCATTTAAATTTAAATACTGGAAAAATTTCTTACAGAAATGGGGTCTCTATCTTCCTTCTTTGCATCAGGAGTTATTCCAGACTTCTGGCCAGCAAATTTACGTGTTCTGTATTGATTTTCCTTTGCTGGCACCAGCCAACAAGGCAGCAAAGCCCAGAGAAAGCTAGCTGAGCTCAAGGGTATTCACAGCCTTTATTGCAATAGACACCCCCCTCAACCCACATGGGAATGTTTAATCTGGCTGGTCGGAACATGCTAGTTAACCATCGGCTGGAAAAAGCACTTGACAGTGTCCTGTAGAGAAGTATCTGAATATTGACAGCGGCTGAAGAGCAAACAGATTTTCCCAACCCCGCTTCCTGTGACTTGCTGTTCAGAGCTGTTTAGCGGATTACAATATACAACTCATAAATGTTGGATTATTATTTTTTTTAAATTTGTTGTGTGTTTAGAATATCACAGTGGCTTGAAAGATGCTTTCAATGCAAAAGAAATGGAAATCCCCAGAAGAAGTAATAGTTCATCAAATACAAGCTGAAACTACGGGAGAAGGTGAAAACACCTAAGAGGAAGGAATGAAAACCACGTGATAGTCATATGCGATGAACAACTCTTAAAATTTGAAAACATCCCCTCCAACCTGAATGTAAGATGCAGCATACATTTTAATGGGCTATCAAGAGGACCCCAAAGGTCATCGTGGCAGACTTAGAGAGACGAGGAAGCACTGAGATAAGAGGCAGCTACAAATCCTAGGCCATCTATGCAACAGGAAGCCTGAGCCAGGAGCTGGAAACTTCTGTCCTCCTCCTGTCCTCCTAATGCTGAAAAAGTGAATGGAATTGCAGGATCATTACTGCTGTGTAAATTAAACCACAGGTTAATCCTTCAGGGCAATGTAGCTCCAATGGCTCTAACTAAATTACAGGCAGTTTTCACAGTGTTGAGATCAGAATCTATTTTTTCCAATCTGAAAAATAAATACCAAAACTTAAAAAAGCATTGACTACATGACATACATTACAAAGGTAAACAGTTTGTTGGAGCAAGACGCACAACAAGCTGACCAAAACATAGGTTGGCATCGCTTTCACTGACCATCAGCAGCGGGTTCACGTTACACCTAAGTGCAAACGTTACTGTGCCAAACAACAGAATAATATCAGAAGCTAGATCATGTTACTCACCCAGACTGAAACAACAGATTTATTGACAGAGAGGAAGCTGGCTATGGTTGTGTTGCTACTACCCCTAATCAGCACAGCTACATTCATGAATCAGAAAGATTTCTAAAACTGTTTTTCAATAACTGATTGCTGTGATGAATTCTTAGTTAGCAACAGCATGGTGTTTTACTGTGAGATGGCAGCAACATGAGCACGATCTTAAGGAACAAACAAAATGGCCCCAGCATCTATGAACTGGCAATCAACAGCCTTCCATGCATTGGAAAAATATTCAGGAGGGTGTTACTGTCACTTGTCCAGGACCAGTGCAAAAAAAAATGCATGCTTAGATATTTCTGTAGTGAATGTTAATCTTCCAAACCAGATTTTAAGACTCTGGTATTAAAAATGATTGAATAAGGGAAGGAGTTATACTATTTTTATTTTAATTTTCCCCTCACCTAAAAAAGGAAAAACCTCTTGAAATGTCTACGTCCACAAAAATCCTGAGTGTCTTTTTTCTTCTCTGCTTAGGGTTAGTTCTTTCAAAAAAGGGAAGGGAAGGGAAGGGAAGGGAAGGGAAGGGAAGGGAAGGGAAGGGAAGGGAAGGGAAGGGAAGGGAAGGGAAGGGAAGGGAAGGGAAGGGAAGGGAAGGGAAGGGAAGGGAAGGGAAGGGAAGGGAAGGGAAGGGAAGGGAAGGGAAGGGAAGGGAAGGGAAGGGAAGGGAAGGGAAGGGAAGGGAAGGGAAGGGAAGGGAAGGGGAGTTTTTTCAGTTCACTGCAATTTGATATATAAACATAAATATTTAAATAAAACATAAAATATAGATAATTAGAAGTAGATATATACAAAAATAAGCATAAATGTGAGGCGAGACTTCTTCAGCAACATTTAAAATAAAATTTTGCACACAAAGCCTTTCTGCATATTTTGATAGGCAAACCTGGGGTGTCTATACTGTAATATCACATCAATAGTGCAAGCCAAAATGCAAGCAATGTTTAAACACCAAATTAATACCATCTCAGCAGTCACACATATTATAGCCCAAAGATTAGTTCAAGGCTAGAGATATGAATTGTAGACTAAGGACTGATGGTCTGAATTTTGCAGGAAGTTTGATGAGATGATCATGATGGTCTGAATAGGTTTAATTATCCTTTCAGTGCATTCACTTTATTACATCTTTTTATTGCAAGGTCAGATATTCTTTCAACTGAGAGCATCTAGCACATTAAGCACTCAGTGCACCAAGTTTAAGAATTGGACTTCTTCTTTTCAACTTCATTACTCAGTTCATGACTTCTGCATTATACTTTGTGTACATGGTTCCAGTCCTTCACAGGGATGCTTCCTAGAGACATTTCTGTCATGTTTGCCACCCAGCAACAAACATTATTCAGTGGTCACCACCTAGATGAGGAGGGTGTTCCATTAACAAGGTAGCAGATGATGGTTAATTAAAAGCTTGTCCTGAAACACATGTGCAGAGAAGGCAAGTTAATAGTCTTGTCTCATTCTTTTATTTATCCATTCTTAGGGGTTTGGATCATAATTTTGTACTGTTTTTTTAAAGTACTGAAGATAGTCAAGGAGACTAATGCCCACACAAACACACGCACATCATATCTGATTCCGTGTAATTTTTATTAAGTGCTGTTTTTCACTTTTGTTTCCAATTATAGTTATTGTAAGAGCTCTTCCAGGCAAAGTAGGTGAAATGTAACCTCTCTGACATATCACGTTCCCAATCTCATCTTTATGTAAGAGTTTCTGAGTAAAACTTCATGATGTTTCTTAAGCATACCCGTAAATATACATGTAAAGGAAAGGGAAACATGCAAACAGCTTTTGGAGGAGACTTGCACTGGATTTTAGTCTTGTGGGTTTATTTACAAAGAGCTTGTTTTGTTAGAGCTATTTTTCAGACTACATTGACTCTGAGTCATTTGGAGAGAAAGAGGACTGATATTTCTTGTGGCATGAAACAATCCAAGCAACCCTATTTCTTGCAAATCAATAGAAGAAAGGGAAAAACCAAAGTTGTGATGATCAATTTAAAGAAGTGTTGCTTCTTCTTTAAGAAAAAAATGTACTTTCATAGTGACTGTAGAAGAGTTTGTAGCAGCCTCCTCCCTTTCTTTATCTCAGTGGATGCCTACAAAACCCAATTACTGGGTGATCCTCTCTCCAAGCCAGGTGGTAATGAAATGATGATACAATATTTCCAATTACCGGCACAACCTCCAACTTGTAAAATGCTGAGACATGCCCAGAAAATACAGGCAAAAGTAGGCAGGGCTGCTGTTTAATAGTAGTCATAATAATAAAATGTTAATGATACCGAAAACGGAGTGGTATTTACTGCGAAACTCACAGAGAGGAAAAGTCCTTCAGCTATTTTCTTTTCCAATGTCATTTGAGATTAGCTTGCTTATTTTTACCTCTGCCCGGCATAACTCTCTGCTTTCTGCACAGACTGAGATGCTTGCACGTGTTGTATTTGAGTCTGTTTTGTTGTAAGATGTAATTTATCTTCTAACTTTTGCTGTGATAACTCTCAGCCCTCGGGAAGGGCTGAGACAGGTTGTCATTTGTACTATCACCCCGCAGAGATCTTATAGCAGGTATAAATGACATTTATGCTCCTAGTACCTTCCTACTGCTGAAGTCCTAGTTTTGGCAGGAACCAGGCATGGCACGCTCGCTGTCCTAGATATGGGCTGGGTCCAGCATCCCTCCATCAGTCACTGGTGTGCATCCAGCACAATTCAACTCTGTGAATGCACGCAGTTACAGGCCTTGCAGTTATTTACTTGGTCCTCATTCACTAAAAGTTTAACAGCTCCGTCAGTTGTCAAGTGTTTAAGCTGAGAAGCTTTCTGAAGTAACAGAAAGATGTGCAAACGGATGGTGAAAATCTGCAAATTTTTCATACACCTTAAATTTTACTGCGACTGCTGTCAATATTTGTCAAATTTGATAGAAAAAATCTTTTGTTTTTTTTTTTTATTATTTTTATTTTTAATATATATAGATAACTGGGCAGCCATTTCAATTAAATTTCTTCAGTTGAAAAAAAAAAACCAAAGACATAACAAAAACTCATTTTTTTTCTCATCAACAGAAATGGCAGCAAAACCAGGCAGGCCTGTAGATGTGCCTGAAGCATAGCTGTGGAAGGGATAGCATTTCATTTCCCTGTAGTAGCAGTTCTTTACATCTAGATACTCCTCTCAGTACAATTTCTGAGCTGCTTTTCCTAGGATTAAAATGGCCTTACCAGGCTGAGGAGCCCAACAGAGGAGCTGAAGCATGGGCACTGAATTCACTTCAGCTTGCCATGATTTTGTGAAAAGAATTAAATGAAAGCTCTGTTGTGGTCTTTGTTCTCCTGCTGGACAAATGCCACTGAACACCTTGAGAACAATTTCTGTACTGAAGTCCTGTAAGATCTGCAGTGTGAAGTGTGCACTGTATTGTAGAGCTATTCTGTCTGATCCCACCACTCACCACAAAATGCAGCAAGATATGCCTGCAACAAAATGAGTTAAACTAAAACTATATTTCTGGTCTCTTAAAAGTAATTGGAGAACAAAGCATGGTTTTGCTGAGTCCACCAGTGCTGCCATATCTGCAAGTGTAGATGAGGGGCAAAGCAGCAGTTCATCTCACGAGCCGTTGTGTATTTTGACACTGTGGTTTTCCCCTCTTGCTTCCCTCTTCACTTTGGCTTAAACAATGTGTCTGTCTGCAGATGTTCAGTAAAAAAACATGGTATTCAGGTGCCAGAAATGATCTGCTGCCTTTTTTCCACTCTTTTGCATCCTTCCCTTCTTGCCACCCGGTAACATTACAAGTAACAATATGTCCAAAAAAAAAATGAGCATTGTAGATCCAGAGATTTCAGAACTATGGAAGCCCTGTTCTGGGTAGACTCTTTGCAGAGGGCTCTTTTGACCTGGAATGAGACAGCTCCTGATTCAGTCTCTGCATACCTGAAATGAGCTGTAGATACCATCTCCTCTGCTGCTCTGGGGACTAGGCTCCCTGTTGTTTACCTTCTGCAATAACAATTCAGCCTCATATAGAGTAAGATTGGTTTCTCCCTTTTTTTTTTTTTTTTTTTTCTTTTTTTTTTTTTTCACACATGCAACAGCTGGGTTATGCAATCATTTCAGGGAGGGGGCTTGGCAGGCAGTCTCTACTGCAATTACACCCATCAATCTAGAAAACTGTCACTGGTGTTTGTGATATGGGCTCTCATCCACAATGCCCTGGAGTGGAGGAGCCTCCAAATAAAATAAAATAAAAAATATTTTAAAAAATCCCCAAATGTCGAGGAAATTTCCTTCTCTTTGTGTACGCAAACATGTGCTCCTCACATCAGGATTTGCTTATATGAGTCATAGAAAAAAAAGGAGGGGGAATACATTGTACTTACATTATTATGTCTGTCACATAATCTTCACCACCTGGTTATTTATTAATTTCTTTGTGCTGAAGCCAACCTGTAGCCCATCTCAGGCACAGAAGGTGTTTATATCTCAGGAATCGTGCCCACATTTCACATCCCAGGAGCTCAGCTCTGCCTGGGGTTGCCTACGATTCCCATTACGGAGCAGCACACGTCCCCCTGGGAGGGAGCACCCCTCAATCTCCAGGTGCCAGCACTACCTGCCAGCAGAAAATTAATATTTTATAGCTGATAAAAAGAACTGGAAGCAACCTCACCGTACCGTAGTAGCCGGCGCCGTGCGTGATGTATAGCATGCTGCCTAGCAAGGTTGCTAAGCAACACGGCACCATCCACGAAAATCCTGCATCAGCTCGTGGTGGCTGGTGGGGCAGGCTGGACGTGACACTTGGCACACGGAGCAGTGTGGAAAGAGAAGTGCTCAGCTCAGGAATATTACAGCAGCCTACCGATACATGCCCTCCGTTCTGTTCCCTGTGCTGCTCAACAACATTACAATGCAGCGGGCACTGCGATCATTTTCCGCTGCAAAAAAGAAACAACAACAAAAACCCACACACACAAAAACCCACCCTCCCCTGCCTGCTTCCTGTTTCTTAATGCTCTTCAAACCTGATTTACAGAGTAGTGGAATTTTACAGCTGCATCCCATGATGCTCTCGCTCTCAATCCCATGGCCTGGCTCATACCTCAAACTAACCGTAAAGTCAAATCACAATGATGTGACTCACTATTATAACTAAAGATAGATCTTGTCAAAGCAGTCATGAGCCCTGGATGCTGGAGGGTGTTTTAGTGTTGTTTTTTTTTCCCCCTATTCCTCCCTCTCCCGGCTCCGTAGCTTTTGACATTTGGAGGTCCATCCCATGTTAGGGAGTATTTGCGTGAGCAGGCAGGTAGGGAACATGCTTTTGTAGACCAGAAGAAACCATGCTGAAGCACACTGAAGTCTAGCTGAGGGCAAGTTCACAGAGCTGCCAAATCAGATCTTCACAGCAATGAGGGCTGGAGGGTCCCAAACACCCCAGACAAAGGGCAGGACAGCCACAGGAGGGAGAGAGGAACATTTTTAACAGGGTCTTCTTCTAAGCCTAACAAATCTTTTATATAGATATATAATTTTCATGATTACACACCAGCTGTTTTCAAGTGTGAATATTCAACTGGAGCACTTACTACCCAAAGAAGAACTGCTGCAGGAGGAGACCACATAGTGGAACAAGCCAGACACCAACTGAGAAAAGCAGGGCTCTTGCCCCAAGACCAGCAGCTCCTGCTAAGGTCACAGAATGGCTCAGCATCAGCTAGAAGCAGGGAAGTGGCAGGACAGGTGAGAGCTGCTTCAGTGTGGCAGTGGGGATGTGTGGGTGAAGCTCCACAGGCATATCTCTAATAGCTCTGCAGGGCAAGCACACCTGATATCTCAGGAGATGCCATGCTGGAGGAGAGCAGCTATTGCTGGTGCAAAGTGATCTGAATTCCCTCAGCCTCAGTTGCCCAAACCTGGAGAAAGGAGGACTGACTTCGGTTACACCATCAATACAGAAAGCGGCAGATGAGAGAGCCAGAGGTAGTTCCCTGTTTGGACGTACTGGATCTATTTCAGCCCTGTATAATTCCACTGGTGTCAATGGCATTACATCAGGGATAAAACCAACCCGTTATTAACCTGGCCATTTCCTTTTATGCCCTTGATGCAGGAAATCCCTATGCAAGTGCATGATTTTGGTCATGTGAATATTCTCACTGGAGGCAGTGTGATTGCTCACGTCCATAAAAACACCTGCATATATACATGCAGGGCTGGGGCCTGAAACAGCACTGGAGGGAAAGGAAAAACAGAAGCAGGGTGAGAATACCTGAGAAACAATGCTCTGGAAGGGTCTGTGAGGGGTGTCTGTCCACTTGGGGGACAGCAACATTTTTGACTATTTAACAATTTCTGTGAGACAGCAGTACCTTTAGGAAAAAAAAATTTAAGGTATGACTGCTCTAAAGGGAGAGGGAAGGAGAAGAAAATACTCCAAATATCATTAAACGTTCCTAAAGTATTAAAAAAAAAAAAAAAAAAAAAAAAAAAAAAGTTAACAAAGAAGCTAGTTATGCAAAGGCCCTTTGGGGACTGCAATTTATGTCTGTGACTTCCATAACCTTGCCCCGATTCCTTCTCCTGCTCTTGCAGGGAACACCCTAGGGGGCTTCGTAGGAAGCCTCAACATATGTGTTTTTCTGCGCTGCTTCTGGCTTCATGTTTCTGCTGTGCCTCCAGAAAAAAAAAAAACATGAGCCAAATCATGACTTCCAAATACCGAGAATTATGATCTCTAATGATTGTCATATGACAGTAATGCTTCACAGAAATCTTCTGAACAGTCACTCTCATGTATATGCATCTTGCTGCAGGAAAATACTAGCCAAAGAAATGTGGCAGATGAATCCCTGTTCACTTTCTGCTTTACACCCAGTTTTTTAAATTCCTATATACAACAGCACTGCTTTCACCAGTTTCTGAAGACCTTTCTGAAAAGTCTGTCCATGCAATTTAATGCCTGGATGCAGGATGAAATGTAATAACAAATCTTGACCTATTAGATTTAAGCCTTCAGCATGTGATCTAAATAAGGGTGACTTTCACAGATAACATACCACAAGATAAGTGATTCAGTGAAGTTCCTGAAATCAGCAGTTACTCTGGTTTGCAGCACAGTAAATGAGATCAGGTCTGACATAATAAATGAATCTATAAAGAAGGTGCTCTCATACGTTGCAGAACAAGCTAAAGAACAAGAGTCAGCAGGCTTACTGAGTTCAGTTGCAACTATTTTGAGTAGTCCTTGCTCTGTAGTAATGATGACTGATTTGTCAAATACTCTTTAGTTTTTCACATTCATAGAATCATGGAATCACAGAATGGTTTGGGTTGGAAGGAACCTAGGATCACCTAGTTCCAACCCCCTGCTATAAGGCAGGGACACCTCCCTCGTTGCTCAAAGCTCCATCCAGCCTGGTCTTGAGTGCTTCCAGAGAGGGAGGGGGCATCCACAGCCTTGCTGGGATACATGTTCCAATGTCTCACACCCTCACAGTAAAGAATTTCTTCCTAATATCTAGTTTAAATTATTAATATTCAGCCAAATAAGGGAAAATACCTTTTTTATTTTACCCGCTGCCATGCCCGAAAAATTTTCCCTTGCAAGCAAGTGGACTGTTTAAGTTTGCTATGAAAACAAACAGCTCAGTTTTGCCCCTACTTTCTGTTTCAGGTTTATGTATGCGCTGTTCAAACGAGAGAGACAAATCCATGAAATTCATTTCACAGGGCATTGAGCAAATGGAATGTAGAATAATGTTCTTTAGTTACTGACATATGATCAAACGCAAGTTTGCTAAAAGGAAAGAGAAGGAGACATGCAACAGCCTTGAAATGGATAAAAATCTTGCCACATTAACCATAGTTAATCAACGAATAGTTATATTATTAGTATTGGCTTCCCTCTTGTGGCAATGAGCAAGTTGTAGTTCTAATATGTAACTAAAATCTGCTAAAGCGTCTGTCTAATACAAAATGCTGCAATGTGTTCATTCAGCAAGACCCTTGCATCCTGGATACCTCATTTCAGCTCAAGGCAGATACAAAGACCTGCACATGGCAAGCGGGGAGCAGGTTGGGATCTCAGGTCTGTAGAAATACCACCGATATGAACATTTCAAAGGCTTACCCTGGTATGATTCAAGCCAGTATCTAGCCCAACTGAACAAAAAGACATTTTCCACTTGAAGGTACATGTTTAATCTAGGAAGAGAGTTAGCTAAAGTGCAAGCTGGCTGAGAGAGCGGCTCGTATTCTACGCCTATTCAATGCCCCCGGCTAAGACTTACAGTTTAGTGGTCATTTCTGTGACAGACCCTGAAGAAACAGACCAGTATCTCTCATTCCCTGCATACACAGCCATTCTGACTCCAAAAGTGGGATGAGACGTAATATCCCGTTTTCCCCAGCACTGATGGAACAGGCATGGAGGTTCTCCTTTATTTTCTCCATAGCTCCTTGCACATTATCATCATTTGATATCTGTGAATTTACAACTACTTTATTAACAGCAGCACGAGTGAGAAGGTATCATTGCTATTAATTAAGCATGTTTCATCAACAGAATTTATAGCTATTTGTTAAGAGTGTTGGTCTCATTCTTTCTTTTTTGCAAGTGGGAGAACTGAGGCACAGAATAATTAGAAGCCAATCAGTAGGCCCAAAGCAAAGCTGAAAATAGACCCCAGCTCTCCCGAATCTCAGTGCAAAGTTCTTGCTGCTACTCTACCAGCATGTGAGATAGCAAAGCTCACCTGTTAGCACTGCCTGCACTGAACCACATCCATTATTTGCATACTTTTTGAAAGAAGCTCTTATTACCACTGATATTTTGTGGACGTCCTCTAAAATGGCCGAATATTCAAGCGAGTTCTCATCACCTTTTCCAGTGGAAGGTGTTCTTGATTAGTGCTTATTTTCTAGTCTATTAAAATCACATAACAGTTTGCCCTTAAATAAATTTTTCAGGCTTATTAGACTATCCTAGAAGAGGTACAGAGGAGATATTTTACCAGTGAAGCTACAAGTACGTAATTGTGACGTTTTTTCCCTTTTACATTAGCTTACCATGGTAGCTCAGAAAATATACTACAGTCACACAATATTCTGGGGTGCTCATGGTAGAATAAATGATAATGATTGATCATTTTATCATATATACTATATGGTAGTTTGAAAACTCCTTTGGAGGGTAGGAAAATGTAGGCACAGGTGCTTGGTCCTGCAAATAACCCTACAAAGAATTTTCAGTACAGTGTTCTGATGCTAAAGTCAGCGAGTTCAGCATCCTAACTCAACTAATAGGGCTGCAGCTCCTATTCTGAATTCCCCTCACAATGGTTGTGGTTCTACAATCATTCTTGCTGGTTTGGAGGGAAAATAAATAAATAAGACTGTTGAAAAACACTTTTTTTTTTTTTTTTTTTAACAGGAAAATGAGTCAGGTCTTCCCTAGACAGCTAGGTTTTAGCAGGTGGGTCACTCCAGCTGTAAAGGGTTAGTCCCCAAGGAGTTCTTGTGACAGAGCACTTGAACTTACCTGCCCAAGCAGAACAGCTCATGGAGCAGAGGTTTGGAAAACAGCCAGGTGAATTAGATTCAGCAAGAGTACCAACTGCTTCCAAGGATGAAAAGGGCAGCCCCTGGGAGAGAAAAAAACAACGCTTCCTTCAGACAGCTGCAGGAACAAAACCACAGTAGCAATGGGGAGGTGAGGCGGGTCATAGCTTTTCTGTACCACATTCCCTGAACCTAAGAAGCACTGTGAGTGAAAGCCTCCCTGGTTTCTTGTAAATAACATAAACTTTTTACAGAGGTCAGGAACTTGTTTGCAGCTACACCCTAGTTGTTCTGGGACCTTCCCATGCTGCTGAGTGTGGGAATCCCAGGCACAGCCAAAGGAAAACAGCTGGGTGCAATTGCTGACTAGCAGGTGCAGAGGAGTGCTCAAAACAGGCTGAAAGCTAATGTTTCAGGTGAGTTGAAAGGTGAGGGAGCAGAGTATTTACTGCATGCAGCCTTCCTTTTTAAGATTTGACACACTCATTTACTTATGGGAGGTTTTATTATATTGTTGATTTTTTTAAAGGAGCCGGCCATAGTATGGCGGAGGGTAAGTTTGGCATATTTTTTTGAGAGAAAACAGATATGCTCTCATCATTGTGAGGACACCAGATGTGCTGTTACAAGTTTAATCTCATTTTAACACTGCGCTGCAAGCTCTCTCTGGAACGGTCTATGTCTTACTATGAATTTCATGAGACTTCATGCAGCTGTGCCCTGGTTGAAACACATCCCCACTGCCACTGTGGTAGAATAATAATGAAGAATCATCACACTCTTTCTAGAGACATAAAAGCGCTGATTACTGTAGGCTCTGTGGCTGTTATGCTGGTGTGAAGTCCATGTCTTCAATAAGCACGATGGTCTGTTTAAATGAACCTAAACTCAGGCCAATTCTTTTGAAGATTTCTCAAATAGAAGTAGAGAGAGTATATTTTGCAGGATTTCAGTTCTGGTCATTCTCAATAGGAGAAAAAAGGTGTTGTCTGTAGTATCACTATGTTTAGTGAGAACGGTTACTCTAAGGTAACGCTTCAAGCACTGACCCTCCACATAAACTGGCAGACCCATAAGTGGATGTTCTTCCAGGTATTTCTTGTGGAAGAGCTTATAAACAAAGTACGTGCTTGAGTGCTCAACTGATATAGGACCTAGATCAATAAACTGGAACAAATGGACAGACAGAGGTGAATGCCCAATGAAGAGGGCCTGGCACTACAGGGAGTTCAAATCCTTTCTAGTGGGAAAACAACTTGTAAGATATCCAGATACAAGAACAAGATTTATCAAGATTTAAATTTTCCTTCCTAGGACAAGGCATAAAGGTACAAACTGTTTATCAACTGTGAGATAATACTTGTTTAAAATTAACTGAGAAAGTTGATCTGATTTTATTTCTTGAGAGCATTATCAGGATTTGACTCAGACCACAGTTCGTTCAAGTACCCTCAGCTCTCAGTGATTTGATTGGCCTCAGTAAGACAGATTTTCTTATGTATTACCATAGGATGTAGAATCATAGAATGATTTGGGTTGGAAGAGACCTTAAAGATCACCTAGTTCCAATCCCTCAGCCTTCGTGTTGCTTTGACTACATTGCTCAAAGCTCCATCCAACCTTGCCTTGAACACAGGTATGAGGCAGCAACAGTTTCTCTGGGCAGCCTGTGCCAGCGCCTCACCACCCTGACAATGAAGAATTTCTTGTTTACATCCAGTCTACATCTACCTTCTTTCAGTTTAAAGCCATTGCCCCTCAACTTACCACTACACTCCCTGATAGAGTCCTTCTCCAGCTTTCCTGTAGGCCCCCTTAGGTACTGAAAGGGTGCTATATGGTCTCCCTGGAGCCTTCTATTTTCTGGGCTGAACAACTTCAGCTCTCTCAGTCTCACTTCACAAGAAATGTGCTTCAGTTCTCTGATCATCATCCTCCTCTGGTCCCACTCCAGCAGGTCCAAGCCCTTTTTATACTGGGGACCCAAGAGAGAGATGCAGATGAAGTCCCCAAGGGAAAAGCAGAGGAAGAGAACCTCTTCCCTTCACCTGCTGGCCATGCTTCTTTCTATGCAGCCCAGGTTATGGTTGGCTTTCTGGGCTGTAAATGCCCACCTCAAGCCTGTCAAGGTCCCTATGGATGGCATCCCTTCCCTCCAGTGTGCCAACTGTGTCAAAAAACTTGGTGTCATCAGCAAACATGCTAGAGTGTGTTCAATCACACTGTTCATGTTGCCAACAAGGATTTTAAATAGTGCTGGTTCTAACCAACTCCTGAGGCATGTTATTAATCATTGGTCTTCACCTGGACAGTGAACACAACACTTTGAGCACAACCATTCATCCAATTCTTTATCCACTGAGTGGTCCATCCATCAAATTCATGTCTCTCCAATTTAGAGACAAGAATGTCATGTGGGACAGTGTCAAACACTTTGCATGTGTCCGGGTAAATGACCTCAGTTGCTCTCATCCACTAGTGTTGTAACCCCATTGCAGAAGGCCACCAAATTTTTCAGGCACAGTTTAGCCTTACTGATGCATGGTGGCTGTCACCTCCTCATTTTCCATGTTTCTTAATAGAGTTTCCAGGTTCTGCTCTATAATCCTAACAGGCACAGAGGAGAGACTGACTTGTCTGCACTTCTCCAGGGCCTTCCTTTTTTCCCCTTCTTCAGAATTGCAGTTGGTGGCAACTTCACTGAACTGCCACAGCTTCTAAAAATATGATGGATAGTGGCTAAAAGATCATAGAGTGCTAAAAGATCATAAAGTGTTCCAGAATTACTATGATAACATTTTGGATATGTGGCTTAAAGCAAGTATGGGACTGGTAAGGCTGCACCTCAAGTACTAAGCTCAGTTTGAGGGCCCTCGCTACAAAACAGACATCGAGGCCCTGGAATGTGTCCAGAGAAGTGTAACGAAGCTGTGAAGGGTCTGGAGCCCAAGTATGATAGGGAAAAGCAAAGGGAACTGGAGTTGCTCAGTCCGGAGAAAAGGAGGCTCAGGAGAGACCTCATTGCTCTCTACAGCTACCTGAATAGAGGCTCTGGAGAGATAGGGGTCAGCTTCTTCTCTGAGGTAACAGCGACAGGGCAAGAGGTGATGGACTCAAGCTGTAATAGGAAAGGTTCAGGTTGGGTATTAGGAACAATTTCTTCTCAGCAAGAGCGGTGAGGCTGTGGCACAGGCTGCCCAGGAAGGTGGTGCAGTCACCGTCCCTGGAGGTGTTCAGGAGCCGTGTGGATGTGGCACTGAGGGACGTGGGCAGTGGATGTGGTGGGGGTGGGCTGATGGTTGGACTGGGTGAACTTAGTGGTCTTTTCCAATCTTAATGATTCTGTGACTCTATCCAACCTGGTCTTGAGTGCCTCTAGGGATGGGGCACCACAGCTTCTCTGGACAGCTGCACTAGCACCTCATTGTCCTCTCAATGAAAAAATTTCCCTCTGATATCTAAATTAAATCTCCCCATAGCTAATAAGCTGCAGAGAGCTGAAGGAGCTCCATTCCAGCATCCAGAATAAAGATGACACTGACTTACTTCTGACGGGATGCTAGACAATCTCTCTTATTCAGACCGCATTTCCTGAAGGGCGCTGCTCTAATTCCCTGTTTTTGACATCGCTAAAGCAGGCGCTAATTTTCCAATCTGTAGCAACAGCAACATCTAGCGTCTGGAGCCTGCCCTGCATGCTTGCAGCACGCTTGCTGTTGGCGCAACGCAGTTCGTCCAGCAGTTCAGCAGCACACGGGACTCGAGCGAGCAGCTCAAGGTCGAGCAGAGGACTCTGGCACAGGTGGAGCTGAGGGCTGAGCGCCCGCCTGCCCCGCGCTCCACCTGGAGGGCCGTCTCTCTGTGCCTTAGCAGACGCCCAGCCCCTTTATTGGAGGGGAAAGACAACAACTCGTTGTATTTCAGGGGTGGTTTCACCCTGTTAGAGAACAGAAGTATCCTCGAGGGGCGTGCAGCCAACATCTCCCTTTGGAGAATGTATACGAAGCGGCTGAGGGCCGGGACACGCTGTTATACCGACTACAAGAGGCGGGAAAAGCTTCTGGGGCCTAACGGGCCTATTGCGGCTCCTCTCCTCTGCGGGAAGCCCCGCCCACGCCGGAGAACTACGCGTCCCAGCATGCCCCGCGTGGCGGGAGGGGGCGGGGCCTACAGCTGCGCCTGCGCACTGCCTCCCCGCCGGGCCCGGGCGCAGCGGTGACCTCGAGCGGTGGTGGGAGAAAATGGCGGCGGCGGGGTTCGCCCTGAAGGTGAAGTGGGGCCGGGGGGAGAGGGGACACGGCGCGTTGTGGCTGGCCGTCACCTCCTTTCCGACGGGGTTGGACAGCCGCTCTGTGTCCCGCAGGTGCGGCAGCTGAGCACGTCGGCGGCTCGGCCGGTCTCCAAACTGGTGAAGGTGAGCGGGGCTGGGGGGTTTGGGTTTGGGGCCGGCTTCCCGCTCAGGGCCGCGCTCAGGCGCCGTCTGTCCCGCAGCCGCCCATCCAGGTGTACGGGCTGGAGGGCCGCTATGCCACCGCGCTGTATTCCGCCGCCACAAAGCAGAAGAAGCTGGAGCAGGTGGAGAAGGAGCTGAGCCGTGTGTCGGTAAGCTTCCTGGGCGCGTCTCTGGCCTGAGGTCACGCAGGGGCTGCTGTTAGGACTCTCTTGCGTGCTGTGAGACGTGTCAGGCCTGCCTGCCTGTGCTCTGCACTCTGCCCCTAGTGCCCCTCCGGGAGCTGGTGAGTTGCTTGAAGGAGCAGTGGCTCTAAAAGGAGCATCCTTTCTATGAGCTCCACCTGGAGCTGCCATTTCACTTCCTATCTGCTCTCTTCTGTCCTCTGTCCTTGCTCGATGGATGACTTTTTTTGCCTGCATGGGCCTGGGAAACTCGTGACCTTTACAGCGTTACTTGTGTGTTCTCTTAGACTCTTTTGAAGGACCCCAAGCTGTCCAGCATTATTATGAACCCTCACACCAAGGGCACAGTTAAACAAAAAGCTGTAAATGACGTTTTAGCTAAAGAGAAGATGTCCCCTGTTACCACCAACCTGATGAGTGAGTAATCATTTACATTTTGAAAAACATCTGATACTGCTTGTGATTAGTTGTTGCTAACTGAATTTGCTTCTAGTGGGTGTGCTAAGCCCTTCTGATACATCTGCATCTTCCAGACCTGCTTGCTGAAAATGGTCGCTTGCGCTACACTCCGGGCATTGTTTCTGCTTTTGGGAAGATCATGAGTGCATTCCGAGGAGAAGTGCTGTGCACAGTCACCACTGCACAGGTGGGTTAGGAACATCAGGGTTGAGTTTAATAGGAACGGGCATGAAAGGCAAACTTCTTTAGCTATAGTGTAAGCAGCTTGCTGCATGAGGAATGAAGAAAAATCTCACCTCTACAAAACACTCCAATAGTGTTTCAGTATACAGAAATTATTGGTTAGCAATTATACGTGTTCTTTTTGTTTCAGCTTGACAGATAACATCTTTTTCTATGTGTGAACCCAGGGGCTGATGAAAGTCAACTGGGTCTGCAGATAAAACTGCCTCTGCTTTGATTTTTGTCATTAAGATCATACTGATCAAGCTAGAGCTAACAGACCAGCTCTTAGCTGTAGTGAGGCAGATCGCTGAGGTGAAATCAAAGATAACATCTCTGTATGCTCGATACTATCTGTAGGTAGATAGTAACAGCACAAGGGGGAATGGCTTTAAACTAAAAGAGGAGAGATTTAGATTGGATGTCAGGAAGAAATTCTTTCCCCCAGAGGGCAGTGAGGTGCTGGCACAGCTGCCCAGAGAAGCTGTGGTGCCTCATCCCTGGAGGTGCTCAAGGCCAGGTTGGATGGGGCCCTGGGCAGCCTGAGGTGGTGGGGGGCAGCCCTGCCCATAGTAGGGGTTGGAACTAAATGGTCTTGAAGGTCCCTTAAAACTCAGACTGTGAAGCTGTAAACTTCAAGCTGGAGATGTGATTTCTGGCATTTCAGTAGTCTGTGTGGATCCATAGATCCATGCTCAGGCCTGATCATGGGAAGCTTGCCTGCTGTACATGTAACATAAATGTGTAGCTTTTGTGCGCTAAAATGAGCTTCCAGTGTGGACTGAATAAAAAACCTCATCCATTTGGGCGTGACAGGCTCTTTATAGGCCACAGGCACAGACTGTCACTGATAGCTTTCAGGGACATAGGGGTTCACAAATGCAAAACTTTTTCCGAGTTTTCCCAAATAATTCATAAGTGTTGATATAAATAATTCCTGATGCCTCTTTGGTTGATAGCAGTTGGTTTCTTTTGACTCTCAACTGTTAACCATTAAATAGGAGTTGTTATTGCTAGTAACGCTAGCAGCAGTATTTTTCTGTGGAGTCTGTCTAATTTCTCTTGCAGTAATATCTGAACAACTCACAGGGAAAGCGAGGGCAGGCTCATGGTGCCTCCCCCCCCCCCCTCAGGGATGCAGAGTTCCTCTGTGGTGATGGAGAGAGGTGTACTTGGCTGAGCCCACACAGCTGTGTTAGCAGCATCTTGAGTCCCTGTCTCATGCTTCACATGAAACTGTTTTTTTCTTAAGCTTATAAACTGAACTGTGAAAAGCAACAGAATTAATCTCTCCTCATATAGGCTAAATGCTGCTTTGAAATGGATGTGAGGGTGTTGTGTGGAGTGCTTAGTTTAGCAAGTCAGGATTCTTGATGCTTGCTTTCCAAAGATATTAACAACAAGTATTTGCTGGGAATACGTGTGCAGGCAGCACAATACTTTATGAAATTAAAGGAGCACCAAATGCTGCTGTTTCTGTGCTGTCATTCGATTACTGTTATCCAAAAAGGCTGCTTCCTCTGCCTTCCTGGGAGTGTCTTTCTTTAATGGAGTCTGAAGAGAAAATGAAGTGTTCTCATTATACCCTTTGAATTTTTTACATCCTTCATCTTCGTTGTGTTCTGTGCAAATTTTTTCAGCCCTTGGATGATGCCAGCCTTACTGAGCTAAAGAGTGTTCTGAATGGATTCTTGGCTAAAGGAGAGGTCTTGAAGCTGGAGACCAAGGTAGGGGTTTTATTTGTAAATACACTTAATGCCAAGCTGTGTTTCTTGTGCTGTCTCTCATCTTTACAAAAAAAAATAAATGAAAGAGGAACTATAGGACACTAGTGTATATTCATTTGGTTGAATTCAGTAGCTATATAATATACTTCTGTGTTTTCTTGTACACCTGATGCTTCAATTACTGAAATCTTAACTCTGAAATATGATGGTTGCAAAATTATCTTAAATAAGGGTCTTTTAAATGTTTACACTTTAAAAAAAGAAAAAAATGTATATATTAGGGTAAGAAGTTTTTGCTAATGGAGTTTCTGTTAAACCTTTCTTCTAGACTGATCCCTCCATCCTTGGTGGAATGATCGTCAATATTGGGGAGAAATACGTGGATATGTCGACAAGGTCAAAGATCCAGAAACTGACCAAAATAATGAAAGAGACTGTCTAGTAAGCTGTTCTCTTTGTTCACAGTGAAACCTGTCACATGGAAACAATAAAATCATTCTTCTTGAATAGCTGTTTTAGAGTATTGATTCTAATGTACAGCTGTGGGAGAAAGATGATGAGGCCTCCAAAAGCTTGCTAGTGAGAGGTTAAGGTGTTTGTATCTTAAAACTACTTATAAAAACGTTCAGCACAGAACACTGATTCACAGCTACCTCGTGTTACATTGGTGTTCTGATGACAAGGCTGTGTGTGCCTACTTCTGTTTAATGGGATATTGAGGATATTGACCTCAGGGCAGCTGGCCAGATGCAGTAATTATTAGCCAAAAGGAGGGGGCAGATCAGAGAGGGACCTTCTAGTCCTATTATCAAAAATACCAATCTGAACATTCATCTAATGTTTTTGAGACCATATCGCTCTTCTTCAGTGCTTCTCAAGAACATCACAATAGGCTGTTAAAATAAAAAAAGAAAAACAACAGTGTTTATTCTTGCATAATTTCACTTGCACAAATACAGTCTCGTCTGTCTAACAATTTGCACAGACTGAAGTCTGATCTGCACCTTCCACCTCAGTGAATGCAGTCTGGGACGCGGCGTAATTCCTCAAACAGGTGAATGCATCATTTTGAAGACTTTTGTTTCATTTGACACTGTCCATAAACAGAATTATTTAATCAAGTGCAGCAGAGGAAGTAACACATTCAGAGCAACCAAAGTACAGTTGAAATTGTCTTACGAGAAACAGTGGCATCCAATTTGTTGTTAGTTATTTGTTATATCAATTAGAAATGTTATATCTGTTAGAAATGCTTTCAAATAAGCCCATTTCACAGTATGGATGTGTTCCTGTAGGATAGTTAGATGCAATGTAAATGAACAATACAAGTGAATTACATCTTCTCCGAAAAAAGGAACCGTTTCTCCTACCTGTCCAGCTCTTAAGACCTACATATAATAGTTATTTTCTAATGCCTTTGTAATTTTTAAGATCTTACAAATACTACATATAGTACAACACTTCCTTTCTTAAGAAGAAAAGGAAACTAATTGATACCATTCGTTTGGCAACAACAAGTGCACTAAAAAGTCACACCACCATCATGGGGTGGGGATTCCCCAGTTCTAAGTATTAACACTGAAGAAATACTACGGCTATCTTTTCTGAATGATGTATCAACACTGAATAAAAAGTACTCCATGAATAAGTCTGTAAAGGCTGTTGGAATCTAAACTATTTTGGCAAAGTGAGGACTGGAATAAGGTATTCTGCAAAAGCTGGGGGTTAGCCTGGTGAAAAGCTTTAAGCCTTTACGAATCGTCACCCAAATAGGAATTGCTTCAACCCAACTCGGGCACTTCGCACTGCCAAAAGCAGTGCACTCTCACTCGTCTTTCCATATGCTCCTCACAGAGTGACTTGCTCTTGAGATACGGTGTGATCAGCATTCTGACTGGTGCCAGGAGAGCTCCATGATCCTGTGCCCAACCTTCTCCCTTACTCCTGACAAGTACAGGTTCCACCACCAGTCCCATCCCTGTGGAGTAGGCACCAAAACAGGGAGGGATTTCACTTCTAGTCCATCACACGATGGACAATCCATCCCACGCTTCCTAAGGGGAGAGGAGCCTGCTGCTCACCAAGCTCTGGTTTCGTCTCTGCCAGTTTTTCCCCTATTTTCCTGCAGCCCAGCCTTCCCCTGTCAGCTGTGCTCACCACGACAGGCGGGAGAGCCTGACAGAAGGGCTCTGAGGAAGCAAAACGCCTTGACTGACACGTCAGGTTGGGATCACAGATCCAGTGCTAAATCTGGGGTTAGCAACACTTTGCAGCTTTATAAGAAGTGCAAGGATTCACTTACAGTCGCAGCAAAACCTTTTTCTGACAGCTATGTCATGCAACTAGGCTAGTTTAACATGTTCTTTATTCATTTAAGTTCGGTCCTAAATATATCTGCCTATGTACAGAAAAATAATTTCCCAAGAATGACCTTTATTTTAAAATACGTAAGACAACAAACAGAACCGTGTGCCTATAAACGTTTTCGTTAGATTGACTCCGTATTTGACAACAACAAAGTAGCTATGCTCTTATATATACAAATAATCACATGTATATATATATATATATCTATCTATAGATACATCGATATGGATGTAGGACAGGAGTGTTTGGTCTGAACAAATGTGGGGTACGTGTGGAATGTACGTACAGAGCAAACGGCTCGAAGTGAAGGTGAGTTCACCTGTTTCCCCACTGTTCTGCTTTTCAAGGGTTTTGATGCTCCATTGGAATAGTGAAGCACCACAGTGCAAAAGGAGCAGTATGAAAGCAGACCCCGCTGTTGCGGTGAAAGTCTGGACTTGTCACATCTTCATCTGGAAAATGTATTTAATAATATTACAAAAACGTTGTTATCCACAATGTTCTTCCCCCCCAAACCCAACTCACGTGTAACAAAAAGTGTTTTTTTCTGAAGGGTAAAAATATTCTAGAATGAACATTTAAAAATTTCTGTCATAAAAACTCATGTTGAGAAGATATATAATAATTAGGTGCATCTAGAAAAAGTTCTGCAATGTATGGGTCATATTCCTTAGGGTCAGCCCAGTGACGTGCTCTGTCCCTTGAGGTGCCCACGTCAGACCATCAACTGCACACAGCCTCTCAGGACCTTACAGACCACCTCCCTACAGCACTGATCTTGGGGAAATAGCATTTCCAAAGCTAAGATCAGCTTTATGGTTTTTATTTTACAGTGCTTCCAAATCATTATAACCTGCAGGTATATGAATTATGATTAGCCTGGTAAATACCATAGTGGAGAATCTGGTGGCTATAACCCAATCACCATGCACTTTCAGAAAGACAGGGAAGAAAACAGATCTGCAAAGAACATGAACTCCTTTATCTTAGCCTTGACTTGTTGTTTGACAATCTCTTCAGCTACTGCAATCTACCAGTCCTTATACAATTTGAATCAACTTTGTCATGTAGGCTCCTTGAACTCATCCCTGCATCTCCAGCATACCACATGAGCATCCAGCCAGCTTCTAGTATCCTTTGTTCTAGCTGAGACACAAAGGTAATTAACAGCAGTGGATCAGAACCTATGGGTCAGAAAGTGGAGTTCACAGTGCAACCCTGCTGGGAAAGTGTGAGGTGCAGCCCTGGCAGAGGAGAGCTTAACATACCCCAGGCTTAGAACCACAATATCATTAAGGTTGGAAAAGGCTTCCCAAATCCCCCAGTCCAACCACCAGCCCACCCCCCCCACGCCCACTGCCCACGTCCCTCAGTGCCACATCCACACGGCTCCTGAACACCTCCAGGGACGGTGACTGCACCACCTCCCTGGGCAGCCTGTGCCACTGCAGCACTGCTCTTGCTCAGAAGACATTTCTCCTAATACCCAACCTGAACCTCCCCTGGCACAACTTATCATTTCACTGTTACCTGGAAGAAGAGGCCTTGCCACTCCCACAACTCCACAACACATGAAGTCCTGGATGGACAAGGGAATTTACAAGGACTGATTGCAAGTTAGAAATCCAAGAGCTGAACCCCAGCCCTTCATCATCATCTCACACATGCATGACGTTCATTGGCATTAACAGGAACTAAACTTTCCCATGCATTGAGGGCAAGTTGGAAATGACAAGCGATGGTGGTTGGGAAGGTGCTCAGTTGTGTTACCACATAAAAAGATGCAATCTAACGTATCGATGATGGGGTCACAGTCCAAGAGGAGCCCCCACAGCTACCTGGCAACCACTTCCAACAGCAATTGAATCTCAGAGGAAAACGCAGCAACTTGAGGCTTCTTCTGGAAACCCGGACTGGATCTCTGCATCACGTCCATGGTATTTTTTTCCTATTTGTCTCCTTATTTTTTGCTGAAATTCATGCTGTGGAAATGATGCCATAAAAAGATGATCCGACTTTCTAAACACTGAAAGGAATTCACTGTATGTCCAGCTAGTGAGTAAAATTAGGACAGCAATAAAAGGTTAGACATGACATTAAATGACATTTAATGTTACCCATTAATAGATTTTATCACTTTTTTTTAATTCTACCACAACAACGTGTATTTTCATATACGTTATATTTAATAAAATGTATTGATATGGAATTAGGAAAACATGGGTTTAGTACTATTTACATATTTTAATCGAAACAATTTTCTTAACAACATTGAAAAATAGAAACTTAAAGTTCTCTTAATCATGTTTTCTGCCAGTTAGTGGTAACCAAATGCATGCCCAGGAAGTTGCACTCCCTCTAAAATGTGATCAGTTGAAAGTTTCTAACTAAAGTGTGTATCTCTGCTTTTCTGTTTCAAAAAATACATAAGTATGTCTGTCATTTCTGATACAAAATTCTACACTATCTTCAATAAATAAATAATAAAGCGATTCTGAAAAGTATGAAATGTAAACTTTGTCGTCCCTCCAACATACACTTTTTCCCATTGCTTGAAACATTACAGTGGTCTCGCAGGAAATTATAATACACAGACACTTCCCAGCACAGTTTACACTTATTACCATACTGTTTCTACCTATCCGTTATGAATATATCCTAATTTCCTAATGGAAATCAATAAGAATTGTAGTGCTAGAGAACACCATCTATACAGGGAAGGTGGAAACCAGTACTGAAAGGACATGCAAAGAACATCAAAACCTAACAACAGGCTCCACGAGAACATTCACATGCTAATGGAACAGGCTGACACCTCCCATTCAGAATTAAAGTCATTACAAAAATACCAGTGTATGCATGATAGGTAATGAACGAAATGATTCCAGGCAGAACAAAGATGAATTTTACTCTTAGGGGTCTGTCACATCCGGTCTTAGCAAAGCACTCAGTCGTGTACTTAAGGGAAATGCAACCTATGTGTGCACTTAGGGACAGATGGCTTGCCAAACGTGGGAAGTTTGCTGGACGTTGGCCTGTATGTGTGCTATGTGTTGAGTTAAACACATACATAACGTTTTGTGTTCCCCAAGATGAAAAAGACATTACCCTCGGGTTACCCACTCCATACAATCACAAACACTTCATTCTGTTCACGTCTACCATCTTTGCCACCAACTTTGTGACCAGCCCGGTTTGCAGCAAACACTGCTGTGAGTGACAATGTGCTACTGCCCTGAATTCAGCAACACGATGTCGAATGCAGTCAGGCACAGTACAGTTTAATAACTGGTCACCACTGATTGCTTTGCAAACTAGACTCTGCGGGGTAGAAATGAGCTTCCTGAGCTAGAGCCATCACTGTTTTCCTTCCTCACTGCAGGTGACGGAACATCCATCTGCATTCACACAACTGAGCAGCAGTAGTAAAACAGTATCGAAGTGGTACAGCACAACATTCAGCAGGGCTCTATATTCCGTCCTTCACTCACTGTTCAAACACTTCTTCCAAAGGTACTGAGTGGGTGGACTCTTCTAGAGTGTAACTCATCTCTGTGCACAAGGTCTGCACGTAATTTATTCTGGGGGCAATGTGAGTCATGAAGTGGTATGTTAATAGAATCTTCTCTGTTTATAGATATAGACTATTTATTTTCTAAATATTTTCAGTATAGCCATGAAGATCTCCAGAGATCTTCTTACTGCATAACTGCTTGTTCCATTCACAAAACATTTACACGCCACTTTGCTGAGCAATAGGCACAGAATTCCTTATGGGGGAAAACCCTGCAGAAAGCCACCAAACATACCAACATTGCCTTCTTCATGTAAATTAACGAGTAGAGTAACTGGAGCAAGCACGGGGACCTATGTGGTGTGCCAGCCTTTCAGGCTGCAGCACAACGAACAGCCAGGTTACTTCATAAACCCAGGAAACTAACATCAGGTTCCACATAGAGAAATTGAGGGAGACTTCCTCACTAAACTGGGACTCGTTTTTCAGTGAGAATTATCAAGGCACAAAGATGCTCCTGTTTGCTTTGATAACCCTCTTGTGTGTGAAGGGCAAGCAGTAGTTTCGTATCAAACCAGTAAGGGTTTTGTGACAGCTTCTGCAGATACCTATATTGCAGTGAACTCAGACCAAAAAAAAAACCAAAACGTTGGTCCCTTTCCTTCTAAGGCTCATCAAACAATTGCAGGTCCAGTCGGACGACTATCTCTCCTGTTGGGACTTCATGGAGAAGGAGACACTTTGTAACTGGTCCCTTTGAACCCTGATCCTTCTTAATGTCTGCCACACGGATCTCTGTTCTGCCCAAAAAGTCTGAAATGCAAAAAGACAGCACGCTTAGAAATGAACCGTTTTCTGTTGCAATAAAATGCTAAATTGCAGTAGGAGCTAAGTTTCCATTTACACACAATAAAAGGAGAAAAAAAACCCTTGGTCCAATTTTATTTTTGCAGTTGAAGGACAAATGCTGCCTGTCTGCACAGAAGAGACTTTCTTCTGGACCAGTGGCAGCATTTAAAAATAAATGATGCCAAAGGCAGGAAAAAAATCCACAATGCACTTCACAGATGCTCTGCTTAAGTAGCTTACTTATTTTATGATGTGTTAGAAAAAAAGCCAAAGGCCAGTGCCCAGCCTGAACTGGACGAGTAGCTCTCAGGAGATGATAGAGCAAGGGATGGATCACAACAGCGACAAGGTCACTGGGGCAAATGGTACTGGCCACACGAATGACAGTCCTGCCCAAATATTCCTGGGAGACTATTACTCTAAAAGACATAATTCAGTGCTCAGTATGTCTACTGCAAGTTATGAAATTAAAATGGCTTGGGAATCTTGAGTTCATTTCTGCTACTGCCTGTTACAGGAACCTGACGACATTTCTTTTCTTCCTCCATTAATTTGTCCATTTGCAAAACGCATCCAGAGTTTCATGTAAAGACTTAGCAGAATTACAAACTGCACTTCGGTTACTGTCAAACCACACAAGAAAGGAAACCCAAAAACTCAGAGAGAGCGCAATTCTTTTTGAGCCAACACAAGCATGGGAGTGAGTGCGTCGGGTCTCAAACACGCACAGGGGTTCAGTATTTACCTCAGCGGGAGTGCACCTCTTCAAAACGGCAGGTCTGAAACTACCCTTGGAAGGGTGGCTGCCCCTTACTTACCATCTGGGGAGAACTGGTCCCTCTCAAACACCGTGATGCAGAGTACGTCCTGCTCAAGGTCTTTGATAAAGAACTGGCAGTTGGAGTTCCACTTCGGATTGAGGGTGTCCTGCATGGTCTTGGTGATGTGGCACTGAGAGCCCATCGTCACCTCACAGTATGGATTACTCTTTCCTGGGAATTAGGAAACAAACAGAAAAATGTAATCATGCTTTCAAGTGTGTGTCTGAATACCCTCTTCAACTGGCAGCCAACAGACCAGGTAAAGACAGTGGCCTTGCTGTCCTTTCAATAAGTATGGACACTATTCTGCAAGGTGCTGAGCACTTTCCACTCTTCATTAAGGAATTTGTGGCTTATGATCTCTTATGAAATAGTTTGTGTGGTAAAAGCCATTTGTATGAGCCAAATGATAAAAGTGCAAGACAACTGCATGACTGCTACTGAAAAGCACAGAACCACCTTTGTGCTTTTTAAGTTCATTGAAACAGCTTTGTTAAACAAAAATATACTGACAGAACATCTAAGATGGTCAAATAGGAATGTCTCCTTCATACAGCATATCAAGAAATCACAAGGCACTTACCATGGGATCTGCAAGGTTTTAGTTCAATGCCTTCAACAATATTCACCATCAACCTCCCAATACCCGTTGCTCTTTGTGAGCGAACTGTGGTGAAACAGAAGAGGAGAGACAGAAGTCTTTAATATATTTCCTGGCCCAGGGACTTCCCCACGAAGGATGAGAACCCCTGCACCCCATGCTGTACCTAAGTAGGCCTTTTCCCTCTTCTTCTTTTCAGTCTCTATGTAAAGTTCCGAAGCAGCTTTAATTTTCTGAACCCATGCAGTCCTTCAGAGGGAAAGGAGAAAAAGGTTGCAAAATATAATTTCCATTTTTACTCCCTGCTGTACTGCAAATAACAGTAAAGCTGGCCCTCCTTCCCAACCTCTTCCAGCCTAAGGCCCTCACCCCACCACAGGCTCTGCTACACTGAAGCTGTCTGCTTGGAAGAGATCTTGCTGGAATTCATAGTGCCTGTAGAAACGTAATCATTCCAGCCTAGCAGGTCCCATCACACAACGGAAGCTCAAGAGAACTATGAGCAGGCAGGGAGCAAAGATGTTTTATAACTTTTTATGCATTGGAATTTTTCCAGATAACGCATTCTCAAGCTGGCATAATAGTATCTATGCAATGTGTTTGGGGGATTTTTTGCTGATTTTTCAGCTTCCATTTTTTAATAAAAGTTATTTTTCAAGAACTTACAAATCTGCAGACCAATCTTTTCAATATAAGTTCGTGCAATCCCATCTTTGTAAGCTTGCCAGAGACACAAATCACTAGCTGAAGTTGTCACTCTTCTGACTTACTCATTATAAATGGAACCAGATTAAAACTGAGTTTTGTTGGCAGGTTTTTGCTTCAGGTTTTAATCTGACTTGTTCCTGAATCCCATTCAACATACAGACATGCAGATGCTTGCACTGGCATAGAAAACTGATGGACATTAACAGAACAAGATGGGCCTGAATCTTTTAGCTTCTTCACGCTACCACAAAATGGAATCATCAGCCCTCCTAGTGATCTCACCATTGGTATTACTGAAATTCAGGAAGCATTATTCTTTCTCCATTCTTTACAAGTACTGATTATCACCTTATTCTCAAGCACAAGGATATGTAATATTAACTGCTTGGACGCTGCTATGCATGTGTACATCAAATACATTTGCACCAGACCTTTAAAACTCAGTACTAACATGGCCTGTGCAGGTACTTACCTTTCATTAATGCTTTCAGCCCGGAGTGTATAGACTCTGTCAATGTGGGAGATATGGAAAATGGGCTCATCTCCAGAAGGGTCTGTGGGTAATTTTACTAGTACTTCATTTAGAAAAATGGGCTGGAAAACATTAGGCAAAGCAAGCGTTCTATTGCACAGTATCTAAACAGAGGCATGCAAGATAGAGCAATTCAGAACAGATTTCATTTGTGCCCACTATTGCTTCTCCCCTTCAGCTGGCCTCCCATCTGTCCTAAAATATGTCATTTTTGAAAATGTTCTTATTATTAAGGTGTGTTCACAGTCTGGAACATTTCTCCTCAACTGAGAAAACAGCTTTATGAAGTTTAGCAATCTCTCCTTTCTCACAGGGAACAGCAAATACTGCTCTCTGCATCGCTCCTTGTTACGTGACCTCTGTTGAAGAGGTTGTTTTGGCCAAATTTCAAAAGCATCTTCCCTTACCTAGCAGACTACCAGCTTGCTCAACATTGGTCCCTGGAATCCCCAACATATGCCAAAGCTTTCAACATTCTTGTATATAAAATCCCACACGTACAGTATGTGGGTGCTGCCTCCTGAACTTCTGTTAGTATGTAACTATCCAAGCCACCATTTAAGAGTGGTACTTACAGTTTTGTACATTTTGTACTGCAGGTTAGACTTGGGGCTGAAGACCTTGTCTGTGCCAGAAGAGCCAAGAGGTTTTATGATCTGAGTCAAGAGGAGGAAATCGTTGAACAGAAAGCCATACAGTTCCTTGTTACTCTTGGCTTTATAGAGCTTCCCACTGTGCAGAAACTTGCGTGGTCCCAAGCAGTTTGTAACAGAATTAAATACGAGTTGCTGCGAAAAGTAGAAGAAGAAGAACAACGCACTGTATAAAGTAAAACAATCGAGGTTCCCCTGAAAGAGATCAAATACAGTTTTGAGTCCTGACATTACTTTTACTTTGTGTCACAGGGATGATGAGCAATGTCTCTGCCTTGCGCATGACAAGCAGTGCAAGTCATAAAAATGCTTTGTGAAATTTAAGGCAACCTATCAGTTGCACAAGGCATGATCTGGGCAGTCAGAGAAAAGCCAGAAGCGTTTTTGCCTCCTTTTGAGTTTCTCTACCACACACATGCACCTCTGTGAGCAGAGCCGAGTTGACGATGACTTGTCCTGGATTAGCAGTAGTTACACAAATGACCTCTCCAAATCATGAGCTTCCTTAATAAGAACAGCATTCATGAATTGTGCCTGAATTTCACTCACTAAAACATAACAAAAGACTTCCAGATAACCTGTCTTTGTGTCCCTGTAATAGCTGGGCTTAGAGGACAGCTGCTGACCAGTGGCTGGAACCAGAAAGATGCAAGACTCATCTGGAGGTTACAAGATCTGTAGAGGCTTACTAGCCCTTTCATTTTTAAGTTCATTTCCATTGGTCAGGATGGTGTGGGCTCTGCCATCCTTGCTAGCCAGGCAGGTAGATCTGGAGTAGCTCCTTCTACAGGTTAGAAACATCTCAGCCAGAAAACTACTGGGGGAAGGCCTGGTCACTGCTTGCCACAGATTTTAAGGTGTTACTGGCATTAACTTGTCCGCAAGCAGTCAGTTGGCCATTCAGGTAATATTACCGATGTTCCAAGGTTAGACATCATGTACAAAAGACAAAAGCAGCCATCTCCATTCAAGCACTAGTTTTAAGATAGCCAAACGCAACTCTGGCCCTTCTGAACTTGTCAGAATTGTCTTTCCCCCAAAATAGATTTTTAAGATGAAATGCAACATTGTCCAGTTTATAAACCAAACAGTGCTTATTATTTGTTTATCTTGAACTGAAAACTCAGTACACATTTTAAAAACCCAGTTGTGATCTGTCTGCCACTAGTATCTTCACCATTATAGAGAGGTCATCAATGTATTCTCTGCCCACCACAAATATTCTATTTTCAGCAGAGAGGCTTAACATGTTATCTTGAAATATAACATGCATTAGTAGGCAGTGATTCTCTCTGTCAAGTCTTGAGAGGGACTTGATCTGTATTCTCACATTTTCAGAATGTAAACAAAGTTTTGTTACAAAAAAACAGATACTGTGATGACTTTTAAAGCACTCCAAGATGGTCAGATATTGCTTCAGGATGAGATACAGTACAGTAATTCTTGCAAAGAGCCACGAAACTGAAGAGTTGTGGTTGAAAACTGCAGCACTTAATCTGGCACTAGTCCAGAGGCAGGAAACAAAAGCAACATTTATCATGTAGAAGACAATAATACAAGCAGCAAAAAGGATTACGTGCATAAATGAAAGGGAGCCAAAGAAAGATAAAAACGAATGATTTAAGATTATATGACATGATTACAACATCTTCCCTTGATGCAGAGCCAAAAGTGAGCCATGGTTTCTTCCCAAACAGTGAAGTGTGCCCATTACTCTAGACAGCATGTTGTTTACCTCAGAGAGGCCTTCGCACTGAACATGAGCCTGGATCCACTCCAGCCTATCTGAATTTTCTTTCTCTCGCACTCCTTCATTTACTTGAGAACATAATTCTTCCGCTTTTTCAAGAGCATGCTTCAAGTGACTGTGGTCAGGATGGTTTTCAGGAGTGTTTTCTATTATCTACAGGCAAATAAAATACGTTAGCTTTTTCTATTATGTGCATTTAAAATATATTCATCTTGAGAATCCTTAATTTCTGTTTTATTTCTTTATTTTCATCAGAGCTGGTCAGAAGCTTCCACATTTCTCTTCCTGCTTGACAAATGTGAAAAATAAGAGACAAACTCACAGTCGGTATGTGAACAGCTGTCTGCAGAGCCATTACATCAGAGCACTACTCACTCTTCTGACATAAGCATGCACATTCCAGCCATAAACAGAAACATAGCTGATTATGGATTCTCGTAAATGACAATATCCAATTTGTAACTGGATTCATTCCTACGAAAGTCTGGGGTCAATTTCAACAGTACTATTCAAGATGGTAAGTGTTAGGCAACAAATGAAAGTTAGGAAAGTGTTGTAAGTTATCCAGTAATGTAAGCTGCAATGATTTGGCATTCAGGATTGTATACTGAATGCCATTTTTGAGACCATAAGGAAGGAATGATACCAAGGCAAAAAGGCAAAGATGAGCATAAGATGAACCCAATACTTCCATTTTCTGAATTTCAAACTTTTCATTCAGCTTTTATTGCCTTCTGGTTCTCTGTGCAAGTAAGTTTCACCCCTATTTCTAGTGGAAATCCAAAGACATTTTGTTGAAGGCAAATGAATTACTGCATTTGCTCTAGTGTGGTAAAATGTAAAAAGGCAGCCCATTTTCCCTAGCTTATCAGACATCTAATAGTGACAGTGTAGGGAAACTATCCTTTAATTAAGCTACAAGCAAAGCAGCATCAAAAACATCATCTTTGCAAAAGAACATACATTTTTAATTATTAGTGGGTATCTTGTTACCCGTTGCATAGGCTTTAGTAGAAAACTTGATAGTGGCATTCCTTTACAGCGAGGATCCATTGCTAACCTCTGAAACATTAGAGAGGTAAAATGGTGTTAGTCAATTTGCTTAAAATCCAGCAAAATAAGGAAAAGGTAAGGCAACAAATGAACATAAGGCCTCAACTAAATTCATTAGGTCACAAACAAGATCAATGCATTAGAATTTCTTGTACAATGCATTCTTCACCTAACTTGTCAGCACAAACAAAAAGCATCTTCTCACCATTATTTGTCCAGCTCTCAGCATGTTACTGCATAACCAATGCTAAAGTAATTATTTTACAGCCATACAGCTCACTGAAAAAAGGTATGCCTTTAACAAAAAAAGTATTTCTTCAGTGAGTGCTTAAGTCTCTTCATTCTTAAGACCCTTCATTCTAATTCGTCACACAGCACTATTTCAGACAGTGTTTTGGAAATTTGCAATGCAATTTATGGTGTACAAAATACATAGTGAATGCTCTTCTCTTACTTTCACAAACTCCTTGAATTCGGGAACTTCATCTGTTTTCTGCTGAATGAGTGCTGCCCCATTGAGCTGGCAGCTACAGAACCGAATGTATGGCTGCATGTGTGGCAGCTGAGCTGTCAGGATGTCACCAATCATTTTCACTGGCATCTTCTCTCCAGACATCTTCTTACGCACACGCAAGGCCCTAAACACAAACAGGTCATGAGTGTTGGATAAGTCAGCAGACCTCTAAATAATGATTCGTGATCTATGAAATAAGTAGGTTGATTGTTATTCATTACTGAAATGAACAGACCTCTGAATAATAAACAGATCAGCCACAGGACTTATTGCACGTTATTAGAACATAATACTCAAGACTGCACCCTCAGCCAACTGAAGTTTTCCCTCTTGTGATCACCAATTTATTATTTGACATTAACTTAATGCAATGCCAGATCAGATACAACGTAGGAAGGAATATCATTACTCTTACTATTAGAAAATATATAGATATGCTCTTGAACAAGGGATAAAAACCCTACCACCACCTTGGGCCCAAAGCTATTTCTAGCTTTTACCCTGGTTTCCTAAGGAAGGGCATTTTATTGTCATCTGCTGTTTTATTACCAATATGTGTCATGTTATCAATATATATGTCTCTGCCCTATCACTGTCATAACTTGTTATTTTGTGAGCCATTTTCAAGCACATTGCAAAAGCAAAGATATCTCAAAAAATTCCTACACTTTCAATGAGAATTAGCAAATCAGTAGAGAAAAATAAAGGAGTTTTATTAGTACTCTTGCTTTTTAAGATGCAGGTGTAAATTGTTACTCATTTTGTTGGGCAATGGCCAAAAGAAGCAATCTGTTCGTACATGCCTTCAAGGAAGTTCTGATTTATCTTATAGTTCTCAGGATTGCATAGCTTGACCTCTTTTTCAAAAAAAAGTGGCTTTCCCTCCTGCTGAAATAACAAGGATGGGTGAGAAAAATGAGAGAAGGAGTGGAGGTTCATGGTGGAGTTTCATGGTAAAGATTTGGGGTTGCAGTAGTTGGAGACTTTGATAGGAAGGGTGCAGGGTACACTGGGCACAAATCCATAGCAAACCAGACTTTCTTGGGCCCCGCTTCTCACAAAACAGCTCATTCAGGTGTTAAAAAGTTTACAATAACTAAAGGAATATGCTGGGCAACTCAGAAAAACGGTGGCAGTGAATGTTGGTTGCAGTTTGCTTCCCATTCACAGATAATGGGACTGGAAGTCGGTAAGGGGCTGTGACAGAGAAAGAGGAAGCAGAAGTATGGAGTGTAGGCAGCCCTGAGAGGCACTATTCTTCAGGAGAAGCTGACCTTGCCTTCTGCTGTGCAGGTACCCTAAGAGCAAATTAAGTGCAAATCCTCACTCAGCAAAGAACTGATGCATTTTTCTCAACAGCAATAAAAAATTATAGCAAACAATAATATCTTGTTTTTTCCAACGTGGAAAAATGCCTGGCTCCTTTGGCGACTATTTTCATAAGTGGCAAATATTTGCATGCAGCTGAAAGAAGAGGCCCATGATTTCCATGATTTTGTAATTGATAAGTACAGAGAAAAAAAAAAAAAAAAAAAAAAAAAAAAGCAAAAAGAACTTACTTCAGTAGTTTTATATTGCACATAATCAGCTCCTTCCAATTAACAAAAATCATAGCAACTTCCTTTTCTGTTAGCAGCTCAGATTCCATTAGTGGTTTCTGGAAGATCTACAGATTTAGAAAATTAAGCAATTTAGAAAGTATATGTTAAGTATAATCAAAGTTGCTAAGACTGATGATGCTTACTTCCTTAGTCTGGAAGTGAGACAACTTTACATCAGAGTAGCTCAGCAGAACAGACCTCAAGCACGCCCTGTGCCCATTATCAGATCTACCTGATTATACCTTTCTGAGTAGCTTATCTCTTTGAAACATAATAACCTGAGTTGGTCTTGGTGGTTGTTCACTATGGCCTGGATAGTCTGTTTTAACCTTGGGAATTTTAGTGACAGGTCTCCTGTGAAATATCCCAGGGTTACTTTGATAAACAACTGAAAATACGTTTTACTTTGGACTCCTTTATGGAAGCTCTGACTTATCTCATATTGTCTCAGGCTTGCGTAACTTGACCTCCTTTTCAAAACAAAGGCTTTCCCTCGCTGTCAAAAGAATTGCCCACATCACTTGCCCGTATGAATCTCCCCAGATAAAAGATGCTATATACACTGTAACATTTAAAGAGAAACAGGCTAAGTGATAACTGAGTGCCGCTGTGCATATGGAAATTGGTACATGATGCGCTTCAGGCTTTACGAACCTACATATGAGAAGTAAACATTCAAAATTAGGAATGAAAAGAGTTGACTGAAATGACAATTGAAACATTGAAGCATTTCAGTAAGGGTAACACAAGGGCTCGCCATCAGTTAATTACACCCACACCCAGACATTCATATATGTTCACATATGAAAATTTAACACTGATCATTCCTAGGAAATGCAACACAGCAGTGATACCAAATGAGTTTGTAGGGTGAAATTATTGATCCAATTCACTTCAGAAAACATGAGTGAATAAAACCTGCTCCTAAAAGTGCCGTGCCTCCTTACCTCTGTGACCAACTGCAAATCATTTACATAGTTCTCTTCTGTGACAATGAGCTCATGGATGTATCCCTGCCTTTTTCTTTCAGTAGGTGTCAACATATCCAGAAGATGCAAGTCTGCACACCCTGGAAAACACAACAGAATCCTGGATTTTACTTACAGTGGCTTTTAAATTGATCCAGATCTGTAGTAGTTTGAATAATGCCCAATGAACAGTAACTACTGCCTGTTCATTTAATCATAATTCACACTTAATGACACAGTGCTTACAATCTTTCGTCTTTTAGTGAATAAAAACATTGTCATTAACTTTTTTTTTAAAGATTCAAGGTCATTTTTAAGAGATAGCCAGTTAACAAGGCAAGTGAATGGAGGTCTCATTAAAATGAAAGCATGCAGTCCAGAAACAACTAAAGAAGACCTCCCTGTGGCATGAACAGGATTTCCAAATGTTTATTCTCTGGTGGCAAAACTTAAAAGTTCTCCTCACCACTACCTGCCCATTTCCAACCTCACTCCGAAGTTCAGTTTCCCTTAGTTGTGTCATTCATCTGGAACCACACTGTAAAATAAATCCCCAAATGGATCACTGTTAATAAAAAGGGGACAAAGACTTCACCTGGAATTAATGCCAAAGAACACATATATTTATCCTAAAAGGGAGCAGAATTAAGGAAGAGAACGATAGTGACATTAATGCTCTGATGAGCTCTTTAGATTTCCAGCTCTCAGCTCTGCATTCAAGTTTGATCTTAATCACTGAAGTCAAAGTAGGCATCCTCATCAAAGCAGGGTTTATTTACTTCTTCATGCTTCAGTTAAAAATTGCTGGAGAACTTTTGAAGGACTTGAGCCAAAACTCATGAAGGTCAGTGGAGTTACCTCACAGACCTTACTAGTTTACAGACTGAGCCAAAGGGTTGATTGATTGTCGTTTTGTACCTTAACAAGCAGGAGGAAATCTTATAACTAAGAACATACGTTCCATCAAGTTTGTCCTTCTGTTTTTCCAAACCACCTTCTGTGTAAATTCTAGAATTTTTATACTATAGGCACAATTCAATTTTCATGTTCTATTTTCTATTCTGCATTACAACAGAATACTTAATTACTTTTTTTTTTCCCATAGATCTTGGTAAGTTTCAGCACAGCTCAATTAAATTCTTCTGAAATTGCCAAGGAAAACATTTTCTCCCTGTTTCACTTCTAATAGCTTTTATAACTGTTCTGCATAAAATACAATGTATTTCAGAAGTTGTTTTGAAATAGGTTTAAAATATTTTGCTTTAAATAAATACTATGCTTTGACACAATCAAAATTCTTCATTTTAATTCTTTCTCCCACCTCTCAACAAAGCATTGGCAAATTCAGTACATTCCTCATTGAAACAGATTTTCCACATGGAGAAAAATCTGAATGAAAAACATTCAATGAGACCTTTACTTCATGGGATTTTAAATGGCCAAAGCTTTTTTTTTTTAACTGTTCACCAGCATCAGTCGTGACTCCAACACAACGTGATCCAACAGGTGTGGTTTTAGATCAGATGTTCTCAAATGTTCTCGCACAGTGAACCACTGCTGCTTCTAATCATATCACACCCCAGCCAACCCCTTCAGTTCTTTGATATAAAATTAATACTTAGATAGTATCTACTGCATCTTCAGCTTCCCAAATGTAATTCAGGACCTGATTCTACACTACACAACTAGCAAGGTCCACCACGTATCACCATTAGTTTTTTCATGAATGCCTTGGGACAGGTTGCTTGAACTAATCTGTGCTCCACAAAAGATAAAAGATAGATTTGTTTAAAAAAAATAAACGTTGATGGAGATATTCTCTATAAATAAGAAGCTGAATACATATCAGACTGTAAGCATAGCACACTGACAATGCTTCTTCGAAATGCTGTGTATTGCAGTCCCTTCAAAGATACAATTCAAACTTTGCCTGAAATTAAAAAGTTGGCTTGGAGAAGTGTCAATTAACAACTTCAAGTCGAAATAATCAAAATTCTCACTATTTTTCCAAAGTCAAAAGTTTCAATTCTGTTTAATAAGTGATTGCTTTCAAAGCATTTTCTCAGTTATCATGTAAATCACAGTTCTAATTAACAGAATCAGTTCTCCCCATGCACTGTCAGCTTCATTAAAAGTGAACAAAACGTTTAATGATTTTTCTCCAGAGGCTGAGGAATTTTAGTGTTCAACGATGCCAATGACCTTGGCTTGAAGTGCTGTTTCCAACCACCACCAGCCTTTAGAAGAAAGTATTTAACATTTTGAACTGTTACATTTCAGTGGCCAGCTTGACAGATAGCCAGCTGGGACTTAAATGGGTTACTCTGAATGTCAGTGAAGGGTTCAACCTTGAATGCTAAATATTTGGGGAAACTGCCTACTGCATTATTGCAGAAAATGCAGGAGAGACTTTTCTCATAAAGGATTTTCTTCATTAGGTGCACAAGTATTAAGAATTGTCTCATCTTTGTATCATAACTATCAAGCAAGAACTCTGTTCTTTTCCAAGCTGGAATGTCAAGGTCATACGGCTCTGGCTGGTTATTCATGGAAGCCAAAGTACAGTGTAGAGTACTTTTATGTACATCCAAATTCCATGTGCAGCTGAAATAACACCACCATTCATGAATTCATCCCACTAAAAGGGCCAAGTGCCAAAGTGCCCCTGATATTAGGCATTTCCCCTGACAAATGGGAAAGTTCTGCTATTGGTGAAGTCCCGGACCTTACCTCAGTGTAGAACCAGTTAATTTTTCTAGCTTAAAGCTCACAAGTAGTCACCATTCGAGTACTTAAAACTAGGCACTGTATTCTACCTTTTAGGATATCAGATACCATTCTTTTCTATTTTCCCACCCACTCTGGCGTTTGATATCATCTGAAAGATTGCAGAAGCTGAATTTGAATCTTTAACTACCAAAAAAATCTAGTAAATGCAGAAAATAATGGAGAAATTAGGGTAGTTAATCCAGCATGTTCACAGTGCAGTGAATACGTAACCTTCTATCCTTTAGCTGTGTAACAGAAGTGAAGCCCAGCAGTGTCAGAAATCTGGTATCCTATCACCTCATGACCTGTGGAACTGAGAGTTCTAGAAATTTAATGAAAATAATTTAAAATAACAGTCTAAAAAGTAAATGTGCTTTTTCTTTTCCTTGCAAGGGCAAAGCTCTGAAAATATGAGTTTTCTAAGCTAATTGCTAAGCTTGAAAGCAGTTTGTCATGGATTGCGTCTTTTCAGGAAGAAGAATCCATTGTGGAACTCACTGCTCTAAGCACATAGGCATAACTTCTAATTTCTTCAAATTCAGGGAGATTTTCTGAACTCTGTGACTGCCAGTTTTCACCATAACTTCATACTGGCCCAATGTGCAACAGCAAGGTCAGAGTAGACAGGAGTCCACTCTGTTGTCACAGAACGGTGAAGTTGGACTAGAAGGGAACTTAAAGATCATCCAGTTCCAACTCCCCTGCAGTGGGCAAGGTTGCTATTACAGTGAACCAGAAGCACTACAAAATTACACCACAGTTTTCCTCCAGAACCTTAAATGAGGAGAAACAGTACTCCTGACACCACAATAGCATTCCTTCCATCAAAAGACAGCATTTGAACATTCATTCTTCTTATCAACTGGCTTCAGATGCAAACACCAAAACTGCACAACCCAGCTTCACATTGTCTTCAGCAAAAATAAACATAATATATAGGTACTGCACTTGGGGTCAGAATTGGGGTATCTTGTATTCTCAGAGTTCAAATATTTTATTAGTTTTCCACGTTCTCGTGCTGACCTCCACCCATTACCTTTCCTTGCTCCAGGTCTTCGCCTCCAAAAAAAAAAAAAAAAGTAACGTAAGGGAATCGAACCAGATGGACTTTAACAGAATTAATCCAACACACAAAAAAAAAAGCAGCTGAGAAATGCACTTGGCAGAGATTAATATGACGGGGGAAAAAAATCCACGAAATCAGATTTCAGCAAGCCAGCCCAGGGAGCAGAAAACTGCTATCTGTCATACTGATGTGAGCCCAGTGCAGAGCAGTGTTTCAGTAGCGATGGCACCAGCTCACAGCTCTATGGGCATCAGTGGAGCTGGCAACATGAGCTCAGCACTCAGTGGGTACAAATGGGCACCATGATGGGCCAAATGCAAGTCAAGATCAGAGGAGAGCAGAAGCACTGAGCTTTCTTCTTGCTGTTGGGTAAAGCTGCTGCTGAGGGGGCACTCAAAGAGGTGGGCTACACACCAAGTAAAAGGAGAGGCTTATGCTGGAACGTGGAGCCAAGTTCTGTGATCATGGAGCAATGTAATGCTATGGGGACTCCAGCCCCTTCTAAAAGTTGTATATTCACTTGCTGTAAAATTACCTCAGGTATAAGAATCTTTCCATTTAAACACACTAGCAGATACATTGTCCATGAAATACTTAATTGAAATAAAAAGAACACAGAATAACTCTTCTGTGAATACGGATTTCTTTTTTTCTCAAGATAAACAGAACAACTCTGAAGGAAAAGAACCACCAGAAGTTAAAGCACTGTCTAAATGCAATCTCATCTACATCCCTCAAATGATGGCTCCTTATTCCTGATTTCCTGCTGAAATGGGAAAAGGTACTTCACAAATGAAAGCTGATTTAAAAAATGCATTCAACTGATTAGACAGCCACAAGGCTGCTCTTTATGCTGACTTAAAATGTAAATCAAAATGAAAATCATCTGAATGATTTCTTATCTTAGTCTATGTAGATCGTGGAAATCTTATTTCAGCCTTGACCAAGATTAGTGTTTGTCGGCTTTCCAGCCACAAATTCCAAAACTGAAGAGACAAGAGCATGGACACATCTCCATCACAGGAGACAAGTGTATTTTGGGAGGTAATTGTGTGGTTGTTGTAGGAGACTAAAGAGCTTCTCAGATGTATCACTAAGGACAGGAGAGTCAAAACTGGATTGAGACACAACCCTGAAAAAGTATTATTTTTGATGGATTAGTTCAATTTTCTTTATTAAGGAATTACTTTCAGACTCCCTTTCTCATAAATATTAATAAAAACCCAGACAGGTAAGAGAATAAGTGCAACATCATTTTTATAGAATCATATCATTGAATCGTCATAGAATGGCCTGGGTTGACAAGGACCACAATGATCATCCAGTTTCAACCCCCCTGCTGTGTGCAGGGTCACCAACCAGCAGACCAGGCTGCCCAGAGCCACATCCAGCCTGGCCTTGAATGCCTCCAGGGATGGGGCATCCACAGCCTCCTTGGGCAACCTGTTCCAGTGCCTCACCACCCTCTGTGTGAAAAACTTCCTCCTAATATCTAACCTGAATCTCCCTTGTCTCAGTTTAAAACCTTTCCCCCTTGTCCTATCACGATCCACCCTTGTAAACAGCCATTCCCCCTCCTGTTTATACGCTCCCTTCAAGTATTGGAAGGCCACAACGAGGACTCCCTGGAGCCTTCTCTTATCCAAGCTAAACAAGCCCAGTTCCCTCAACCTTTCTTCATAGAAGAGGTGCTCCAGCCCTGTGATCATCTTAGTGGCTCTCCTCTGGACTCCAAGAGTTCCGCGTCTTTCTTGTACTGGGGACCCCAGTTTTCCCTGCTACCTAGTGGAAATAACTGATTATGGGTAAGTTCCATGCTGATCTGTGGTAGTATGCACAATGATTTTTAATAATTTTCAACAATTGAGTAAATAGACATCATAGATCTTTCAACGATGAATTTCATTACAGTCTGAATATCTTTGTCCAAGACATTTTAAATGTGTTTTGAGGTTTTTGTGAGTTAACTGTTCTCAAGAATAGACTGATTTATAAGATGTTGCTCAGTTGAGTAATACACAGTGCTCTTCTGTATGAGAAATCCTGGCACAACATACATCAGTGTGTGTATCTACAGAGGGACAACTTCAGTCTGTTCTATTCAATTCAGTGGAAAATTGTCCCCAGGAACTTTTAGGGTACTGTGATTCTGAGTATCTTTCATGAGACATCACTCTGTGTTTTTAGAAGCATGTTAGAAAACATAGAACCTGCAGATATTGTAATAGTTTTATTTTTTTTCTCCCTTAATGTAATAATAATAATTAAAAAAAGCAGCATATGAATCTCCTATATTCAAAGTATTGCCAATATTTCAATATGTAGAGAAAGTGTGTTTCTGACCTGAAGTCATAAAAACCATAGCATACCTTAGGACAAAAGATTTTAGTCAAGTTATGAATCTTTCAACACAACAGCTCATTATGGGAACACAGAGATACCCTTTCATTAAAATAACATTTTAATGCATGAAATATTGAAATAATGGAGAAGAATCTGCTACATAGTTCTCAGCAAGCAAAACAATAGTAACTGAAAAATACAAGTATTAAGTTATGTTCAATTTCTGTCAGATAGGAGGCAGCACTGTGTTCAGCAAATGGCTATGTTGAAGAAGAAAACCATTTTTTTATGGCAGAGTGATAAAGGAAAAAACGTGCATGTTAGAAACTATCCTAAAAACAGAGAAAATCTGTGCAATTGTGCATGTTTTAAGACTAGAGCTTCTGGCATACAACGCAGAGCCTAGGTCAATGTAAACCCATTGTAAAATAAAAAAGTATACTTAATATATCTACTAGCATAGTGTCAAAAAGTACCTACTGTTCTGTAACACATAGAAGGCAGTGAATAGAGAAAGAAAGGTGCAGAAGTTTGCAGCTGATCACAATGAGTAGTTATCATCAAATAATATTCAAAGTAACAACACAGGTGTCATTCAGAAATTAAACAGGGCTTCAGGCTACTCTGGTGGCAAATTCATTACATGCACTAATGCCACTTGGTGAATTCTGCGTGTACACAGCAACAAGACAACAAACACATTTTAGTCTAGCTTTTATATGAAGAATTTAATTATCTATACATGTGACTAATTTTAAAGGCTGTATTACAGTTGTTAAAGCTGCAGGTTTTTATATATTTATATATTTTACATTCATATTGATGAAATACTGAAGTGCAATTGTATACGGAGCTTCACTTGTTCTTTGCACCGCATGGTGGGTCAGAAGGAGGGAGATGGGATAGGATCAGAAATTCTACAACACTGCCAGCATGAAATATAGAAATAAATGAAGTACATAAAACAGAAGATAACTAAATGGTAAAGTAGTTAGTACAAATGCTATATTGTGCTTGAGGCATTGGGTAGAGGGGGTTTCTGCACTGACAGCACCAAGCATTTCATCAAGAGCTTGTTACTAATGCTGGAAAGGCAAACATGGCTTAGCTACAGCACATCTACTACATATATTTGACTGTAAGCTCCATTTAATATTAATTTGTATAAATTCCACAGTCTAGTTTAAAAAAAATGTAAACATTGGAAATTAATTGCAGGGAGATATTTCTATACATTCTTTCTTGTCAGGAAAATTACTTGTTCAAAAAGTGTTGTTCCATAGTCACGAGAAAGTAAAAATGAAAAATAAAACTCCATGAACTTCATGTAACCAAGATGGAAAAAAACCAAAGAAGTTAATGCTCAAACATCACATGAATGTAGCGTTCTGTTGATTTTTGACACGAAAATGCAAAAACTGAAACATCTGAGACAAACACAAACCAGGATGTTTTCTAATTGTATGCAGCTACAAATAGTGTGCAAAATAAAATTAACATAACTGGGATAACAACATTATGCAAGGTTAATATCTCTTGCATTGGAAGGAAGTTAATCTCTTCTCTCCACAATGTATTACACTCAACAAGGAACACCTGATACACACAGTACAAGAACTACAACAAAATACCTTATCTGCAATTGGGCATACTTAAAGTTCCTTAAACTGATTTAACTCCTTCTGGTTTTTTTGCAATAATTAAAAAAAAAAAAAGACATTGACAACACTGGACAAGCAAACAATAAAAAAGAAAGATACATAAAATCTCAAATTTATGGACATTTGGAACAAATTTAACAGCACATGCAGCATTCCTTGATAGTGGGTCTTTTTGCACAAACAAGATTAAAATGAAGAAATTTAATTTATACTTTTCCTTTAAAAGGCTAAAATATATATTTAAAAATAATTTTAAAACTGCAAAAGCACCTGTGCAAAGGTGGAAAAATTAGTTTGGTAACTATGAAAGCCACAAAAGGACCCACTATCCTCTGATTTTTTTGTGTTTTTTTTTTTTGTTTGTTTCATTTAATTTTGCGTCTATATCTGCAGGTAATTAACTCAAACATTGTGATTACATGCAACTAATGTAAAATGAGGTAAACTGCTCTGCAGTGTGTTCTTCTACTCAGAAGGCAGTAGATGATCATGCTGGAAGTCACATGATCAAGGCTGCATCTCCCATCATCCCTCTGGGCAGTGATATGGGATAGTGGGTCTCTTTGAGGACTTTCAAGCCTGAGTGGGGGATGGACAACATATGATTCCTAGAAAAAGGAGGAAAACAACACATAAGCAAAACAAAACAATGAGCAAATTCAAGCTAGGAAAATGAGTCAGGCATGTAAACAGCATGGTGCAAAAATGATAAAGGGTAACATGCTACAAAGGGGATGGGAACTAAAAATAAAACAAACATAAAATAAGGTTTGCATTACAGAAGGTCTTCAAAGAGACTTTGCCAAGTGCAGCAGTGGTGAAGCATTGAGTTCTGCAAACCGCAGCAGAATCACAGCAATGCTGCATGTTTCGTCTTAAAGTACTACATAAATAATTACAGCATGGCAGCAGAGAGGGTCACTTACATTGCTGGCTTGGGTCCGTATCTGTTGTCAGCTTCACATAGTTGGATGGGAAGAGACCCACTTGTCCATTCACCTCCCCTTTCCACCAGTCTGGGTCTTCCTTGTTAAGGACGTTTATAATCTGGCCTTTATTGAATGCTAGCTCATCATCATTCTGTGCAGTGTAGTCATACATGCCAATTACTTGGCACACTGTAAGATAAAGGAAGAGTTCTGTAGCACTGGTAATGTTTCAACGAAGCATAAGCTACGTGTAAACACTGCAGGTATCACAATATAGTTCCATGATAGTGCACTGATCTATACAGGCACTGCTGTGCTCCTGCCCCTGTCTCCTCTGCCCCTGTATCAGAATTTATCCAAGCTCTCAACAATTTGGCTCAAGGTTAGTTAAAAAAAAAACAACAAAGACCTTCTACACAGCTTTACCCTCTTCGTCAGCTTACTGAGGATTTAGGATCACAATACGGAGGGCAGGACACAACAGTGCAAGCTGAGAACAGTGTAACCCACTGGAACTGCACTTAAGATATTTTCGATAGAAAGTGCTCAACAGTGAGAGACCGGAAAGATTTAGAATTTTAAGAAAAGGTCAAAATGTTAGCTTTCTGTTGACACTACTCTTCAGCTATATATATAGATATTTCTGCTCATAAAAGCACCAAACTTATAACGTATTTATAAAATTAGCATTCTGCATCCTCACCCTGTTCTAAATAAGTATCCTTTCCGGTAGAACCACTCAATGGACAGAAAAGTTTAGGAAACACTTTAAGTTCAATTATTTGAGAAAGGCACTCGTTTCTAATTAGCACTGACCATGCTAAACAGATCTGTAATTCAACAGAAAGGCAATGGTGACTGTACTTGTACTCTTGTACTGCCCCACAGGCATTAGGAACATAAAAACCTTGGAAAGATGAAAAAAGTAAGAAGGGTCATTTAGGGTGGCCTTTTGGCCCCACAGGACTGTTGCAAGAAGCATTTTTCCTATTTTCTTACCATAAAACTCATCAAACCTGGATGGTTCTCAGGATACAATGGTTTCTGTTCAGTTATAATAGAGCAATTTTCTTAATTCTCTAAAGCAGGAGGACTGTTTATTTAAGTTATATAATTTCCTCTATTTCTCTGCTGATTTCTCCTTGCCAAGACACAGGGCTTCTGGTATTTTGCCTGACGACACAACACTGCTGGCTAAATGAGCCTTCCTGTCATGTTGTCTCTATTCTCAATCTACAGTTTTCTTGTATTTTTGTTCTTGTACACAGCCAGCAATTTAATTAAATTTGTCAAACAGTTCCTTCCTCTTTCAGGAATTTATATTCCAGAAATTATTCAACTCCTTTTAGTTAATATTTTATGCCTGTTTGCGAACCTCATAATCAAATATATTTATCATATCAGCACATATCTCAAGATTTTGTTTAGTTACTCGCAAGAGAGAAAAAAATGATTCTAATTAAAATGTAAAAATAAATAAAAAATAAAAAGTCAAGGGACATTCACTGTTACTCATCACATCTAATACAACAACTCTCCAAAGTGCACATTTCCCTAGCATACTGGATATAAAATGCATATTATGGCATACTACCTACTACTAGGTAGGTACTTTTGGGCTAATATAAGTTAAAATGTATGAACAGCACTGATGTTCATATTTCATTTTAAGGACCTGTGAATCTGTTTTATAACATTCTTGTTAGATATTTACAGGCTATTACTAAAATTAGGAAAAATAAAAAGCTTAAACTAGATCATACTTGAGATGAATCCCATACAGATTTGTTTCCCATTCAAGAGTTTGTTTCTTCCAGGAAGTTTTCATTCTCCTGACTATTCTCCTGTACTTCAAAGAATTTCTTGGTATTTGGTGCTGGCCAGTAGTGTCATCAGAATATTTAAACAGTATCTCAAGAACTACCTATAACTTGGGGAGGTAATTTAAGAGGGTTCTGAAGATGGGACTCCTCCATTGAGCTTGAAGCATTGACCTCATCTTGATCTTGTTTACACCTGGTTACACAGCTTAGAAAGCACTTCAGTCTTATATATAAAGCTCTTTGAGTAGTCCCAAAAAGAAAGTTCTTCAATTATGTTAAGCAACTAACAGCAACAGCTCCAAAAGCCACTGCTAACTACAGAAGTAGGCTAGAGCTTTCTCTGAGCTCCAGTGCTTTTTAGCTCTTTGTTTCTTTTCTAAAAAGATTTTGCCTTTGATTAACTAGTCAATGGCAGAAGGAATCCAGGTTCTCACGGTACACTCATGACCATTACAATCTATAATGTTCTTTCTTTAAACATGCAGTATGGTTGAAATGTGTTTCTAACTATTCCTGTACTTTGAACCTCCTTGTGCCTGGCTAGATCAAGGAGCTTTAACAGCTCTTCTCATTTCTCAGAAGCAGGAAGATGTTCTGGATGCAAGTTTCGAACAGGGTAAGTATGAAGCAGTTGGAAATGAAGAAAACATCCAAAGTATAAAGCAAAAGAGTCCATGCAAAAGAATTTTTTAAAAGGTTGTTTAAAGCCATGCAGTTTGCATCACAGTATGATACACAGAGAGCCTATGCATCAAAACAAACAAAATGGCAAAAGAAAAGGAGGCTTCTGGTGGATCCACTGTCTTTAGAACCCAGACAGACTTGGCACACTCTTACACTCTTCACATTGCACCGCCTTGAGCACTATTTTATCCTTGTGGACAGTTTACTTCAAGCTTTCCATGTCTTTTGCTATAATAAGACTTCTCACTAACACACTTCCTCCATAAAGGTGCTTCTCAAACGTTAACCTCTTAACATCTTACATAACCACACACTAAGTTAGACCACATCATAATAGAAAGGCAAGATAGTCCTATTTCTTCTTCTCACTCTCCAAAATAACAGGCCTATAACAAAGCTGAATTTGATTAGAATGAATGGCATTAAGATTTCCATGTTCTATAGACAGTGAGAAATGCACTAGAAAATTTATTCTGTAAGTTTTATTAGCATGTGTCAAAAGTCCCAAACTGTCAAACTTGAAATAACAAGCAAAAAAAAACATCCCTTCACATTCAGATATTATGTCTCAGTGCTAACAGACCAGTCTGACTACAGAACACAAAATCATTTACAACTGCCTCAAATCTTTGGGTATTATGGAAGAAAATGAACTATTCTACACATTTTTGATTGTCAAGGATCTCCTTTACCTGGTACTACAAAACTACCGAACACAAAATGGTGAAGGACTAAAACAACCACAAGCACTAAACTTTCCATTCTCAGTCTTCTGCCTGGCTTTGTGTTTTGCAGTAGATTGACAGAGCTGATACAGAGCTGCCCATGTTGGAGCTATAGCAAACAGATTCTGTAAGTAAAAAGGTCTATCACTGCTGTATCCTTTCACAAACTTTAACAATAGGACAAAAAGCTCCATACTTGTGTAGTTTTCTCACACTTCATCTTAGCAAAAAAAGTCCTGAATGACAAAAGCCTCCACTGATAAGCCTATGGAACATTCTGAACCTTTAAAAACTCCCTCAATATATTTACTGTTAACAAACAGGACTTGTAACTTGAATATTTTACTCTTTAAGGTGTAATGTCACGCTACAGCTACACCTCAGGGATCACCACAATAAATGTAGAAACCAACTGTCTACCCTCCCTGTAAAAAAAATCAAAATAAATTGTTTTACCGTAGTGACTACTGTGGCATATATTTAATGCTTGTGATGAATTTTAGAAGTCTTATTGTAAATGATATGCATTACAACATCAACTCCATTAACACACTGCTTACCTGAAGGTAATGCTGTTGATTTAGGTAGCTCGGTTGGCGTAGTTTTACTGGTACCAGGGCTCAAGAGTTTTACATAATTAGCAGGAAACCATCCTATTTGTCGTTTTTTCCCTCGTGCCTAGTAAAAAAAGAAAGAAAGAAAGAAAGAAAGAAAAAGAAACAATTCTTTTAAGAGGAGTAAGCATATCAATAGAACCTTAGGCAAAGCAATTCAGCCAATACCTTAACTACTTGCAGTCCAAGCATTTCAAGTACAATTCATTTTATAAGGAAACTGTCAGCTATTTTCATCGTGATAGTTCAATGTTAGGATGCTTCCTATTATGAAGCAAGCTTTTATTACAGCTAAACACTTATTTACTACTTATTTAAGTCTACTATTAAATGTGGAGGTTGGCAGCTCAGGGTTGGAGCTTGATGGTCCTTGAGGTCCCTTCTAATCCGATCCATTCTATGACTCTGTGATTCTATGAATTTAAGTGAGTTTTCACTTAAGTTTTCCTACTTCGTGTGCTTTATGAATAAAACTACAATAACCGCTCCTTCTAAAAGATTTAATTTTTTTTTTTAAACCTTAACTCTAGAATGCCAGGCTAGCTATCACAATATTGAATAACAACATTCAAAACAACAAGCTTTTTCATTATGCCAATAACTGTTTTTAAATCGTTATCTAGACTGTAATAGTTTAAATAGAGATTAAGAATTTCAATTACCTCTTTTCTTCCAAGAAGCAGTTTCTAAACTTTGTATTAACCTCTCCTGCTCAACCAATAGGTGGAGGAGTGCAAACATATGTCACATTAACCAAGTGCTAGAAATACAGCAAAACATGACCTGAAAAAGTTCATCAAGTTTGGACTCAAACACGAAATCCCAAAGCTAGAATCCAATCAAACTATCCAAATGATCCTAATTAACAGATGTTAAGGTTTGGGAAAGCATGTTAGATGCTCTCATATTGTCAGAGAACATCAGTACAAAATGTGGTAAACACACATACTACAATGTATGTTCATGAACAGAAACAGATGACCACATACATGACCTAGAGTGGAGCTGTAAGGTTTGTAACACAGCGGCAATCAGTCTCTGTCAGAAACAGGATGTTGGGACAGAAAAGCACAGGCCTGATCAAGTGTGTCAAAGCTTATATCACTGAAGCAGGATAGCAATTTGACAGAACCTGCATCCTGTTATTTCATCAACTACATTGCGCTTTGCAAATCAAATCAGAAAAAATAATCTTTAATTTTTCTCAGCTAAGAAAGGTTATTATAAAACTTCAAATCTCAGCTTTTACATTATTAAATCTATATTAAGAATTATTTTAACTACTATTTTTTTAGTTAGATTAAGGTTGGAATTTTGAGTACAAAGAATATTACCTATGAAAGAAAATAGACACTAATTGACTTCAAAAAGTCACCAAACAAAAACTATTTTTTCACTATTTTCTTCCCTTCTTACTGAAAATGAAAGCTTTTGATCTACAGTGTTTCTAGACCATTAGTTTTAACATATTCTGCATTAAATCTAGCAATGCAATGCTTAACACATTTACCCTACTTTATTTTACCTTCAGCTAAGACAAGAACAATCAAAATACACGTCAGGTTGATAATTAACAGTAGCATATACTTATTAAAAAATCTGCATTAAGAAGAAATAAATGCATTAAGAAGTTAATACCAATGTTCTTTTCCAAATCTAGTGGTCATTTTACAATAGCTTTTTGTTGTTACTGCTTTTATTTTTTTATCAATTCTTCAAACCATTTCACCATGTTGTTCCATTAGCCTTTGGGCACATGTAATAGAGGAGGCAAGGACTAGTATTAGTATTAAAACAGGAGAACGAAAAGAACAGGAACAGGACATCGAATGAAAAAAACACTTGTAAAACTAAATGTAAGATAGTACGGTATCCAAAACTACAGATAAGAACTTACACAATAAGAAATTGAACTTAAAAAACAAAACAAAAACAAAAACAACCGAACAAAAAAAAATCCACCAAACAACTCATTCTGCTCATTAGCTGTTAAGTGATCAATTGTGACAGCTCTTGCCAAGTGAAGCTTATTTTGTGTCTTAAGATAAACTTTGAGTCTCAAGTTACAAGTGAACAACATAAAGATGAGCATGAGTGAAAACAAAAACAATCTTGGAAAATTATTTATGGACAAAGAAATGAAAAAATACCACCAGGAAAGCAAAGAAGGGAAGTAGAAACGAGGAAAAAAAAATATTTAAGTTTGAACTAGGTCAAACACTGAGCCTCCAGGAAAATGAACAGGAGAGCAGATTGCAGGCCAGGTCTGATTTGTGAGATGGGTATCTCCGCCTCACAGTGAAGAAATATGTTTTTTTCCTGCCATTCTCCAAAGTTATTTCAATTTCAACAAATTAGAATGAAAAGGCATTTTACTTGTAAAAGATTAGTTGCAGAACATTTTCAAAATAACGTATTTAGCATTGACACATTTATCATTTTGAACTATTAAAAATAAAACCACAGATTCTTTTACATGTAATTTTATTTCACAAACCAGTAACTCACTTGGAGCTCTCCTTCCCACCAGCCACCTGGGTTCTTCTTTCTGATAAGAATCAACTGACCAGGAGCAAGGGTGAGCTGTTCTGGACCCGTTGCTGTGTAAGAGGCAATAACTTGGGCAATTTCTGTTAAAGCAGGAAGAAAAAAAAGTTAATCTGGAAAAAAAAAAAGAACACATTCTATTCAAGATTGACTCTGCTATTATCATTGGTACAGTATATATTCATTTTGAATTTTTTTCCATTAAAATGTAATGCATTTACATAATTTCTTGAATACAAACTATAATTACAAAACAGATTAGAAGTTCCTCCTTAAAAAGTTCACAGCAGTACAGGAATAAGAGAACAGAGGTGCAAGAGCTGTATGGGTAGGATGCAAAAAATATCTGAAATGGAGAAGAATAATGACCATAATTAAAGCCATATGGCTCTTAAAATCAAGTTCCATAAATACTGTTTTCCAATAAACATGTTTTTGTAGCATCATTTTGGACAATGTTCCCTACAAAGAGATAGACGGTGACAACAGTTTTATGAAGATGTAGTAACAGAGGTGTAAACTAATGAAGGTCTGCAAAAAAATTCTCACCACCACACTAGACAAAAAATGGAAGTTTCTGAAATGCAACAGGCAGGGTTTATTTTGAAACCTTTCTTTTGTAGACATTAATAGAAAACTGGTGCCTTCTCTAACTTACCTCGCAGCAAAAATGTGACAGGAGAGTAATGGTAAGCACACAATTCTCTCTCAGTTACATTAGCCAAAGTGAATAGAGCAGTTCATGCCATTTTACAGTTGTGGAAATATAGATGAAAACTTAATCACCACAAAGTCTGACAGGGTTAACCCATTTCTGAACAGATGTGAACTGACAGGAACTTGTAAGTGGCTGCAGTTAGGGCTGAAATGTCTGACTGATAGCATTGAAGTCAGGTTTATCATGTCATCAAAACATGGTTAGGATGATAGAGAGAGTATATTTAATGCAATGATTATTGGAAACCTTCGGTAAAAGCGTGGACCAAACAGGTGATGAAAAAGGTCCTGGCTGAGAGTTAGAAAGATGCTTTACACACGGATCTGGAACATAAAAAATAGCATTTCAACTCTGAAAGCAGAAGATGGAAGAAAGAAATGCTAAGTAAATATGATATTTGTAGGTAGAATAGAAAGGTCTATACTGATAAAAGCCAGCAGCAGCACAGACTGTTCTGCACAAAGACAAAGCAAGCTTTTTGACAGGATACATGGCTGTAGTGCTAAAAGATCTACAAGATCTCAGGGGAATGGTAGGCTTTTCACAATTGCATCAATTCACCCACCTCAGAGCAATTCAGAAAGTAAAACGAACACTAGCAAAGAAACTAAATATGGGAATTGGTCTTTTTTTTTTTTTATTATGCAAAATCCTCTCTCTACCATAAAAAAACCATCATCTTCAATATATCATACTATGCATTCTATTGAGAGAACAAAAATCTTATAGCTTGTAACTCAGAAAAAAAAATCACTATTTTATCTACATAATGACAATCCACACAGCTCCAGATATCAGAGATCCTCTTTCACCAACTGGTAGCATATAGAATTTTTACTGTGAACTGATCTGAATTACAAATTAATATCTAGCTCTCATGTCAAAGAAAAGCAGAAAGTTGGAGGAAAACATGCAGCAAAATAAGTTTGGGGGATTTTTTTTGTGTGGTTTTTTTTGTTTTTTTTTTTTTCCTTTTCTGTTTTTTCAAGTAAAAAAGGAAAAAAGAAAAAAGAAAAAAAAAAAAAAAAAAGCTTTTATTCCAGGAAGGACTTTTAATTTTATTATATTTAAATATTGAATTACTAAGAAGAGATCCAATTCATTTACAGCTCAGGCCAGGAGAACCTGTCCTCTACCAAAAGAGATTCATTTAGAAAGAGAAAGAAATGTCTTCTCACAGATACAGTTGTCCCCATAATGCCACTTAAATTCCAAAAGACAGCATTTTCTTTTCCTTGTCAAACACAGACTATTATCAACACTCACTTGTTCATCCTGCTGCTTCTAGAATAAACTGGAATATTTCACCTCATTTATTAGCCTTTCACTTCTGTGGCAAAAACATCCATGAACCTCCTTGCTGAAAAATAGGCAGGACTGCTCTTAAACTGTTCTTAAATTCCAAAAAGTTCTAAATACACCTTTTGTCAACACAAACCCATCTCTCCTCTGCTTAATATTCAGATTTAGCACATTAGTGATTATAAGGCTGCTACTCAAGTCCTCTCATGCTTCATTCTCCCATGCATAGAAACAGGAGCTATACCTATCAGCATCTTGTCATTATTCCTACCAGGTCTCACTTTTACAGGTTTTCCAGAGTTCTTTTCTGCCTCTCTCAAACTTTTAATCTATTAACACAACTGTGTTTGGTTATTCAAAGCAAAGTTTAAAAGGGCAGAAGTAGTTTATTTCCAAACCCTTCTTTCCATAGAAAGTGGATGGATCAGTCAGATTTGCCGAGAGCAGAGGTAAAATAAGACAAATTAAGCTGGGGCTACTGCAATCTATTCTGCATCCTCTCTCTTTTCTCTTACACACTTGAGTAGTGAGCCAGTTCAGGCAGACAAAAAGCAACTTTCTCCCCACAAAACAAAATAAAACATGAATATGAGTATGTATATGGGTATGGAAATAGGCAGGACTTGGTAATCCACATCCTTGAACTACCTCACTAAGCAACTAAATAAGTTTCAGAGAAAGGGACAGAAGCATTGAACATCTCCTAATTTAGTTCAACTGGATGCAAAATCATATCTTTCATACAGAAGCAAATAAATACACTGAAGAGAAAAACAGAGATGCCTTCTGGAATGTTTACAAACGCCTGCCAGTGACAATGCGCTCTTTAAATGATCTTTGGAAAAACAGCTGTTTAAAAGGACAGCCCTTCCCCTGACCTCTAACCCAAGAACAAGAGGACTTCTTTCAAGCCAAAAAATAATCTGCAACATGATGATCTGCAACATGACCAGGCTTTTCAGGCAATAAACTACATGGCATACATACAAGGTATATGCTCTTGAAAATAGGAAGCAGACACAAGAGCTCAGAGTCAATGTATACCAGATTAGGGCAAAGCTGTGAAACCACAATGTGAAATGTGTACTTCCATTTCAGGGACACTGGAAAACTTGAGAAACTTGCGGGCTTCCACTGTTCTATTTGGTTTAGTTTACACTTGTTTTTGAGCAAGCAGATTTTTATTCCTTACCTATATATGCTACTTCAATACGGTGATGAATAGGTTATAAATTAATTTAATATAAACAGTATTCATTAATGTAAATTACTAAAGCATAACAGTGTATTTCAGAAGATATTAATGACCAAGAGCAAATGATTTATTATTATGGAAAAGATTTTGTTCCCACTGACATTTTTTCACTGACTAGATATACACAGTACTTAAGAGGAGGTGCTGTCCACTATATATGACTTACCAGGTTTCTTCCCTAAGCTTCCTGTTTTTCCAGCTGCTCCAGAAGCCTTGAAATGGAGAGGGAGATGTAAGTTTAGCAGTCATAATTATATCTTCAGTATATTAAAATGATTTACTGCACTTCACTTTAACACACCAAAAAAAGATGAGAGTAAAAAAACTCAAATGAAGTCTGTTCTTACAGGAACTCTTACTATTTGAGATGGCAATTAATATATAGAAATTAAAGAATGTGATGTACAGAAGTGGATAACTATATAAAGGTGCAGACATCTTTCCTAACTCTCCTGCCTTCCACTGACTGTAAATACCAATGTAATTACAATTTACATAGTATTTTCATTATTAACCTGCATATCTGCAAAATGTTAATGTTGCCAAGTTAAGCTAGTATGACAATAGTATTTTTCAATTCTCAAATATTTGGATTGCAAATATGCCTAAAAAGATAATCAGACATAATTATTTAAATACTGTACATATTGTGGTTCCAAATTTTCTTTTATGGAAAATTAGTTAATGTAGAAATCCTTCACTGCATCCCTAAGATGAGCTATATGAACTTTTTAGATGGTATGTGTTACATTAATAAAAGCTCCACTATCATTTCTTGTGCCTAGCTGAGAGCATAGGACACTCAATAGCGCTATCTGTCTTGACAAAGACAGCTAATTCCTTGGATCGTAGGAGGGTTCAGATGAGGTGTGAATATCCTGTTGCCCAAGCCAAGAGATTTACAAGAAAAGCTTTTGTGAACACTCATGAAAAAACTAGCAAAGCCATAGAAGTAGTTCAGTTCAGTTATGTTTAAGAAAACAGCTCTTCTGAAAAAACAAATTTAGCATAAAAATGCTTCTTAATTTACAAACTCACAGCTCTCCTGTTCAAAAATATATCTTTCCTAAAAAACACCAGTCACTTGGAAAAAGTTATCTTTACTTATTTTTTTTCAGTGCACTTTCAGACTAGTCACATACCTGCAATTAGAATATTCAAATCCAGGCGTGGTTTGGACTCTACCCTTGCATATCCCTTTCCTCAGTCATTTTGCCAATCTTTTTAATAGATACTCTTTGCAGGACAGAATCCCGTAATGCCCTAAATAATTATCTCACTTTCTTCCTAGTACATTGCCGCCTTAGCTATTAGAGTACAAATGTCTGATACAGATGACAGCAACATAGCAAATCTAAACTGTCTTTTGGTCAGAAATACTGAACATACATCATATCCTATTGCCTTCAAGTGATGCTCACAATGCTTCACCCTCTTCTCAATTTTTCCCTTAGCATCTTCCTCACATATCTGGAGCCTACATAAATGACTGGAGGGTTTTCAGAATACCAGATCCTCTAAGGAAAAGAACAACTTAATCCTCAATATTCTCCTTAACTTGATGTTTTTAGAAGCTGGGAATTTTTAATAATGAAACTAATAAAGGCAATAACTAAGAATCTAGTTGAATGACTGAGAGAACAGTGCCATTTTAAAAATGTGTATTAGTTTTGAATACCTCAATAGAATAGATTATTAGGAGAAATAACTGTCTTGAAGAGTATGTGACTGCTCTAGGACTTCAATGTTGGGGACATTTTCCAAGAAAGCTACTATGGAAGCCTGATCTTTCAGACTGAGCTAAAATACTTCATAGTGCTGTATTAGCAGAAAACTCAGTGGGGTTGGTGTGCATGTCCTATTACCTGAAACTGCCACTGGAAGGTGACAGTGAGGATAGGGAGAGGGTCGTTTTTGTTTTTGTTTTTTTTTTTTTAAATCCAAACATCTGGCACAAAAGCACGTTTCATACACCTAGCATACCACAACAGCCTTTGACATTTTGTGAATTCTAGGAAGGGTTGTGGAAAATGGATGAGGCAAGTTAAAAATAATTTGGTGTCAGTGCAACTTTCTTGTAAAAGACTGATTACAGTTACTTTCTGGAAAGCCAGCAAGTCTTCCTTTCTTTCCCTGGTTCTCTTTCTCTCCTGCCCTCCCCTTCCCCCCTTCTTCTATGACTACTGTGACCTATATTAACTTTTAAAAGTGAAATATGAAAGCATCATACAGTGATTAGATGCAAAGACTAAAGTTAGGTCTGTGAACAAGATGTTCCATGCAAAATGATGATGGGTCCATCCACAGACACGAGGAGAAAAGATTAAAAGATCTGGAACCAAATGAGAGGACTGGCACTAATACAGTAATATCAGAAATTGATACTACTTTGGTAAGTATTTTTCAGCAGAGAAATACCACTTTGCCCTCTTAACAAAGAACAAGTATTTGGACTTCCAAATAAAATTTTTTTTCAAACATCAATTAACAAGTGTCCAGGTTGTCAGATTAGGCATGTAGGGACTGATAAAGTAGGATGTGACACTATATCTTTGCTGGTAAACATAGATTATCCTGAGAGGGGAGTTTCAAAATCACCTTAACTAAACTGAGCCTGAGTTCTGTTTGAAGATTCTCTGAATCCTTGTTAAAGAAAAATAAGAAATAAACAGAAAACCCTGTTTCAAAAATTATCTAAATTAATAAACAGTGCACCTAAAGATAGACCCAACTTCTGGTCTCCCCTGGAGAAATATCTTGTACCCTTTTGTTAAGAAAAAAAAAACAGTGGAGAACAAATAACTCATTTTATCTCTTTTTTGTACATCTAAGACACTAACTGCATTTGAAGACATATTGTGCCAAATGATAACATCTTCTGAAACAAGAAGAACTTGCTCTGATAGTGTAATAAAACAAGGCAGTAGAATTACCAATTGTGTTGTACAGTAATGCCCTAAGAATTCAGACTGAATAGGTTTTGATTGCTAGATGTTTTACACAAGGTTTTATAAGTTGAGGGATCTACATTTTTGGTTTTCCAAATCCACCGTATCGATTCCATATTCCAATGCAGAGATAATTATCACACCAGTCTCAAGGAAAGGGTAAAATAAAAAAGCCGTACATACCTACCTCAATTTAACGAAAACTTTGAGAATAGACCATCAAGTTGCTTACTTGGAGAACATAAAGACATTCACTTTATTAATATGTTCAAACTTTAAGGAAGAGAAAATTCCTTAGTATGGTTGCTTGAGGTAAATGAATAGAACTACTGAATGATTAGCACTGCCTTGTTTTTCAGGCCTAAGTCAACAGAGCAGAACACAGTAAACTAATTTGTTTTTTTAGCAAAATTCTTCATGATCAGCCAGCAGCTGTCCAAGCACAGCAGCACATCCGAAAGTTAAGACAGCCACTATTGTGAAATCCTTTGCAAAAACTGGCTCTGTGACCAAGCTGAATAGCAAAACCTTGTACGTGTAATGGCAATTATCCACTTAGAACAACTACTATCTCTTGGGGGGCATGTGAATCACTTCAGGAAAATAACCATCCTGAATATAAATCTCCTTGAGCTCTGTACTCTTTCCTCTTTTTTTTTCTCATCAAGATTTTATCTGAAGATGTGGTTTTCACCAGCATAAAGAGCAGTCGGACCATTTTTAATAAACTGCACTTTGTGGTTTCAGGACCAGACAAGCTGAGATCAGACAAACATGAAACTGAGTTCTCTAATAAGCACAGTTCTCAGTATTAAATATCTGTTTCTGAGCTCTCTACAAAGACTTGCCAATATGTGCCTCTTCTCCATCAGACAGGACAAACATTTGATATGCCCAATACTTGAAAACACACAAAAGGCAACTTAACATATACATATACATTCAATATACATTCCCAGATTTTGAGACAAAAGTGTGTTAGAAATATCTCACTTGTCTTCAGGACAAACCTCTACCCCATCTTAATGAGGTGGCATCACAACTTGCTACTGTAAAACATGTTCTCTCTGAAAGAAAGTACTCCTAATCTAGTCGGGGACTTGACCCAACTTTTTGCTGCTCCACAGTCACTAGATAGATTTAAGGTCTGACCTGATGATCTTTCAAGGTCTCTACTGACCTGGGCTGTTTCATAACTCTACAGTTGATGCAATTGAAATGGCAGGAAAGAGCACAGGCATATCCAAAACTGAATGCTAAACATAAAGCACAACATTTCAATTCTAAAATGAAGATTGAACGTCTTGAACTGAGGTGCAGAGAATGGGACACAATACTTCAGAAGTGGCCTTGCCAGGGCAGAGGAGAGGGGGAGGATCACCTCCCTCGACCTGCTGGCCACACTTTTTTTAATGAACCCCAGTACACCATTGAGCTACTGGCTCATGGTCGACCTGTTGTTCATCATGACACCTACATAAATTTGTATTTATTTACTTAAAAAAAAACTATAGTTCTCAAAGACACAAACAAAAAGTCCTTCCCAAGAGATCAATACCATATACAGCTGACAATAAGCTAATTCCTACTGGTAGGTGAGAATTACCCTTCCCAAATAGACAAGGAACATAAATGAGAACACATCTTTCTTAAGAATGTCTAAAAAAAGTTTAACATAGACATGCTCTATCAGATTATTCCAGGATAAAATCAGATGAGACAGGACCTCTATTATTCAATAGAGTAGTTAGCTAATTTTTATTGCTAAATTTGTTTCCCTAAGTTGCAAGAACACTGAAACAGGGAAAGAAAAAAATATAATAAACTGAAATATTTCCCTTAATTTCTTTTTTAAAGAAAATGACAGAAGGATACAACTCAGCCATCAAAAACTTACCTGGAAAAAAAGTAATTGTAGCTATTTTTATTTGTCTCCACAAAACTGCTAAGTTAACTATCAATTTATCTAAGAGTTATTGTCATAAATGGCTCAGAATGGAACTTAATAAATTATGTTGTGAAATGTAACTATTATTTCCTTTTCCAAATTCATGTTCAGCAAATACTTCTTCTTCCCTTGCAAACCACTCACTTGCAAACATCCCTACAACACCAAAGAAAACATAACTCCCCCAGCCCAACTGTGAAACAATTTAATGTCTCTACCTCAGAATCTTTGAGTCTCACATAATTAGATGGGAAAACTCCTGTTTTATCACCCAGCGTTCCTGTCCACCAGTCACCATCTTTCTTTGTCACAAGAATCATATCACCTTGCTGAAAGGTTAGGTCTCCTTGCTCAGAACTCTCGTAAGTATACATAGCAACATATTCTGCAAGAAGGAAATAGATACACAACATGGGGAAACACTTGGTAACCTGCTCGATTATCATTTGCAAAGCCGAATAGAATATGATCTAACTAGAGGCTAGACAGAAGATAAATTGATTAATTACTTTATTCATAAAGCTTCAGTATTAATTATTATATAAAATGAAATAGATAGCAGAACTAAATACAGTCTATCAGAAGTCTGCCCTGGGGAATCTTTTTGGTAAAATAGTTTCCTAGTATAATTATTATTACATTATTATATTATACATTATTACTTTACATCAGAAAGTATTCTGAACATATTTCCCAGTGGTTTCTGATTTGTGCTGTTGACTAGCATTTTCAGATTTGAGGGCAGAAAAAAATCTCAGTACCCAAACATCTGTCTTAATCTTACATACTCTGTTTGGCTCTCATGTACAGTGAATTCTTTCATTACTTGAAGGTTTGCACAGGGAGCACACATCTCACTGCATCTTTTGAAACGGCTGGGAAATGTCAAGACAAAGCCTGAATGTTTTATTTTGTTAAAACACAGTCACCCACTTAGTATTCAAGTGCAAAAACACTAGACTGATGTTAAGTACTGCAGTGCATAACTGTACCACAGAACTACACAAAAAAAAACCCAAACACCTTTACAAAAAGGATTACAAAGAATTTTGAACAATCAATTAACATTGTAGACACAACTTGATACATTCTTACTTAACTAAGCATTAACAAACTTCACATGGGCAATAGATCACTGAAGATTATATCCTATGTTTCTGTGATCAGCTCTGGAATTAAGAACAGCTCACAGTATTTCAGGAAGATTATCATGCTTACTTGACAGAAATGTTCAAGTATTCCATTGCAACTGGCGATTGTTCCATTTGCTTGAACACTACATCTGACCAAAACCCTCAACTTGACTACTGAACTTCAGCAAGAATTCAAACCACAATAAATTTTCTTAATGAAAGCTAAGAGATAGTTTACCTAACAACTGCAGTTGAAGGAGACATACATGTGTTTGTACACAAGTACACAAAAACATTAAAATTCACAATGTATGCCATATACATGTATATTCTCCTATGTTCTCTACATCTAATAAAATATGGGTCTATCATCTTCTATTACTTCTTAAAAATGCAGCTTTTTTGAAATGTTTTTATATAAATTGTGTCCCTTTTTAATACTAATATATAACCTAAGATATCCTATAATTTACCAAAAAAGACAGCATTTCCAAATTGCTTTTAATGAAATACACACTGAGCAAGACTAGTTAGGTTTCAAAATAACTGATCATCCCTTTTTCCATTTTGGACAGATTTCTAACATTCTCTTCTTTCAATTTCTGTAGTGTTCATGTCAGTAACTTATCAAATACAACAATAACCAAAGAAACTCTTCCACTTGAAATCATATGTAGAATTGTAGCTGAAAAATGCAAGGCATTCTGAAGAGATTATGTAGATATTAATTTGTAAACTAAATTTAGATCCATTAATTTACTCTGACTGTGATTTAAGTTAACCTTACAGACATTGCACTGAAGTGGAGTAGAGTGCCCACAGTCTGTTAGCACAGCTCATATGGAGACATTAACAACTAAGAATACAAGTCTTTTAAAACCCTTCAGAGGCCTGACAATTATCTGTCTGTGCCCCATATGCTCCATTCTTAAAAATGAGGGGTAGCTTTGACCATAAGTATCACAACTTTCAAATAAAGAAACTACAATCAGTTACAGGGAGCTTTAATGGAACAGTGGAAATGAGTACCGAGTGAAATTGAGACATTCATTAATAATTGCTGCCATCATTAATTACTTATGAATTACAAATAAAAACAACATGGAAGTGTTTTACTGGCCCTCTGCAAAAACCCATTCTGAACAGTTCCATGGGGAACTGAACTGATACCAAAATATTTACATACATACTAGTATGTATAGTATGGAACACTATAAACTGTAGAAGAAATGTTCAATTATTGTTTCTACATATACAACATACCCACATTTTTACAGGCCTGATCTTAAAACAAACCTGTTTTGTTGATTCTGGGCTCATTTTTGGTAATACGCAGACTACTTACATTTAATCACATAGTAAAATAGTGTCAATGCCATCCAGTCTGGAATGCTTACCTTCACCTGACATAGTTGCTTTAGCTGCTGGTGATGCTACTCTTTTCAGACTAGCAGGACTTTCTGAAGAACCAGAATCCATGCTTTACAAGAGAATAACAGTTATTTAAGAAATTAAATCTCTTCAGAAGATGCTTAATGTATGACAAAAATAAAATATGCACATGTACCTCTAAGCAATTCCCTAAATTTTCTAATAGACAGTAAACTTGCAAATTACATATTTCAAGTACGATGGCTACTTGTAGTTATAATTAAGTAAATGCATGGAATACACAGTTTGCTGCCCCTCCTTCTCCCTCAGAAGAAAAAAAATCTAAAAACATTGTAATTAGTATTAGTGATGTTAATGCTGACTTCACCTTTCACAGAACTAGATTCTGATTGTTTCATCTTCTGAGAATAATGATAAGTGATTAAGCTTTGATGTACTGTATTTTATTCTGGGAAAAAATAAGCTGAGACTTATATAGCTATAATTCATGTCAAAATAGTAACTTCTTAGTTGCAAGTCACATATAATTAAGACTGTAGATTAAACTTTAGGTCTATTGGTGGTGGCGCATAGTGCAAGGAGAACTGAGGTCAGCTTACATATTCCTCACCTGAATTTTCAGCAATGGGAGTAAAAACCTAACAGAGAAGAGTTGCATAAAAATATTTATACAGAGTTGAGTCTAAACTTTAAAACTCAAGTGAGCAACTCTTCATATATATTTAATCAATATAGTATGGAAGTAAAGTATGGTATAAGCAAATACAATACCTTGTTGACTTCCTAATGGGGCCTGAAATAAGCTTCACATATGACTTAGGAAACCACCCCTTTTGTCCTTGAACTTCTCCAAACCACCACATATCTTGCTGCTCTAAAACTGTGATGACATCATTTTTGTTGAAATTAAGGTGGTTATCTTTTTTTGCTCTCCAAGGATACAAAGCCTGTGCTTGAAGTCCCTCCACTTTTTCACCCTAATGCAATTTAGAGAAAAAGAGAGAGAATTCAGTCTTGCAATACTTTCCACAAAGAAAACTCCTTATGGAGTTACATTCTTATACTATTTATATAGCCACAATATACTGTGACTTCTCCTCATCTGTATAAAGCAAAACATGTCAGTCAAAATTACAAAGTAATACAAGAAACGCCCACAGACCTCCTACATTTCTATCTGTTAATGTGTAATCACTGTAATGCAGGACTATTTGGAAGTTTGCTTCTTTGCAATTTCTACAATTAAGATATAGATACAATAAACCCTTGACAAAGTTATTTTGAAAGGTTTAAAGCAAACTTTACAGAAAATTATGTTCTGCTGCTAGTAATATATTGTATATACTACCTTTAAGTTTTGTTCAAAGACACTAAGGTATTTTGCATTTATCAGAACAACACATTAGCTTACAAGAACAATGTGTCCAGTTGAGGAAAGTGCAGTCTCTTACAGATGGACTGAATTCATCTACTGTGAAGCTTAGTCTCATCTACACCACTTAACCATATAACCCACTCTGGAATGAAGATTGTTGTCATGTGATTTAATAAAGCCCAAAGGAAGTGATTCAAAAATAGCACCCAGCCAAAACTTTAAGAAGACTGGACCACTGTAGCTTAAAAAAGCCAGCAAAGAACAGCAGAACAGCAGCTTGTTTGTGTTAGATTCTGCTACTGACTTTGTTAATGGGTGTACACTAATGCTTTAGCACTCCAAACTGTCCTAGTTCATGCATCTCAGGAAGGGGTTTCAATTGTAAACGTTGGCTCTTTGCTATCCAGAAGTTCATGCTGGCTCAGAACAGTTCCAGTGAACACAGCTGCTCACCTGACCCAAAACAGGAGAGGGAGATGATCCTGTAACAGTGGCAGGGGTGAAGGCTGATCGCTGCCGCAGCTGCCCTGCACTGGGAACTGTCAACGATGGCTGAGCTGCCCAGGCATCCCAGTTGTCTGTCTCTGGTTTCTCATTAGTGTTTGCCGGCCATCTGAAAATAAGTGAATTACATTATTCCTACTGTATTCTAAGGAATAAAAATGCTCACATGCAAAGAAAAAAATTCTACATTCTAGGTCTATTTCTTGTAATTCAATACTCCATGAGCTATTAGCAGTGAAATTAACTCTGCAGTGAAAGTTAGGCAATCAAAGAGAGGGTTACAATAAATACATTTCCAGAAGGCAGCCTCTAAGAACAGTTAATTGCTCATCGTTGCTCATTTATGGCCAACCATTTCTGTAATTTAGTTTCACTGTTCAGGTGTGCCCCCATACAATGAAAATGTTAAGTACTGCAGTCTGTATTATGCACAGTCACTGACCTCTCACATGCCTCTGTGTTATGTCTCATACTACTTCAAATCCTTACTTTTTTTCTTTTGCTTAAAATTATTTCCTACTGACTTTTCAACTCTTTAAAAGAGTTTCGCACTATCTCTTATCCTTTAAAATGTCCAACAAATCTCATGATCCCTACCTTTGCCTCAAAGTACCTACTTAAATGATCAAAATTTAGTGAACTCGAGGAGCATGATAAAATAACCCAACTTAAATCTTCTCTGCCTGTTTTCTTTGCCTGCTTCATGTGCTCTTAGCTGAGTAATCAGTTGTACGTCTGGACTGTAATCGTGCCAAGCGCACAACCAACAAAACTTTTCTCATGTCAGGGACAGCATTACTAATTTTTATGAAAAGCATGAAAGTGTGTATTATCTACCTAGATATGATAGGAGAATAATTCCAGTTTTACAAGGCTGCAATTGTAACTATTTACTACAGAAAAATATTTTACTTCAAACAAAATCTTTATCTTTTGCAATCTGTGTACTTTGTGTCAACTTCTTGTCATAGTCTAATCAATTAGAAAGTACTCCAATGGTACTTTGAGGCGATAATCACTACCCAAACATACGTTGAACTGAAGTCTGCCCAGTTGTTGGCAGTTGTCGTGCACTCTGTAGATGCAGCAGTTCCTAGTGATGTAGTTGTTTCATGCACAGAAACTTTAGGTGCAGGAGCTGCCTCAACTGGTTTTATAGACGCTGGAACTTCACTTTCAGGTATTTTTTCTGCGTAGTTTGCCGGGAACCATCCAGTTTTTCCCTTCAATTCTCCACCAAGCCACCCTGGTTCTCCAGTCTGACTTTCATCCACCTGCGGATACATTACATTAGAAAGCTAAGAAACATAATATACAAATGGTATACTAAAAAAAAAAAAAAAGAATTCATCTCATCCACAGTAATTAACTTTATCTACTTACAGAGAAATGAAAACTTTATTACAAGTACAAGCTCCACCTAGGTAGAACTTTGTTATTATTATTTAATTTACCACTGGGAGAATTATGCCGCCAGCTATTCTTTCAATAACCTTTAATAGCTAAGAGAAGATTTTGCAATGTAATGTGCTTTGCAATGTTTTTTTTTTTTTTCCAAACCAGAATCAAAAGGTTTTCTGGGTGATAAGGTAAAAAAAATTAAATAAATAAATAAATAAAAATTTTCATTTCAGCCCTAATGCATAAGCCAAGCATAGTTTTTGAAACAGATGCTTGAAAGTCTGTCACAGCACACCAGTTTTGGAGATATTAGTTCTGGAGAACTAATGAGTTTGGGGGGTTGGACTCGATGATCTCTGGAGGTTCCTTCCAATCACTACAATTCTGTGATTCTGAGAAGACCATTTTGTGTTGCTATTTCTGTTTTAAAACATTTTAAAGTTTTTTCTAAATTTCCTTTTGCAGAAAATACAACAGAAACACAGCATATTAAAATCAACATCCACCAAACAAATTCAAAACAACAGTGACATATTTTCTAACATACTTATATGAAATAATTCCATGGTGATAAAGAATCAAGAATTGCAGAAGAAAAATAATCCACCATTACTATCCCTCCTCATAACTCATTAATTGATGTGGTAGCTAAACACTGACACAATATCTGGAGGCTGCAGACACTTTTTTTTTTTTTAAAAAAGGGCAGTAATTGCATTAGGTAATAATTACAGCAAATCTGGTGATCTAGCTATCCAACCTGCCTTTGATACTACAACAGAATTTCAGTTTCAAGGGGCTTAAGCAAATGTTTAAGTTTCAAGGGGTTTAAGCAAACATACAAACAAGGTTTGCTCCTGTAGCATGTCAATAACATACATCTATCTGCTGCAGATTCCCAAGCAATGATCAAGTTGGCAGTAAAACCAGGCCAGTAATGAAAAGTCACATGATCAGCTCTACACAGGAGCTGGTTTTTTGCAAGAATTTAATCTGCTTAGGCCAGTAGCATACAGTATTTTAAAATACATAAAAGTTTCTAATGAGAGCGTAAGTCATGCGTTTACTGTTGCAGTTATTAATATAGCAACTAGTGAAAGATGCTTAAATCCCTAATTCAAAATCACCTCACCCTCCTTCCTAAGCATTCATTATCAACACGAGGCATTTGTTGTTAACAGTATGCTACATGAGCTACAGAATTAGAAATTCTTTTCAGTCAAAGGAGACTTCAAAATATGGTGACAAAGGATGACATCCTACAACGGCATGTGGTAGTATCTCAGAACTGGCTGCTTCAACAATTGGAAATGCACCAATCTATACATTCTGTTTGTGTGGAGAAAAAACAACAACAACAAAAATCCACAGTGGTAAAAAATTATTTGTGGCAATGGTGTAAATGAGTCACTCGAGACCAAGAGAGGGAACATTGTTTTGCATAGAAATGACTCCAACTGAAGCAGCAAAACCTCCGATTGTTCCTGGATCACTCCTTGGAGCTAGACAGATTGCTTTGCTTTATACCCTCTGCTGCCTCTTTCACTGCCTTATTACTGTAATTTGTAACCCACACTCCTCTTCTGGTGCAAAACAATCCATTATTTCTGCTTTTTGTTGCATGTATCTTCTGTCTCAGTCCCTATTAACTCAAAGTAAAACCAGAAATGAATGAAGTACATGCTTGACCAGTTCAATGTGGTTTTACTGCAGTGCAGGGCGAAATTTCCACTGCAGAGCTGAATAGGATTTGTTAGCGCAGCAATATGAGTGATGGAAGGTCACAGCAGAGGTGAATCTTGGGACAGCAAGGGAGAGATGGACTATCAGCACCCACTGCAGAGTTGAATAATCTAAGCAGTAATAACAAGGACACAGTTCCTACATTCAGTTCCTCAGGTTGTATCTAGAATCACTAATACACAAAAGAATCAGTACTGAAAGACCAAAAATGTGTCATCATGGTCTTCAGAAAGTAGCATCTTTGAGACAAATCACAGTAAACACAAAAAAACACTGTGATTTTTCAGCAGATGAAAAAAAATCACCAAAGCAATTTTTAAAGCAACTGATTTAATGTCTTCTTAGAAGGCAGCTTTATGTTATTATTAAGAAATTCTTAAAACAGCTTATTAGGATACTCAAAAGTATTATTCAATCAAATTAAGTTTTCAGTACATATTCATAGAAAGACACTTTGAAAAGCAATTTTTATTTTATAGTTCTTTGAAAATGATTTCTCAGTTATTCATATAAAATATAACTTGGATCTACTTTTGTTACACAATACTAGAACTTTAAATAAATTCCTTTGTATGTTTTTTTCAAATTAATTTGTTCTGATTACCTTCTGTTTTTATACTCACCATCCCAAATCCCTACAAGAAACTCTATTCCAGATTATTTTTTGCAAAATACAACTAGAATATAAATGTACATCTGAACAACAAATAGAAGTGTGTGCGTACTTTTAATTTACTCAATCATACTTCAGAGACACAGCTTACATGTTCCCATTCCCAATGGCTGAACACAAGTGACAGAAGTAAGAGCAATACAACAACAAGCGGCAGAAGCATTGGGAACAGCTAATTTCTTTCCTAACAAAAGGACTGGCTTGCAGTGGCCTAATCCACTTTGAACTGGCTTGTGTATCACTAGCAGTCCATGCACACAGAAAGAGAAGTTCTGTTTTACAACAGTGATTCACACTACATATGAAGTCAAACCCTTAGTCTCAAAAAGCTATTTAATGAAAGCTAAGCAAAGTACCACTGTTCATTTTGCTCAACAATCTACCCATTAAATCATCATTTTAACTTTACTTCATTTGTAAGCTTTTGATCTATATATTCTGAGAATACTGAAATTCTTATTATAAATCTGAATTTAAGCTCTGCCTGCCAGAGGCCATATGTTGACTACGCCTACACAAGATCTAACACAACAAGGCTGCCTATGTATCCATTACAAAGAACAGTCATTCTAAGTTTCACAATCAACAACTAAAAAAACCGACAACAAACTAGCATTATGAAATTGTTCTAGTCCTCCCATTTGAGCTTCTTCTTCTTTGAGCTTTCTATTTAACATACATTCTGCTATCCAAGTCACTGCAGTTCAGTTAGTCAATAATTCAACTGTATTTCACTGAATTAAGTTTATTTAAACAGGCCGAATTATATCAAAGAGAATCAGTAAGAACAGAATCCATTCATTTGCTCCAAGATGGAACCCAACAGAAGCAAATGCCAGCAGAATCTGTTTTTGTCAGAAAGCCCTCCAAAGGAGAATAATTCCATACATTGTATACATAATAGTAAGCACATAATAAGGTCTTGAACAGACAGAGCCCTGAACCAAGCATGGCTTTCTCAGCACAGGATATACTTGTTTCCAGAAAAAAAAAAAAAGCTTGTTTAAGTTATAATTAGGGTTATAAATCAATCTATATAGTGAAAGAAATAACAATGTTAAAGTGAAAGGAATTAAACATACATAAAAAGGTAAGAAGCTGAGAAAATAGAAATTCAAATTAAAATACAAATATCCTTTACTGAAAAAATAGATATAAAAAAAATACAGCCCAAGCCTCACAAATTCTCTAAATCATTTCACAAGATGTATCAGTCCTACAATTGACTAACACACATACTCAAAAGCAAAGCAGAAGAAAGCTCTTCTTGTCTTTACTTTTGCAAATACCTTCAGACTGAACTCTCCTCCTTCTCCTCATTTTCACCATGACAGACCCCAACATTCACACACAGTGTAAAAGTGTATTACGCTATTGTATGAAGCTATTTACAAGCTGTACACCTATTAAAGCCCCAAGTCATTCTGACATAATGAATTCTGCAGTCCCCTATAATCATTTTAATCTTTACTCATAGCAGTGACAGTTTGCATGATATCTCCTGTATATAATATATAGGCACAGCACATGGCTTCATAAGCTTGCACAGACAATGCCATTTATAGCACTAAAATGAGGAAATGCTAAATTTGCCTATGTTAGAACACGGTTACTCTACACTGTGTTTAGAGTAACTGTGTCTAAACTCTAAACTCATAATGTTTGTTTTGTTAAACACGGTAAACTCCTAACTGCACAGGTCAACATAACTACAGAGTTGCATTTATGTCATAAATGAGAAATCAGATGCACTTTCACATGTAAGCTTGTAAATTACTATTTTCCAATAAACATAACTGACTGGAACCTTGTGGAACCACATGACATGACAAACACTGAAGACAGAGTCTAGGAATCCAAATGCCCGTTATCAAAAGTAAGTTCCAGTTCACCGCACTTAAATTACTTTTGACAATGTGGGCTGATTTGTTATTTTACTCCTACATAAATTAAAAAAAAACAAATAAACTACATGATAACAGAATCTTGATTTATGAACATGAATAAATTGCGTAGACTTCCTAACAGCCATATAGCACACTTACCCATTCCCTTTTAACCTCCATCAGGAAAGCAATGATTTAAAGCAAGGCAGAATTATAACACATTTCACAAAAGTGTCTTACATTAATTTTCTAAGAGTAGCCCATTTAAGCAATTACTGCAGAGCAGGAGATAAATCCCACAGGAATCAATCATCAGGTTTAATTATTGTTAAATGGATGTTAAGTAAAGAAAACTGAGAGGTAGAGAATATTTTCTGGAGTAAGTTAAAGTCCAAAACAAGATACAAGAAGACTCAAATTACCCCTAAGTTCTTATTTTGGCAAAATGGTATTTCCCTGTGATTCTACCTTGTGGTGATTACTCTTCCTCAAGAAACAAACAAACAAACAACATTATATGCCTAGGCAATAATCTACTTTCCAATAAAGTAAGATAGAACATTTTCTAGAGCCTAAATACACGCATGTATCCACATCCTCTCTAATTTAACAACACACTCACCTATACTATTTATTGATAAAGAGCAATAAAAACTGCAGTATTATTCAGAATGGGATTGGTCCTCTTTACAAGTCATTCAGTACTGCTACTAATCTAGAATACACGTTTATTTTCCAAAAGCAGATTCCCATGTCACAAATATTTCACTGTGGCACAACAAAAGGCTGAGAGATGAGGGCTCATCTCTGTAGAATAGATGCATTTCCTTTAAAGTTACCATTACAATTTAGGACAGACTACAAGGTGTAATTTTTTTCCAAAATTCATTATTACTGTGCTAAAAACAATAGCTCCTAAAACAGTTTTTTTGGGGTGAAACACTATAATGAATATACCCTCCCACAGTGAGAAAGATACCATCTGATATCCACGCCAGGCATTTTTATTATGAGCAGACATATGCATGCAAAGGTCATACTAGCAATTTATTATTATTAATATAATTTCCATTACTGTAGTCATTAACATCAGAACTGAAATTTTAAAATATAATTATGCATACAAGCAGAAACCAGCTTCCAAGAATTTGAATATTAATATGACAGTTATAGGCTTATAGGTAGATTATATTCCAGTAACTCTACTACTCTTAAAAAATGAATGGAAATGCTTCTGTGTCAACATGCCTGCAAGTAAATTTTTACATTTTCAGGTTTCCATTTTTTTAAAAAGTGATATTTTATCTACTTCATATCCTCTTGAGAATAAATGTAAAACTGCCTCATGAAAAAAAGAGAGTAAATCATACAGTTTTAAAATTACAACTAAATTAGGTCATTAAGTCAGAAATAATGACCAAAAGAGCTGTAGAAAAATTCCAGTATTGTTAGAGAAGTATCGCTACAATACAAAGACTACATCAGCACTGCTGGGATCATGACAGAAGTGTAGTCATCTTGCAGCTAAGTGTAATTGTTTCACTTTGTGCTACCCTGGACATCACATTCTCTTAATAAAAAAAAATTATTCCTTTTTTTATTTATTTATTTTTTTTACCCCCGCTCTTGTATTACTCATCTAAGAAAATAAATTTCTTATTAGAAACATTCTTTATCTATCAAAATCAGTTTTTTATTTAACCCATAGCAACCATACTCTCATTTGAAAATAACAGGAATTGTATTTCCTGGGTACCCTGGAGAACAAGAAACTTTTCACCATGTACAGGAACCTTTTCAACACCTCTGCATCTCAGACACACACAGCTCAGCACACTAAAACTAGCACAATCTACACATAAATTATCTTTCAGTTTTACAATACAATGAACTTTAAGAAGCTATCCATAATTAAGAAATTATTGTGTCACATCCTGTTTATTTTGGTATTCACTAAAATATTGTTCTCAAATTAAAAAAAAATAAAAAAATAAAAAAATCTGGCCATATTAATTTCTCTCACACAAGTACAAAACCTGAACTATTTTTTCAAGCAATTATATCACAGTCTGTTGTCTGTTCTTACCATGACTATGTCGCCAGGTTGAATAGTGATTTCATCATGGCTTCTTGATTCAAAAGGATACAGTGCTCTATAATACACTATTTTTACATCCTCCTGAGCAGAAATTGTTAGTGGAGCTTTTCCTGAGCAAATAAAAAAACACAGATACAAACAAAAAAACACATCATTTTTCCATACTTGAAAAATATGATAAAATTGAATAAATAAAAAACCCAATACCTTATATATTGTACATTAACCTCTTCTTATACAAGAGGAAATAAGAAAATTAATGATTTCAAATGTAACTCATACTGTTCTCTCTTCTTAACATCATGTAAAAAATTACTATATTTTAACTTTTTTGATATGCAACTATTTTTACAGAAAGAACTGTGTACTTATTGTGCAACACACGTGACTTATCAAATGCTTCACTGATTATGTTTAAGTCTGATCACTAACCTATAGGTTCAATTCAAACAGTAATGTTCTTGCATGCAACAGTGGTATCCCAAATACTTCTAGAGCCTGCTTATGTAGCAGCCTCAATTGCAGCCTGAATATAGTCTCAAAAAAGATGTCTCAAAATGTTCTAATACACACGGATTAGCTGAAAAGAGGTCACTTACAGATTGGTGCTTTAAAAATCACATGCTGTATTACAGATGCATTATTAGTGAAAAGAAGACTAGAGAAAAAACAGATAAGCTACATTTCTCCTGTATAATGCAGTTCCTATTTTGCCCTGTACAAATAATACCTAGCAAATAGATATAATTGATAAAAGCTAGATTACAGCTAAAAGATAGAAAGCAATTTCCCTTTTATGCAGTCCTCTGATCAATTATTTAAACAAATATTACAATCCCAATTAATTCTCATGCATAATTATCAAAGCTACTCAAGAGTGTACCACAATTCCAAACATGGGCAAAAAATTAGGTTATAATACTGAAAAAAGCTCTCAGCTGAAAGTGGTCAAGTGCATAGTAGAAGAGATTCTATCATAGACTTCAGGCCATTTGTTCAGTAAGCAACATGCATAGTAAGGAGGAAAAAAAGTAACTGCATGACACTATAAAAAATTCACATCAATACAAGAGTTGTAATGAGAAGTGTTGTAGTAATTTTTGGTACCTTATAGCAGGATTTTACACAAACATACAGCTTAGATTCTCCCTTTGATTTGGACTGTGAGTCTCATCAACTACATTTTATTCTGTCTGCTTAACATCTTACTTTTAAAAATACTGAAGCCTAAAAGTGAACAAGTTTTTGGAATCTAAAGCTCAAATCGTACATTATTTACTTCAACAAAATGAGCAATCCAATCCTGAAACGTAGTACTTTCCTGTATTACATGAGAAGACAAACCAAAAATAATTTTTAAGTGAGGTATGTGCAACAGTATTTTTTGAATTTTTCGTCTACCTGCATTTGACCATGGAGCCTGGACAGCTGGCTTAACTGGTTCTTGATGTGGTTGGAAAAGCTTACTCGGTTTCTCTTGGATTTCCTGTTTCCCCTTATCCTCACTTTCCTTCTTCTTAATTATTTCTTCCCTTTTTTGCTTGTCATCTTCTTGATTTTTTTTTTGCCATTGAGGTTCTTCTTCTTGTTGCACTCGATCCAGCCGTTGTTTATCCCGATCCTGGATTCTCCTGTTGGATAAGTAAAAAATCTTTCTTGAGTTAGTCAAACAAAATATCAGAGATTTTCCTTATACATAATTGACAATAAAAAGTGTAATCCTTACGGCTTTTCTGTATCCTGTCAGATCTGGTAATTTTATTTTGGTAAATTAGCAAGCACCCCAACACATTTTCTAACAGTGACTCTTAAAAGGTAAAGAAGAATGTATGAATTCTTAAAGAAAGAGCTGTGACTCTCAGACAAGTGAGAGAATTTTCTTTTTAAACTACTAGTAGCTGCAGGGCTCTATTACTTCAAGTTGCTTTGTCTTTTTATTTAAAAACCAATTTCAATGACTTTTCATTTTAACTCACATGTAAAGTCTATTCCTCCAGAAGATAATTCCACAGAACTCTAACAGAGTTACAGAGCAACCTCAGCATTCAGTAAGAAATGAAAAACCTGTTGTGTTTTGGAGCTGGAAGAAGGTAAAGGGAGGAAGTGAAAAAAACATCTAACATATCTGCTTTTTCCTCAGAACTGTATATTATTCCCACAGTCATACAATTCTGCACGGAAGTAGACTTACTAAAGCAAATTACCTTTAGGAGTTCTTCAAAAAGGTCTCTATGGTCCCCAATAGCTTAAAAAAACACTAAACTGCTAAAAATGGAATCAAGCAGCTACAAATGAATGATGTCAGAATAAAAGTAGTCATTAAATTATATGACATTCACTTTACATAAATATTATACAAATACATTCGAAAACTTCTTCAAGTGTGTAGCAAGAAAATATTAGCTATGTCCTTACATGTAGAAGTACCTTTAAGCAATGCTGCTGAAATCTGTAAGTATGTGACAGTTAAAAGTACAGATTTAGATCACCTCCACAACATGCTTTTCATTTGAGGATAAATAAAAAGATTCTCCTGATTTCAAAACAAATCATCTGCACTGAACTGAAACCTGATCTACGTCTTGGATATTTTTGCCATTTAGTGATATATTATTTGAGATCAGACTACGCTCTGGGAAACATGAAGTTTGTTTGACTTTGTTGCAAAATGCTTTGCACTCCAACACCTCTGCAGTAAGGGCATAAACTTGAGCACTTTGCTACCTTTGAGCTTCTCTTTGCTTTTCCAGTTCTGTCTTCCTTTCTTGTTCTTTCTGTTTCAGCCTCTCAGCTTCCAAGTTCTTTTGTTTCTGAAGTTGCTGTTTGTTATGTATTTCTCTCAGCTCCTAGACAAAAAAAGCAAAGAACGTGTAAACATATGCTATATTAATCATAATTAATGGCCTCATATATTTTCATTGTGAGGTAACAAAAATCACAAATGTTGGATATCTCTTCAAACTTCTAGTAATGCCAAATGCATTGGTAGATATTTAAGGTACATTTCAAAGGACCATAAACCATTTAATATTTTCCTAGTTTTTACCCATACTAGATGAGATGAAGATTAAGAAACAAGTCAGACTTTACTAAAATGTGGCTTTAAGATTTTGACAAAAGTTTGACAACGTTTCATCTAGATACACTAACTATGTAGAAACAGGAAATTCTTTCTAAACTCGTATCTTAGTAATTTTCTGTTTCTATTGAAATATACGACTGACAGTAAGCAGGTTTGTTTAGTTCTTGTGTCCTACAAAGCTTTATCTTCACTTACTCAGGCATTAAAATAGTTTATCTTGAAAGTAGTGTGATTTTTTTTTTCAGAAATTCACAGATGAAGACTTCAAGTGATTCAAATAAAGGGCCAAGATGATAACTGAGTTAATCTCACAAAATGATTTATAACTTCCTAGTTATAAAAGTTGAAAGTTAATATTCATTAATTTTCAGACTGAATTTACGTTGTGTCTAAAAATTTGTGAAAAATAGTGAAATTAAACCATGCATTAGTGCTTAAAGACTGCACTATGCAACATCAAATTTTAAGATCAAGCCAAAAAACTACATTATTAAGAGAAGTAATACATGACCTTTGCAAGGTATTAAAACATTTCTGACATATGGATATAAGTTTTTAAAAAGTCAAGTTGAGCTTCGTGTTCTAGCTTTCAGTCCCATTTTCTTAATGATCCTCAATTTTAAATTCAATGAAAACTGAGTTCAGCATAATTAGAGAGATAATCAGTTCCTATACAAGTTTTAAATAAAACTCTGCTAGGGCCATGAAACTTACTGAAATACAGAGATAATTTGGGCAATACTATATTTTATGACCATCATTATTTTCCATAGTGACATGCAAGCTTAGCCAAAAGTTAGGATCTAGAATAGATATTGCAGAGTATAAAGTAAACTACTCTTGTGAAATCACCAGAATTATTCAGGCAGGATAATGCCTTTGGGAAAAATTTTAAACCCTGAATACCTACAGTTATAAACACTCACACATTGCCTTATTTTGGAAGGAGGAAAAGCAATTCTAAAACAGAAAAGTGTTAGCAATATTCAGCATAATGGGCTGAATGAGCATCATATTTGGCCCATATGGAACAATGAGAAAATAAAGCTATCAGCATATTGCAGCAAACGCACAATTGGACAACTGCTCCTGCAGCTAGATGTGGTCTGCACCAGACCTTTCTGCAGTGCTAACCACAGCAAGAGATCATTTCCAATAACTGATGTATTATATCAGCTTCCTTCATGCTGCTACACTTCCACTGAGGTACAAAGGATTTGACTCCTGTTTCCAGTTAACTTTTCTGAAGGAATCACAGACACTGTCTTCATTATATGATCACCTGAACCCATATTTGCATTTTAAAAGTATGTAGGTACAAGTGCAAAGGACAAAACATACAGCCAATAAAGCACTGGCGGTAAACAGCATCAATCTTTAAGGTCATAGATAAAAAATGGCACAGTTTCACAGAATCACAGAATGGTTCGGGCTGGAAGTGGCCACAAAGCCCACACAGCCCCAACCCCTGCCATGGGCAGGGCTGCCCCCACCAGCTCAGGCTGCCCAGGGCCCCATCCAACCTGGCCTTGAGCACCTCCACAGCTTCTCTGGGCAGCTGTGCCAGGACCTCCTGAGAAGAGGTTTTCTCAGGAGATTACTGGCAGGTCTTTCTTTCCATCTGGGACTGATATGCTGCCACCATCTGCTTGCTCTGCCTGCCCCTTGTAGGAGTTGCTGGCTGGAGATGATATGGGAAAGCACAGATTGGGCAGGGAGAAAGAGGCATCACTCATATGATTTTAGTCGGCCATGTGAAAAACTGCTTTCAACAGTATTCGGTAGATTACAAAAGTCTTCACATGTGCAAAATGAAGTATTTACAAAGCTCATGAAGTTAAAAATGCCATTGCTCAGAAGTATAGAGTATCTTGAGTAGTACTCATGATTTTCAACTAGCTGCCACTCTTTTCTGGGTAAAAATACTGCTATCCAAAGCACAGGTTTCTGTCTCCTAAGTTTAAATCTTTATTAAATTGTAGCATAATCTTTAGTTCAGAAATCCTTTGTTATTCTATTTGTTGTTGTTTTCCTTCACATTCATTTCCTCTGCTGTCCCTGAACTATGCATGCCAAGAAGCTCAAGTTTCTGAGTCCTAGTCAATGAGACAAAAAAAACCCTGCTATTGCTATTGAACAGAAAGAACTGAGGTAGCCACGTACAGTTCTAACATGGTAACACTGAAGATAACCTGTTCCTTGCAAAAACTATTTAGGTGATAGCATTTTCTAGTTTTTTCTTCCCTTTGCATCTTTTCCTCAATGTCTGTTGTTCTAGCAATTAAATAGGAATAATCACTAAGCAAGGAAAGAAGAACCAAAATTCTTGAAGAGTATTCTTGAGGACTATCATAGTTAAAACAAAACAAAAAAATCACAAAGACTTTAAATGTAACAATCCAGATGCAAATACATGAGCTTAGTTTACTTAACAAGAAATTTGTATATTAAAAAGAATAATTCAGTTCACCTACACTCACAGAATCAGGAGGAATCTATCTCTAATTCAGAAATAGGTATTTTGCTCCGTTCAGAAAAACATCCCTGATTCTCAATTACATAAAAGTCAGAGTTTACAATACATCTGTACACCAAACACTACTTACTTCTACTAGATGTCTAACTGCAAGGTTTGCCGAAACTGTATTTTAACTACAATTTAGACACATAAGTTTATCACACTACTGAACATACAATATATGCCACTCTTACTGCCAAACAGAAAACTTTGGAAGTTCCAGCTATGAGCCATCTCTCCATGTCTGTCCGAAGCAAGTCATTTATCATATGTAGTACAAAAAGCAGCATCATTAAGTCTTGTTCAAATAATTAAATTATTTTCTTTGCTTATTTTGTCATTTTATGTATGTGCTCAACTGAGGATCTCAAGATAAAGTTTATAAAGATATCCACAGAAATTTTATCATATTATTCCTTCCCAGCTAAAGCAATATGCTAGTTCAGTATTTTGTGAAGAGATTCTTCTGTGAGGCATATCTGTCTGTAACGGGTGAGAAAATCCAACCTAACTTTTACAGCTGGCACTGAATAGAATATTTTGAAGTAAAAAACATAGTAAATAACCCTCTTTGCACCAGCTAGGAAGAAATAAAGATTTTCTTGGTGTCTCATGCCACTGGTAGATGCTCTATTGCTTTGCCAAGTATTAGTGGGTGGCTGAGGGAAGAAATAATCAGCATCTACCACAGATAGATCTACCACATCTACTGCTATAGGACATCAACTGAACAGAATTATAGTAACACTTCAACAGTCAACAGAATGAAACATTTACTGAATATTCAGCACAGTCCTACACTCACCTTTTACAAACACAAGCAACTTAAAATCTGTACAAATTGTATATTGTAACTCTGAGGACATAACGATGCTCTCTTTGTTTCTGGTGTGCAGGACAACAAACATCGTAAAAGCAGAGAGAAAAATTACCTTTCACAAACAGACTAACAAGTATAAAAATAACTTTGAGACTCACGTCATACTGAATATGGATTAAAATATGAATTTCATACAGCAGAGTAATATTAACTATATACAGACAAGTCATATTGCTATGAAAACCTTAACTTTAAAAATGTAATTGTTTAAGCCCAAATTTTGCCTTTTTGACAGCTTAGAACACTCTTCAAGGATTACAATACAAGATTTCCATCTAATCTTCTGAGACAAACAGGAGCATTTGTTGAACCCTACAGTTCTGTACTCACTGAGGCTTCCCCACGGAAATGCTCCTCTACCCTATTCCCCAGCTCCCAAAGCGCCTTGACAGAGTTCTTCCTTTCACCCCATTTCAGAGCTATGGCGGATTTGAGAAAGTATTGTCATCTCTCTCGTACCTGGAATCCCAAATTACAGTGTTGTGTAGGAATAATTTACTTAATATAAAAGCTTTTTCTTTTTAAAAATTCTGAACACTGTGACCACAAGAGGCAACTAACTTCAAATCTTAAGGTATCAGATATGCAAAAGGCAAAAGTAACTAACTAGTACTTTGTGCAGGTTGCAAATCAAGGCACACTTCTCATTTAGGCACTAAGGATCAGACAGATAAAATTACAAACTCTTCTCTTCAGTTATGCTTTACTGTTAGCACTTATTATTAAATACTAACTTATTTAAACACTGCACACTCATCTGTTTATGGAAAAGTGAAGCACATAACTGGAGGAGGTTCATCACTCAGATTGAGAAAGTTGTGTACTGCCTGAGTATGGCATGGAGACCTTTAGAAAGGAGTCTAAGTAGTTGACGCAGCCCAGGAGAACTGCCAGGCACTGCAGCATTGCATCTTCCATTGCCATTGACTGGAAGAAAGAAATGCTCAAATGTAAACAGGCATTCGTATGCAAGACTTGTCCAGTGCACACTGACTAGACAGGGACTGACAACAACTGGAACATGACACAAAATGTAAAACATTCTTAAGAGCTTAAATCTAGTTGTTCACCACTTTTTGCAGGCACTGAGAATAGCTTCTCAGCAAGACTAACATATTTCAGAAACACCATTTTCTCTTGTGGAATGACTCAGATAAGCTCTAAAATATATGATTCTTCAGTGCTGTATGAAATAGCTACTTGGTCTTTGGAGACAAAAACCATATTAACAACTATTTTAATTGCTTTATTTGGCTGTGTAGTGACTGGTCATTGTGAGATTTAGAAGTGAATTTAGTTCATTTTACTAGTATCTGTATCAAATTTAATTATTACAGTTCTAGGCTAAGATTTTTCAAGAGGATCAGAGAGTTAGACTGTTACAATTTAATTAACGATACAAAGATGCGGCCTAATTTTCAACCTTGTTACAAACTCCGTCACTCATTTTTGTAGACAAGTACAATCAAGACTTCTGCAGCAAAATTTCACAAATCTCATTTCAAAAGATATTTCATCAATTTCAAACTAAAGTACTCATTTCTTTGCCAAACAAGTGCATTTGGTGGCTTTAGGCTAAAGCCACAGTGGCACAGTGGCAGTCAGGTAATTCTATCAGTTTGCTCAAACTGAGTAGGTGATGCTACAAATATCCAGTAAAGATCCATGGATCTATCTCCTTTGAAGCATTAATGATAATTTATACTCCAGAAAAATTTTGAGTAGAAACAAACCCTAAGGAAATTTCGAACAATTGAGATGTTAACTTGAAACAGAAGTAACTGAAGTACTCGAGCTCCAAGGCATTAATAAGAAATTTAAATAAATTGTTTTGGAGGATTGAATAGTTTCACTGGAAACAGAACTGGTCATTTATCATCAGAAGTCATTTATCTCCTTAGTTTGTCATTTATGCTATTAAGACATTAAGCAAATATAAGGTGATTTAACATCAATATTGAGTATTCACATAAAACTGAAACATGGAAGCAAATGCAGTGCAATCCACTGCATATGATAGGTGTTGAAATGTTGACCTGTAGCCAAAAATATTAGAGCATCAAGTAAACCTTATAGTCTCATCAAAGAAAAGGTACACTAGACACTAGTTAAATTGTTCACTTTATGTTGTGCTGTCTCAGCATATTTATCTATCAGCTCTCAGTAGATCAAGTGTAGCTTGTTTCAAGAGAATGAATTTGAAATGCATTGCAGAACGTAAATATATGTTCACATAGGAAATAATACAACAGTTATTCATAAACAAAACATGAGAAATAGATCTCAATAACGATGATAAAAGTTAATGATTTTATGTTGTTGTCAACTTACTGTCTCTTAAGCATTTAATCAGAACTAGTAAGTTAGTTTTGGCATACAGTTTGTACTCAGAGAGCAATAGCTTATATATTTCCAATGTTGGCTCTGTATTTTATTAACTTAAGCATTTTGACTAAGTACTCTCTCTCCTAGTAGGAAAGTGCAAAACACTTCAGGATAGTATATACTTGAAGAGTATCCCACGTATGCTTCTCTTTTAAGAGAATTCACAAAATGTATCATATCATTATGTTTCTAGCCCAGAATTTAGTTGTAGTATATAGTTAAGCACCAGTGCCTCTCCATCATTTGATAGAAAACAGATTTACGAGACAGTGTCAATTAGAGTGATGTTCCAACAGCTACCCATCAAACGTGCATCTCTCAGTACATTAGAGCACAACAGAAGAGTAGATCATCATAGAAAAAAAACTATTATTTTTAAACATACAAGATAATTTAGGAAAATCCTTGGTTAAAAACTGTGTTTTAAATTCATTTATTTCATAACAATACATTTCCAATAAATACATTCTATTTTTACATAGTTTTCTTTGGTTTTTAAGTTAAATAAACTTTTATTTAGAGCTCATATGGTTGAATTTTTTGATACATTATTTGAAAATGTTTTACATTTTAACATAAACACTATACAGCTGACTGATAATTATATAAATTGTATAATATTTTAGCACCAAATGAACATGTAATGTTTACGCACAATATCACTAAGTAAATAAGCAAGTCATTCCACTTTTAGTTGTGGAAATTACTACTAAAAATTGGAAAAAAAAGATTATCTTTCCAATGGTAGCATCTTAAGGTCGTCATCAGTTTCTGATTGTTTATGTTAAAAATATCAGATAATTATTCAGGTTCCTAGACTAATGTGCAGCATTTTTACTTAAGACATAGCTATGATCTGGTTTGATTAAAGAGCAGAACTTCTACTTCACATAAACTGTAACCAAACTAAGAGTTTCAGGAACTCTTTTCACTAGCTTTGTGTACAGACTCACATACAAAATATTCTGAGAGCTCCCTCAATAAGAGTAAATGGCCCTTAAAATAGTGCTGCATACACAGGGTCCTCTAAGCAGTTTCTCTGTCAATGGGATTCAGAAGGAGGAAAGGTTTTGATTGGATGTCTGGGGGAAGCTCTTTACAGAGTGGTGAGATGGTGGCACAGGCTGCCCAGAGAGGCTGTGGATGCTCCATCCCTGGAAGTGTTCAAGACCAGGTTGGATGGGGCCCTAGGCAGCCTGATCTAGTACCAGATCTGCAGGTTGGTGGCCCTGCCTGTCGCAGGGGGTTGGAGCTTGATGATCCTTGGGGTCCCTTCCAACCCAAGCCATTCTATGATTCTATGATCACCATCCTGCGCTGAGCCCAGGAAATGGCATGTATTTGCATGCAGATGTTTAAATCTAGTAATAAAGATATTCAGGTCTCCAAAAATGCATCTTACACATTCAACAGAACTACAAAAGGGAGAAGATACAACTCTCTCTGAACTAAGTTCCCACTTTTCAGTTTCATTAGTAAAACTGCCCCACAGCCACATTTTGACTTCTTAAATTCACCTCCAAGCAAGAGTAGGAATCTGCAGCAAGGCAAAAATAGTAAAATTCAGCATTGCAAAGTGGTCATCCTATTAAGCACTGTGTCTGCGCATAATGAAATCAAGAACACAATGTCCTCAGTAAAAGAAAGGCTGCTGAGGTTTTCCCAAAATCTTTCCACATCATTAATTTTCAGCATTTAAAGTTATAATGTTAAATACTACGATTTGAACACAGAAGTCAATTCTCCCAGTAAGCTGTGAAATAGCTTACAATTACACATTGTGCCAAGATAGATGGCAAACACTCTGATAAATCAATGTCTTCGTTAAATGTCAATTTTCATTTTCTAATTCTTAGCCTGTTAGTTATTGAGTCCTTTCGTATTTACCAAATTAAATGTAGATGCTTGGAGTTTTTTAGTGCCATGGAACTAAGATTATTCGCATATACCCCCTTTCCACCCATTTATTCACTCTTCGGGTCACCTATTATCAAACCAAGTGCTGATGCTAATTTTAGAATGAGTATCCTTTGGTCACATTTATCTTCTATGTGGTTCAAAATGTACCAATTAAAAAAAAAAAAATCAGCTAGAAAGCACAACATGATAAAATGTGTCCATAGAGTATACAAAGAAAATGCTAGTAAGGTAAACTGTTCTGTTTTCTTTTAAAGTGAACTGAATATTTAGTTCCGTTTTATGTATGTTATATCTTCTCAGAGATTCTTCACTTTCTACCTCCCTGCCTTGAAACAGGTAGTGTTATCATCTACAGCTTTTCATTTTTCCTACAGTGAGTAATTTTAAGATTTAAAAAAGCTCTCTGTTGCATAACTTCCAACTCACCTTCCTTCTTAAAATGTATTATAGTCATAATTGATCTAATTTCAAAAGAACTACAGAAATATTAATGTATTGATCATTGTGCTTTTCCTTCTAAATATTAGTAGCACAACTTGATTTTGTCTTGCAGGAAATTGAGAATTTTTCTTGTCAGCTTTCAGTGGAAGCCAACAGATAAAAAATAAAAATAAAGATAAAAAATAGCAAATAAAGTACTTATGCATTGGAATATTTTGCTAGGGAAAAAAAACAATAAACAGTATTTTTATTTAATTTAATAGTATATAGTAAAATAGTAAATAGTAAAATAGTTTTTATTTTATTTAAGTGATTCTAACTAGAGACTGATTTATAACTTCCCTCTGAATAACTCTTCCTCTACTGACTTTTGCAACTTCTGTAATTTTCTTGTGCAGAAATAAACAAAATCACACAGTTTCAACAAAAGACTAATCAATAAAGTATGAAACCACAAACAACAGACAACTACATTCATGAACAAGTATGCTCTGACAAACAGTAGATAAGTAACTCTATGTGTTAGTTGGAAAACAAGCAACTTCAACAAAGATTTGAAATTGAAGCACTGATTCCAGCAGATTTGATGACCCACTGCAGTCATGTAGTTCTTCCAATGCATAGGGGTAGAAAATAGTGATTTAATACTTATAGTTGCAGCTCTGGAATCAGACTTCAAGTTTATTCTTAGGTATATTATGCAGATTAAGTTTATTCAAATTCTTACTTTGAATGTTAAGTAGTATTTTCTTCAAAAACAAAAATGTTAGATTTCACAATGTTGCTGACACTGACATTCTAAATCAATCATTTTAGTTCAATATACTTCTCCATGATAAATTACTAAATTTATTGACTGAACATTTAGGAGAGAGATTAAAAGTTTCAGATTACCTTCAGCTGATTATTGAAAATATCAATTTCCTGAAGTTTAGATCTGGTTTCTTTTTCTACTTCATCTAGCTGGTCTCGAAGCTGTTGACGGGCTAGTTCCTTGGCTTCTAAGGCTCTTTTGATAGTAAGAAGAGAATCTCCTGTTTTTAAATATATTACGAAATAAATATTTTCATACATCGAGAATTTCATGGCACAGCACACAACATTTTTCAAATTGTATCTTGCAACATAGAAAATCTTACAGAGTATGCTGTGTAATGCAATGCAATGGCTTTTAAAAACAGATTTAGACTTACAAAAAAAATGCACTTACTATGCAAACTGTTCTGTTGAACCTGCTTCAGTTGGTCATTGAGCAATTGCTTTTCTGGAATCAACTTTCCAAGCATCTGCTGAGATTCCTGAAAAGACGACAAGGGAAGAGAATACAAGACGATAAAAATGCAGAGTGGTAAGTGATGGATGATGACACGGTCATAAGAGCTTTCATTTTAATTTCTTCTGAAATCACCTTTTACTTTCCCACACAGTTAATCATGTATTATTGCTATTACAGAAACGCCATCTGTATGGTACCTCCACTCAGAAATGGTTCTCTGTCTATTTGTCCTGGTTTTTTTTGAATATGAAAAAGTAAGAATATCAAATTTAAGTTTTTTACCTAAGGACTGATTTCTCATTGAATATGTAAGTTGGATTAGAAGTAATTGAAACTGAGGACAGAGAGATATAGTCATCTTTTCTTGTATCTAAATATGTTAGAAAAATGCTTCTTAACAGTTTACTTCTCATTTTAATAAAAAAACATTAACTACAATAATAAGTAGGACAAAATATTATCAGTTTATACAAAGAAAATAAAGGCTTTCACCTTACATTATGGACAAAGATATGCAACACAAACTGTTAGATGAGAATAGAGATCTCTAATGTTCTATATTTAGTACTCGTGAAAGAGGATTAAGGCCTCTAAATTTCAACATACATTTGTACGATTTTGTACCAAAATTATAGGAGACTGAGAAATTCATCCTTTTGTGGATTATATATAGTCTTTGCTCTTTTTGGAGGATCAAGCCTTGACCTCCAGCTTCAAGTTATCACAGCAAATTATAGAAGCATGATGTAAAACAGCTTATTGTACAAAGCTGTTCAATTGTCAGTGTCTCATCTCTCACACAAACTACGTAGTTCATTTCAGCAGCTACCTTGAATTGCAGGCATTTGAAGAACATCTGACAATTTCAATTTGTCACAAAGGACTGTGAATGAAATAATACAACCCTAACAACAAATGTCACATAGCAACTCATGAAAAGTTTCTACTTCTCACCACAAGAACACAAGCTTGAACACAGTGGCACGACTTTATAGTTGTCCCACCTAACTCATGGCAGTCTTGAAGACCCTAGTATTTGGCTCAGATCTTATGATTATGCAACAACCACAGACACCTGTAATCTCCTTACGTTCAGAAGACACACTCAGCACAGCAGTCGAGGTCTCCATAAATTCATAAGGTCTAAAAATTAAGATAAGCTACGCATTTGACTATCAGGAGTCACACGTCTCACAATTTAGCTCTATTGTCTGTAGCACTTTTCAGCTCTTCAAGGATATAATGAAGGCCAGATAGTTCTATCATGGGCCTGTCTTCTTTATTTAGAAACAAAAAAGGAACAGCAATATATAATGCAGCATTTTCCAACTCATCTGCCTGAGGAGGTCTGCCTTGTTCCCAATAAATCACCACTGACATGTTTTAAAACTACATGCAAAATACCGTTCTCTGCATTTATGCTTCACCCTTCCACCAAACTCCCTTCCCACTGAAATATCTGCAAGCTCCATGTCACAGTTTGAGATGAAAAATTTTAAAAGAAATATAGTCTTGCACACAGCTATACCAGAAATTGAGTTTTCAAATAGTATTACTGAAGAAAGATGGCCTCTAATCAACTATATGTACTGAGGGATTAACTTCAATAGAAAAAAGGAAAGGAAACTGGTCCTCTAGATACAAAGATATCAAAATTCTATCATTCCAATCAAGGAATCATTTAGTTAAGAAAAATAGCAGAACAAATCTCAAACCGATCCAGGATTTACAGAGAAATTACATTCTACAAGTGCAGAAAGTAATATAGGACAATATTTCAGAGCAGAATGTAAACTTAATGTGTTTGCTTTTAATGGGCAGACTACTACTGAAATCCAGGCCAGTAATTTGAATACCCAGAATAATTTTGAGTGTATCTAAGAAAAGAGAATGTCAAGGGACCACGAGGATCAAGTTGTTTCCTGCTATCACAGACAACAGTGCAACAGTGATCTAGTCCAAGAATGTCTTCTGTATCCATTAGTTCTACTGAGGAAACAGATGGAAGAAATTAATGGCATCACTAACACTGTAGTTTCATGCAACAAGAAATTTCTATATAGCAGCAGAAGTTAAAAAAAAAAAAAAAAAAAAAAAAGCTATCAAAAACAAGTCATTTTACATCCAATGAGGGAAAATTTTCTTTTCTGACTCTATGCTCTGAGTAAGAGGGTAAATGAGAAACTGAGATACCACAATACACTGTAAGTCTCTGTCACATACTCTGCACCCAATGGTTCAAAGAAAAGTCATATTACTTGGGAACCAAACTGTTCATCAAGGAGGCAAAAAAACTCTCTGCAAAAAACTAGCGGAAGCCCTGCAGACAGTATGCATCTGGTTTAAACACCCCTGCAAATATAACTCTACCAGATACCAGAGATTCACGTAACTAGTACAGATTTTCATCATGCTGTATTAACTGTTACAAAATTTCTTCCAAAAATTTTAATCAAATCCATCTTTAAACTAATTAATAGGTTAAAGAATAATTACTTCTTTTAATTATCTCACTTTTCATGCCAACTGTCACATGTATTAAATTATAATGCTTCCAAGTGAAGATATAATATTTTACAAAAAGAATTCACAATATTAACTTTTAATCTACTGGAGCCTTTATAAAAGTCACATACTGCTCTTCTCTTTCCTCTATAAATTAGACAGTAAAATGTAAAGGATATTGGAGAAACTCATCTATTTCAGGAAAAATCTTTCCATTCTTCTAGGTTCTCCCCAGATAGAATTGACCTTTTCTGCTAACTAGTAGCATTTCTTTCTGAAATCATAATCGTGATTAACCCCTCAAGCAAAACTAACTGAAATACTAGTGGTAGAAAACAATGAGCTGCTAAGAAAAGAGTTCCACAAAGCTGTAGCTATTGTTATCAACGTAAAACAAACAAACAAAGAAAAAAGCCCTCAAACTCAATCCCAAAAATCCAACAAAACAACCACCAAGAGAGTCAAATGTAATTTTCCTTACAGAAGTGCTGTCACAGTCACTGTGAATGAAGCAATTTAAAAAGTGCATAGTTAGAAGTGCCCTACCCCTTATTGAGTACAAACCATCTAACAGCAATGAGAGAAAGCTAAAAGCCGCTACAAAGATAGTGATTCTAAAACAACAGGTAAATTTCAGAGTGGTGTCAAAATGCTCAAAAAAAAAAAAGCAATCTGCTTTTTTATCATTGTGATCTGTTCATAAGAAGAATAAATTAAATATTAGGAAAGTGAAGAATCCTTCTGATGTCCTTCACTTTTTCTTTCATATAGATGAAGCTAAAATTGATGCATAAAAGCAGTAGAGAAGGAAAGCACACCTACAACCAGCCAAGAAAACTAAAAATAAACACCACTGAAGATTCTACAGAGAATACTGCCCTTTTATTAATCTAGTATTACTCAATAAGTTACTTACCTACATCTACTTGCAGATGGTCTATCCTCTCATTACTTGTTTCCTAACAGTGTTCAATTTCATATATTTTTTTCTTTCATTTGTACCTTCTATTAATTACACTCAGCTGTGGAAGCTCATTCCAAGTTCTCGATAACCAACGTTGTATTTTCTCATGATTTTTTTTAGGAAGCCTGTTACAATGGGACCCTATAACAACTGTAGCACATTGGTCTTTTCTATTAAACAAATGACAACTTTTTGTCATATTGTTTTCTCCTTGTTATATAATGACAAAAGCTAAGAGATCCCTTACCCTTTCTGAATACAGAGGCTAACTGTTGAAAAATAACCAACAAGTTAACAGAAACTACATATGAAAGTAGGAAGTCAAATATATTCAAACTGTTGAAGTAGCATTCACCTAGGTTCAGAAGACAACTGCTAGGTACTTGTTTACCTTCTTCTATGATGAGTTATTGTATCTCAGATCATTTCTGTAGAAATTTTTTTGGAATCTAAGTGGTAGGGAAATTCAAGTGGTGGTTTCTTTCACATAGAAATTGGCTGTGCACATAAGATCTTAAGTCTTTAACTTATCCAGGTAAGTGGGTGCTTTTTCATGAATTGATTTATCAAGCACAGCCAGCTTTTTGCTTCTCTGAGCCAGTACTGCTAAAAGTGATATAATTTCCTACACTTCATCAAACGCTGTTTGACTTCATTTTCGCTTGCAATACAGGAACATTTCGTTAAAGGGAGGCATGTGATTTCAAGCTAACTATGGTAGTTCTTAAATGTCACAAGCTTCCTGTTGTAGCATTTCTTGTTTGTATCAAGTGGACACAAATACTGTAAGAAAACGATCCCTCAACAACACTTTATAACAAGCTGCTGCCAAAAGAAAGACATCTTTCCGTTGGCAGGTGTAATGATGCACACAAAACCTAACAGAAATGAGAGATGTTTTAAAAAGTAAGAAGAAATTCCAAAAAATACTCATGCTCATAACAAAACAAAACAAAAAAACAGAAAGTCTTATCTTCATATCTGACAGAATTTTAAACAGAAAAGCAGGAAAGAAGAATGCAAGGACTTGACCAAGAAATGACTGGCTTAACTGGCAAATGAAGTTTTGATACTTTTTAAAAAAAATTTTATAATAACAAAAGTATCATCAAGTCACTTTAAAAGGTCATCCCTTTTGGCACAGAAGCAGAAGTCACTACAATAAGAGTACATCACAAGATTCGATTCGTCTCATCCCCAAATCCATTTATTTACTATTCCATACGAAAGGACTCCATGAGGACAAAGCAGTAATCACAGATATACCTTCAAGTGTAGGAAGCAATTCCTAAATGTCTAGAGAACAATACAGAAACTTTAAAAATAACCATCTATAATAATTGCTCATATACAAAAAACAATACATCATATTTTGTGCCAAGTTTTGTTTTGTTGATGTAGTTAATGAGGGCAAAGTGCAAGACTAAGAACAAAATTAGAAAAATTTCCTTACCTGTAGCTGCTGCTGCAGATGGGTGATTTCTGCAATTCTCAGTTCTCTAGATTTATTTGTACTTTCAATTTCTTGTCTTTGGGTAGACAGCCGACATCTTATATCCTGAAGCTTTCCTTCCAACTGATTTTTTTTATCATTCTTTAGATAAAAAGAAAAAGACCTCTTTGTTTTACCAGAATGCTTCTCATGGAAATCAGGATCTAAAAAGCACTTCTATTCCACACTTGATGTTGAAATTATAGAAAATAAATAGAACTATAACACAGACATTAACATGTTTGTGCATTTATTTTGCAACACCACTTACTAGAGCTTCCAGCTCAAATTCTAAAGTTTTCTTCTTGGCCTTCAGAACAACTATGTCCTCTTGTTCTCTGTTTCTTTGATTTAGCAGTTCTTGCCGACGATTACGTTCCCATTCAAGTTGCCTCTGCCTCTCAAGTTCCCGTTTTGCAGCCTTCAGCATTTAATCAAACCAAAAAGATACAAAAAATCTATTTTGAGAAAATATTCTAATCACTGATATTCATATTCTAATGAGTGATTAAGACGTTAATATAAACATACTGCTAAGTTATGGAATAACTATGTATCTCTATTTAAGCATATAAATTGCTCAATCATTTAAGCGCTCGCTTGAAACTACTGGTGCTTCACTTGTACAGATATATGATACAAGATACGTGAATTAACAGAATATCATTCAAGACCTGGTTTTCTGATTTAATAAGTTGTTTCACATTAAGATTTCAAAAACTCTTCAAAATAGCATCAAATCTCTCTCTAACATAAGGCATTCTCCGTCTTTCCAAAGAACAGACAAATGCTACTGCACCGCACTGATTGGCAATGTGAGAATGTAACAGATTTGTTAAATTAACCAGTATGTGCTTTTTTTAAAAAATAGCCTCAACACAGGAAAATCATGGATGTCACCAATGCCAATTCAAACATCTCTTTACATTAAAGAGGACTAGCATTATTTTTAAAGAAATCAGAAACTAGGCACACACTGTCCTAAATCTAAAGATCTCATCTTCACTTCATGTGAAAAATTAAGAAAGAAATCGCCAAACTCTTTTCTTCCCTTCAAAAACCCCAAAATATAAGTTAATTGTTTAAATGTTTGCTTACTAAAAATAAAGATGGTAAAATATTTAGTGTACACATTCTATTCTGTTCTAAACAAATACACATCTCAGTACATAGCCACCTTCCTTTTATCCAGTTACCTCTCTTCTTTCTATTTCTTTCCTCCTCTCCTCTTCTCTCTGCCGTTCCAATTCCCGTTGTTTTTCCAGCTGTTTCTCTAGCTCCAGTTGTCTTTTCCGCTCTTGCTCTTGTCGCTCACGTTCCTTCCGTTCTTGCTCTGCCCGCTCCAGCTGTGCTAGACGCTCTTGCTCTTTCCGTTGCTGTTCCAGGAGAGCCTGCCTCCGTTTTTCAAGTTCTAGATTGCCACGTTCAAAGTTCTCACGTTTTTTATCTTCAAATGTAACTTTAATTTGTGGAAACATGGGGTAAAGGAGAATTAAACTTTTTTTTTGGTCTTGAAAAAAAATCCAACGTATGCTGAATACGTTGCAAAAGCAAAAGCAAAATAATCTTCCAACAATACTAGAAACAGCATTCAACTACTGATAGTACAGCTCTATAGACAATCCTAGGTTTTATCATTACCTTTTATATCGTAGTTCCCTTTAAACCCACAACCTGAGGTAATTAGAGTGAATTTTAGCCCCCGTTATTCAGTGCAGACATATGATCTGAAGTTCTTCTATACACTGACAATAGTAACAGCACAAGAATGAACCAGCCCTTCTTTTACTACAAGAAAGGCAAAGAACTCAGACAAAGATGTTAATTAAAAGCTATTATGCAAATGATCAGAATGTATTTAAACTAGATATTCTCATAGGATAACTCATTACTGTCAGGAAAAGAAATGGCTTGTTTAATTAATTTATTGTGCAGAAATCTCACAAAGACTAGAACCCTGCTCATACTCATCCTCATCATTTACTGTCCTAAAACAATGCCATCAGTTCCAGCACAAGTTCCCTCACATTTTTCTGCAATATCAGGGGTTATCCTTTCTCTATTACATGCCCTGGACCCCCTTCTCATGGTTCCTCCAAATTATTCCCTCTACATCACCTCCTGTTTCTTTTCTTACCCTCTATGTCCCATTCCCATACTTTGTACTCTATATTTCTCTTCCCTTATGCTCAATTATTGACATGCAAGCCGAATCAAGAGATAGTTCATGTTCACTCCAAAGTGTGAACGTGCCAACTGCTTGACATGTTGGCCCAACATCTGCTCAACCAGTTGAATTCTTGTCTTTTCTTAAGTTTGAGCCTCTTTCCTATTACCTATAACCAATTTTCACAGAAGAAGAAATTCAAACATTTTAATGTTTTAACTGAGAAAATTTATTTATTTCAAATTAGCCACTAGATTCAAGGGAATATTAAGATACAGACTGATAAGATACAGAATGTGATTATAAACACCATTGCTTTAGAAGGAAAGGAAAAAGGGGGAAAAAAGAAACTGTCAAAGAAATCGTTTAAAAGAAATGGGTAGAAGAGCAAAATGCTTGTCATCAGCATAGGCACTGTTTAAGAAAAAAGCTCAAAGAAAACATATACCAACAGGATGAAACACCAAGCTCTAAGAGGACTGCCCTCTTACAGTCTACAGATTAGTATGGTTACTCAACAAAATCGAGACAACAAAGTATCAAAACAGAAGAACAAATAAAATGAAATCAATAGCTATTGGTTTATGTTACAGTGCTGAAGGGATAGCTTCTAAAAGTTTATAAAACTAGTAATAAAAACTCCTCCAGAAGTCTCAATAAAAAAAACAACCCCAACCAGTTAGACTTAGTAAAACCAATTAAGAAGCAAGAAATCATTCACTATGTGAGTGATCTTTGCAGCAGAAAATCTATACATCAAATATAGCGAAAGATTTATGCACTCTACGTAGTTCTCGAACTGCAAATAAATGGCTTTAGAACAAAAATAAACTCCAAAATATTAACAGGTCACCAAGCCCAGAGAATGTTAATTCATAGTTCAAAGACTAAACAAAATTCAGGAACTACTAAAGGTGGCCTTGCTTGAACAGGGTCTTGGACCAGATGACCTACAGAGGTCCCTTCCAACCTCACCCATTCTGTGACTGAGTGATACTAGATGTGCTATGCAAGCCTTCCTTTAATCAACATCAGTGCAGTAAGACTAGATGATGAAAAACAGAACACCAGTCTTCAAGAAAAGACAGTATAATGACCAGTCAGTTTAATCTCAAGCAGGGCAAAGTAGCAGAGGCTAAGTAAGCATGACTAAAAAAGATAACCACATGGAAGAATCAGTGCAGGGAAGAGCTACCTCTCAAGTCTAATAGAGAGCTGTGTTTAGAACAAAACAGAAAAGCATTATCTTGGCACTGTATAAATCCACCATGTTGCTACATATTCAACTGTTTGAGATTCTGGTCATCTTAGAATTGAATAGAGCAAAAAGTGTAAAAAGAACAAGAGGGGATGACCAGAAGTATAAAAAAGTCTCTTTCCATTTAGCATCATTGAGACTTTATGCTTCTCTCTTTTATTTTTTAAACAGAGCTGCTAAAGCTTATATAAAGGAAGCACTTTGTTACACAGACAGAAGTGAAAGCCTCTCTCTATATACATCAAATTATACTGCATATAAGACAGAAAACTGAGGTAGTAAAGTTTTAATCGCAGTCCTATAAAAGGGCTGCAAAAGTGCTTCCCCTATTGAAAGTACCTAAGGTAAACAGCCTGAAAGCTGTTCCTATCTCCACTGTTAGGAACAAATGATTCAGGAATTAGCTGGACCAAGAAATATTGTGTTGGTTATGCCTCTGACAAACTGATATGAAAAGAAAATATTTCTTAAAACATGATTATAAGTTCAGAGCTTATAACCTGATGTTCTCTAATAACAGCACACAACACATCTCTATTTATGCTTGCTCACCTGGTAATTTCTTTTCCAGTTGCTGCTGTTCTTCTTCTAATGCTGGTTCTTCTGGTAACCTTTGGTCTACAGATACAGAACTTACAGCAGATACGCCACTACCAGAGCGTACTCTTCTGTCAATAAAAGGATAATTCCAAGTTGCTTAAAAGAACCTACACCTATCAAATTTACTGATTATTTAATGATGGAATCATAAATTAAATGCAATGATGTAATGGTTAGTGACATTTAATTCTCATTGCCTGAAGTATTTTACTCTGCATTTGTCATTATGATAACAGTACTGTTCAGAGTACCAACAGCACACGCTGGTGATCTAAGCATCAAGTAGCCTACAGATGCATTTAACTCTCTCTAAGATCTTTTAATTATGACCAGTCTGAAGCTGGGGAAATAGTGAATTTAACTATAATGAAAGTTGCAAAGACAGAAAAAGCTTACTATAGTCAAACTGAAAGCAAGACACCACACAGAACAAACAAAAAATTATCATCTTCAAGACTATACTTTAAGAGCATGAAGCTGTGACTGCATGTAAACATTTCCTTCCATTTCTGCAACTTGTCTTCCCACCTGTTTCTCCACCAAAAAAAAATTGAAATAGAGAAAGAGAAGTACTGATTCAGCATTACAATTCACAAATAAAACTTTAAAAAATAATAATAATAAAAAAGAATTTGCTACAGTGAAAATTTAGGGCATATTTTAACTTCTAAAACATTCTAACACATACAGAAGTATAAGGTTTAACTAAAAACCTTTAAGTCCATGTTGCCAGGCTGAGTCAGCAAAACACTGACAAAAACTGTACTCTCACAAGGATATTTTTGTGACAGGGCTTTTTTCCACTATTCAGCACTTCCAATAAACACAAAATTAAAAAAAAAAAAAAAAAGGTAGACAAGCATTTCCCAATGAGAAGGCATTGTCTGCCATCTATGCAGCACAAAACCAAGAAGGGCTATTTTCCAATATCTTGCTTTTCACGCTCACAGGACAGCTTTCCCACATGAAACAAAAATTGGTGAACAAGATTCCAGAATTATAACTAGTTACCTAAATGAAGGTGGAATATACTCTGGAGGCAGTACAGGTGGCAGTGGCTGACCAGACATAGCTACATCAATTAAGTGCATAGCCAGAATAAACTCTTCAGCCGTAAGCTTTCCATCTTGATCAATATCTGAAAGATTCCTTTTTAAAGGAAAGATACAGTGTAAGTAAATTATTAAAGATACAAAATCACTGTTAAAAAGTACAACTTTGAATATTCAGTTCCAAATTAATTCATTTTTTTCCATTATTTTTTCACACTATTTTGTTGTGTTTTTTTTTTAAACAAATGAAAAGTGAAATCCAAATGCATCACAATTTTCCACGTTTCTCTTGTATATTTTCCCTGGAACTATCCATACAGTCATGACTTCCACTTTATTTGAATGCTGCCAGTACTATAAGCTAAGTAGGTAATGTTAATCAATGGGGTATTCGTGGACACCTTGTGAATATCCACTGTACAATATAATTAAAAAAATGAATGGTTCAGACGTTTGATAGAATTTTTGGTTTGTTTTTGGTCTGTTTTACATCTTCCATGAAGACTCTCACCTTGCATATCTGAGAGCATATCTGCATTAAAATCAAAACCATTAACACTGTAACCTCGAAAAGCACAAAAACATTTTATCATTACGCACACGCAAGAAAAAATGGATGGCCTAAATCCAGTGCTTCAACAGATTCATGAAATCTCCAACACCACCTTCATATGAAGATTTTTGACAAAATTTAAGAGTCTAAACATCAGCTTCTTTTTTATGCCTGTGACTCTAACCAGAACTGGAAAATCCCCCATGATGCTGTGAAAAATCTAAGGTGAGCAATTGATATATTTTTTTAATGTCTTAAGGTACAGGACTTTGGTCATGGAATTCAAATTTGGAAAGTTATCATAGCCTCCTCTGATCTATGCTTATTAGTGGTAATCAGACTAGGGCACAAGAGAACAGAATGAAAATTTAGCATGTAAGGATATAAATTTGACAGACTAATAGTTTGAGTCCACATCCTTGTCCCCCCCAAAACTGAAACAGCAGCTTCAGAACAGCTGCATTCTGCACATCAGTACTTTACCTTGTGTGCCTATGAGACAGCAAATCAACTCCCAAAACAAATTGAAGCCAACCTCAATACAGACTGAAAACTCTTGCCCCAGGGAGCAGTAACAGTGGTTTCGGTGACAGAATAAATTCAGGAAAGACAGCAATACATAGGCCAGAAAAAGCTGTAAAGTCTATTCCTTATCTCAATAGAGCAGGCAATTTTGAATGTCAAAAATTACTGCTACAATATGTTTAGAACTTCTGGATTCCCCATGCAACCAACTCAAGCACTGGCAACAAGTACAGAACCTCCTGGCTAACCAGGACGATTGGGTTGCTATTTTTTCCTCATAGTAGCCTTGTTAGGAAACAAAGAAGAGGGTGCTTTTTAAAGATATAACGAAAACATCAGTGCTTAGAAAATAAAGCTACAGTACTGTGACATTACATTACAGTTACAACAGAGTTGACATCCTCACACAACAGAAGTCAGATGGATTATTTTGTTGACGGTGTTTTTTGAGGAAAGACTGACAATTAAAGAGATCAACTAGAAACAACTTGTAGAGGGAAACTGGAAGTTAAAATCAGTATGAAAGTTATTTGAGAAATCACCACAGATAACCATAAATCAAGTGCTACTAATTAATAAAGTAGAAACATTACACATTACATAGAGCAGACTTCCAAAGTGCGAAGGCAAAAAGAGACTAATCCATGTGATAGTAAAACCACAACAAATTTGGCAAATGAGAACTTGAAAGGAAAAGAGAATCCAAAACAAACCCTCCTAAAATCCACAATGATAAGTAATCCCACATCTTTGCAAATAAGGCCCTAGAAACTCACATAAAAGGCAGAGAAGCCTCCAAAAAAGTATGGTTCTAGGTTAAGCTTTCTTTTGTACTAGCTGTGCAAACCTGTAACTTTCAGTGATGCTGTACCACATATGGCTGAGGATGTATAAGACAGGAATCTAAGCATTTGGTCTACCTGGAGTCCCCATAACTGAAATCCAACATACAAAGCATCTGTGTGAATAGTGCAAAATACACTCTTTTTTGGTTAGGAGGAATAATCTAACATAGGCAAAGCAGCGCAGGTTTTGTTTTATAAAGTTACAAACTAAAAAGAGAAGAATATAATGATAGAGAGAGTTTGAAAATGGGGGAAAACAATACAGGAGAGGACAGAGGTTTAAGTACAATTTGCAGTTTGGTAGAAATTGTTAGATTTATCTTTACCATATCGTAGCCAGCTGAGCCTGGGGTAAACTTGACTGCATAAGAATAGTTCTTGCTTGCGGACCTAACAAATTAACACAAGGGTTAATAAACAAATAAGCAATTTTCTCCTTTTCTTGTTTTACCAAGAAGTTAATGCACAAGCAGAAGTTAGATTTGAACAGGTAATACCAAAGTGATGTTACCAGAATGAACAGGCTTACACATACTACTATTCCCACGTCCCTCAAGAAGAAAGTATTTAAAAATGCATAACGCTTCCTTCATAACACTCAGTCAGACAAAAAAAAAAAAACAAGAAAAACCAACAACAACAACCAAACACCTCTTTGCCACAAAAGATGTTCACAGAACTAGTAAATCTAAGTCAGTGCATCGCTCAATTTTACTTCTGAAACTGGGTAGGAACCCCTACCAGCAGATACATCAAACACTGGAAATGGCTGCACAAAGTTTGCACAGAAGTTTGCACAAAGCCCACTATATCTTTATTTCCCAGTGCCAACTTATTTTTACAGAAAATTCAGGAAAGAAAGTAAAAAAAGGATCCCAACTATAATGAGCACTTGCTCCCAAGCACCGTTGAGCAGCTGGAAAATTTTAGCTGAAAAATATTGATGGTAATAACATAGAGATGAAAGTTTCTTTACTATCTGAACAGCATTTAGCATGCTGTTACAATTGTCTCCAAAAAAGGAGACAACATTAACTGTTTCAATACCTGTTAAGTGTCCACTCATTGTTTTATCGTGGCTATTGAACAACTGTCTGTATTTCAGTCTTGATGACTGAGGTACTGCCCACTCTGCCACAGGAGGCACACTAGAATGAGAAAATGGATAGGGAAGAGAGGAAAAATATTTTATTACATTTAATTGCATGAAGTGACAAATACAAGAGGATGAAGTGCTGCGAAGAGGTCAAGTTTCATGCCTGTATTGCTTGTTTTCACAAACATCCCTTTCTATTCCTGAAACTACAAAAGTTTTGACTTCTTGTTTGAAAACACTGTCATGACTCAGTGTCTTAGATGTTTTTTAGAAAAGATAAATGACAGGCCTAAGATCTTTACTTTTTTCTTTACTAGAAGAGAAGTTCAGTGACCTCAACAGTTTAGAGCAGCTAAAAAATTTAACTGAAACGTATGATAAGAAATGCTTTACCACAGTCAGTGGAAGTAATATCTCATTTTACCCTGTCTTTAACTACTTGTCTTAGCCAAATAATACATAAGCTGATTAAGGAAAACAAATGTGCAATCTACTAAAAACATTAAAAAGTGTGAAAGAAATACACTTTAAAGCAATCAGAATTTTTCTTTACAGAACTCAACATACAAATGCAATACTTCTAATTCAGCTGCATAGTAGGCTGAGTGCTGTTATTTGTAGCTATAATTTCCCATGCTTTAAGGCTGACAAGTCTTCCTACTGCAAACCAATACGTGTAGTTTTTCTGGTTTTAGGCACATTAAAACTTTTCCCTTTTTTGTTAAAGTTAAAAAAAATAATAATAAAAAAAAATAGTGGATTATATTATATGTCTGAAAGCATACCAAATTACAAAGAAAAACTGAAGCAAACCCACTGAATCCCTTTCCCCTGGTCCAATGAGTAAGACCTTTCAAAATTGAGCTGAGGATTACATGAACAAGCTACTAATTGACTTCATATCCTATTTTTACATGACAAGAGCCCAAAATGCTAATACCTCTATTTCTACTCCTCCAGAAGTTTTAATATTCTCTTTCCTGAGAGCAAAACAAGAAGAAGCTGCTTTTTTTCTTAAATAATGAAAATAAAAATTGAAACTTCATATAAAAAATGCATACATTTATCCATGTGAATTCCTCTCTCACCAGCTTTGCTAGATGTGGAGTTTCTACACACAGTAAGTCTACTTTTGTTTTATGCATGCATGTAACTCGATCTGTGATGTAATGTTACTGTACCGTTAAAAACCCAAACTTTCCTTCATGGATACTCCAATGGTAGTAAAAGAAATGCTGAAGGAAAAAAGAGTGGTCTTACATATGCCAAATCCCACGTATGCCAAGAGTTTACTGATGGTAGGCTAATAAAAGCACCATAAGAAGAATCTTGAAATTCACCATTCTCCAAATCAAAACTAAATCACAGCTAGAAAAAAGCCACCTCTTCAACTTCTAATTCCAATTTAATGGATTTAACTCTTCCAATAATGAATATTTTGGCAAAATTACCATCTTAACTCTTCTGAAGAAACTGAAGAAATTCCACATTATTAGATACATTTTCTACAGATGACAATAAAATATATTTTGCCTAACCATACTTTCTTCTAGGCCTTGAAATACATTTAAAGTTCTTCAGGTGATTTTTAACGAGGAGCTCTTGAGTACATATAACAAATAGTGAAGTTCATTTAAAATATAAGAAATATTGAATATATTTCTTCTAAAAAGCAATCCTATACTTGCTAATTTTAAAGAATTTTACTTATTTTTCCATGCTAAAATGAGGAGTGCAGTAGTGAACAGTGCAAAGTATGCTTACAGAATCAAATGCTTTTCTAAAAACTAAGTTTTCAAGAGCTTGCAAATAGTATCAACACATACTGTAACAGCTTATTACATTTTAATGGTTCAGTACTCACGCAGCATTCTTTGAAAAACCACAGCATGCTACAAAATCCTGAAGTAGTATCTCAACGGGAATCAATTTCTACAAGTATCTTTTTTCAGAGAATAGTTTTGTTAAAGAGAAACAGTTCTTTTAACTATGAGGAAAAAGACACACATCCACTCACTCTACATCAACTTACCTAGCCACGTCAAACGATTGTGCCTTTTGCAGTTTTGTGTTCAGCTGTGATCCTGGACCAGATCTACTAAAGGAAGAACTCTTTGGCAATGTGGCTGTAAAATAAGGCATCACCCCTATTTAGTACAAGCTTTTTAAAGTGTGTAATTTCAATGACATTCCTTTAGTTCCTAATGTCAAAAAAAAAAAGCATTATGGTTCTTTTGATAGTGCGACTTTAAAAATACTAAGAGAAATAAACAGTGTCTAACAGAATAGTGAAAACACATAGGTGCTTTTCTCATGTTTTCTCACATTTGTATTTTTATGTATACACTCTCGATAACAAATTATATTAGAATTAATGATAGAACTTATATGTATTTCACTACTTTAAAATACCAAGAAAGAGCAGTACTTCAACAGTTACAAATAGGGAGCAGAGGTCCGATTTCTAGTCAACAGCTTACAGGCAAACTTGATTTATCACACCATTGCTCAATGTGACTGACTGCTACAGCACTCCATGTCCCACATGCCTTGTTTTTAACTTTCATACATGTCTGCTAAACAATTACATTGGGCTAAATCAAATTACAGTCCTTAACCCAAATCATTCTTTAAAGTAAGTTAGAATGGCTAATTTCATGTATGTTTTCCCCTGGATTTAAAGAAAATGGCAAAACGATTTGTTAAAAGCAAGATTGTACACAGAGGTTCAGTATGTAGCATACCAGGATGAGCAAAAGCAGGCAGAGGCTGTATAACAGCAGGAGCTCCATTAGCCAGGGGAGGCACTGCTGCTGCAGGAACAGAAGATACTAATGGCGGAGACATTCCTACTACTGGAATAGATGCCATTGGCACTGGGGCAACAGTTGTAAGAGATGGCATGCTGGCAATGCCCCCAATACCTATGGGGGAGAAAAGGAGACATTTTTTTTCTAATTTGGAGACTCCCAACGTGGTATAAAAATTTAATGTCAGCCTGCACTCCAGGAAGTAAACACAGGATTAAACAGTGAATTGAAATGGAAACTTTCACACACTCTTACAATCCGCTGCACCATTAGCATGGCAGGGGAACATAAAACAATGTAGAGGGAACAAAATACCATTTTATAATGTAAGCATTTAAGATCACACTGAATGTAACACTGACAAAAGAAATTAATTAGCATTTGCTGAAAAAAACAACTGTTTGCCTTGAACTAAAGGAAGAGTAATACTGTCAGGTTCCAGTGAATAATGAACCCAAAGTCCACATTTAGCCACAGCAGAAAGGAACAAGCTCTGGGATAACTGCTTGCAGACTATTGTGAAGATGAAACACTGCAAAGCTAATCAGATAAAGCATAGTAATGAGGTATTTTAGGTGTAAGCACAGCTGTATGGATAACAAGGAGGTTAAGGAGGTCCAGTCATGCCAATGGGAAGAATGAGTATGCATGCAAGCAGCTGAGTTTATAGTAAATAACAAAAAAGAAAATCATGGATTTTGCTGGATTTCTTGGAGAGCTGATTTTATTACACCTTTTCTTACTTAGAGCAGCATTTGTTTTGTTCAATTTCACTTATTTCTTAGTCAGTAATCAAAACTGTAAAATTATGGAAGTGATAACTTAGCAAATAGGACTTTTCTTAATGCTAGTAATTCTCAGGCATCCTTCAACTACAGTCACAGCAATGACTGAATCACAAAGATAAAGAACCTCTAATTATGGCAAAATATCAAGGTATAAAACATGAGGTTCAGCTTCATTTAGATATTTTCAACACAGAACTGCAGAATCACTTCTGTGATTGGAAAAGACCTTCAAGACCATCAAGTCCAACCCTCAGCTGAACCTACAAAATCCCATCTCTAAACCACATCCCTTAGTGCCACATCCATAGTTTCTAGAATACAACCAGAGATGGGGACTCCTGGGCAGCCTGTTCCAGTGTTTGACCATCCTCTTTAGAAAGAAATTCTGACATCCAATCTAAGCCTCCCCTGATAAAACTTGCGATTATTTTCTCCTGTGATATCACTTGTCACCTGAGAAAAGAGATTAACATCTTCTCACTGCCACCTCCTTTCAGGTAGTTCCATTTGGAACATACAGGGAGCGGTCAAAGATCTGAAGCAAACAGGACCTCAACTTATTTTATACAGCATAGTTGGGTGTTCAAAGTTCACTGACATTTTTCTTTTAGCATGTGCATGCAAGTGAAAGCATTTGTTTTTGAGTCCAAGCATTGTTGTTTCAGACACTGCAAAATGAAAATCAAATTATAGTTAGGTTGCTACAATACAAGCTAACTAGATAGACAACAAAGAGCTTACCAAACCCTGGTGCACCAGACAGAGCAATAGGTGGCTGCTTCATGACAGGAGGCAGCGCAGATGGGAGTTGATAGCCTTGCAGTTTTAATTTGATAAGTTTCATAGCTATTGAAAACTCCAGCTGATCCATCCTTCCATCATTGTTCATGTCAGCTAAAGCCCTATAAAATACACAGTTTTCACAGTTAGATTCTTAAATTATGATCTTCGGGACTGACCTAGAATCATGCACACACAGACCTGTATATTCAAGACTAATTAAAATTCACTCAAAAATAATCATTTCTTAATGCTAGTAATTCTCAGGTATCCATCAACTACAGTCACAGCAATGACTGAATCACAAAGATAAAGAACCTCTAATTATGGCAAAATATCAAGGTAATATCATGGTAATATCAAGGTATAAAACATGAGGAACAGCTGGCACCAGTCAGCAGACAGAGGGAGCACGGCTCCTTTTCCTGGCTCAAGATCCAATGCCAATCCTTCAGGTGGAATGAGATGGCCATGCCATCCACAATCCTTCTGCCACCACTGCGGCCTCTCTGGCCCCAGGCGTGCATCCACTGTGTGCAGATACAGCGAGCAATCAGCTGGAGGAAGGTCCTAGCTCTACATACACGGGCACACACACACATTCTGTTTCTCTTCTGCCAACAGCCCCCCCCCGTGCCTCACCCCATGTACCATGGCTATGACGAATGGCAGCAGATTCAGAGGTTCAGCTATAAATCATGCACACACACAGACCTGTATACTCAAGACTAATTAAAATTCACTCAAAAATAATCATGCCAGGGTAAAAACAGTTATCAAACAAGACATTGTTTAAACCAAGAGCTTCTTGATTTCTTTCTTGGATTGATTACTGAGTAGTTTTAAAGCTACTTTTGAACTCCTGGAGGAATTACAACAAAGCAAATGGAGAGAAAGGATTAATGTAGCTGTACAAAAACTTCTCAAAATCACACAAAACTAAATGGCACTACAAACAGAACCACAGACAATCATACGACTGAGTCTGCACATTAGTACTTCAGCTAAACTTACAACAAAATGTTCTTTGAATTTGTGCATTTTACTAAGCACCATTATGTGTACAAACAGTTTTCCATATAAAAGACAGTACAAAAGATAAAACATAGAGACTAGGTCTTGTGTAGGCTTTCATTCAGCGCAGTCCGACTTAAACTGTCTTGTTTTGTGTTTTCATTCCATGGTTAAGAAAACAGAGCTCAGCATGGAATGGGAGTGAGGGGAGGGGGAGAAGAAGGAAGAATGTGAGCTCCTGCAGTTGCAAACAAAAAAAACACCAAGAAAACACAGTAAATGCATATTAATGATGTAATCAGATGTAAGCTTAAATTTTCAAATTATGCGAATTTTTTGCACTTATTTGAAGAATGAAGTACACATTTTAAGTTCACACATACATTTACAAGTCATGGATGCAAAGGACCTGGGCAGCTTAGCTTAACAAAAATTTTTATCTCTAGATCAAATCTCCATCAACAAAAGTTTTCATACATGTATGTCAAAAGTTATTAAAACAGTACTGCAATAAACTGACAGTTATTTATAATTGATATTTAAACAAGTAGGTAGTCTGGTAAACACAGTGGCATAGCATTTGAAGTAATGAAAACCCTCCCAGTCCATGTCAAAAAGAAAAGAAACCTAGGATCTCAGCAGATCAACCACACATCTTAAGTGTTTACCCTGGTTTAGAGCGCCAGTAGCACTTTGTGAAAACCAGATAAACTAATACTTTCAAGACATTTTCACCATTGTAGCAACCTTCTGACCATAGTGGAGTAAAATAAAGTTAAACTACCAAGAATCTGCCAGCATTATTTAAAGAAGAAAGTCTTAAGAGTGAACTGAAAGAGATGGTGGGACTTACAGTCACAAAGAGAAGTGTGCATTACACCACTCCCTCTAAAATACTGAATTAATACATACATTCCATTCAAGAACAAGTTTTGGCTGTGCGAATATCTAAATGTTGTCTTCTGAAGCTCTGTATCACAGTGAAGTTTAATTTACATATCAAAGCTGTCTGCTTTACAGTAACTTCAAACTTTGCTTTAATTCCACTTAGCTTTTGAAAGCCCAAATTTGTAGTCAAAATTGGTTCTGGGATCCACACAGCATAATGCAATTTGGATTCAAGTTTCACAGCTTAGTATGTGATTCATTTCACTAATATTCAGTTAAAAGTAGCTTATTGCAGTAGTCAGACTTCATGTCTAGTAGTCCAACCAGCAAAAGGAAAAGACAAAACTATCATGGCAAAACTGGACCAAGAGATGTACAGCTTTGGAATGAGTATCTGTTCCTTGCAGAGCACCATGCTCTGAAGTTTCAGCGTCTGACCACACCTCCACAAAGAGCAAATAAAATATTGGTACCACCTGAAGCAATGGGCTGGCTAAAGTAAAAGAGAAATGTAATACTTTCGTTTTCATGCAACTTGCAGAAATAAGTGAGAGAACCCTAGTGAAGGCAGAGGAAGCCTCTCTCCTAGGAGTGGCAAGGTTAGACTGCAGTAATAGTAAATAATAAATGCGACCATCACTCGGGCTTATAACGAACAGGATTTCTCAGGATATTTTAATTTGCTTCCTCACATACATTTTTCTTTTCAGACCCAAAGAAGTTCATATACATTCGTTACCACCTATGAACAGTGATGTCAGATTTCTAAAAGTCTCACTTGGGAGAAAAATATACCGCAAGTCTTACAAGCCTGAAATATTCACAGGTGAAGAAGAAAAAAGTTACGTGGAGAGTGAGAATGTCAGAAACTTAATTGCTAAATTTATTTTCTGAGGTGCTCTCTTCTGTGGGTTTTGTATTAGAAATTAAACCAACATACAGTAAACAAACAGGGTAAAATAACTTCATTAGAAAATAAAGTGTTTAAAAAAAACAATGGAAGCTAGGAGAAGACAATTAGTTTCATTTAATTGATGCTTACAAGCAGACAAAACACATTTCTGAAGGCAACTAAAGAAAACACAGAAATATCAGTAGGGAAAAGGTGCGTTTTTTTAATGAAAGTTTAGTTCAGTGATTGCTTAGTCATTTTCCTGTCGAATGCCTAGTGGAAAAGGGAGAACAAAAGCAGGTTTATATAGGTAGAAGACAGGCAGATGTTCATACAATGTCAGAGAGAGTCTGGAGAAACCTATTCTAGCAGATTTTTGACTGCACTCCAATTAGCCAGTAGTCTTCCCAAAGGAGACACCTTCCTCAACACATGGAGGAGTCAGCCAGCTCCACTAGGACCAACTAGCACTGACAACTCAAACTAATAGTTTCAACGTTCCTTACATCTCTGCATTTAAGCAAAGATTTATTTATAATTTTCTTATTTTTTCAACTTAAGTGCCTTCTACAAACATGCAAACAAATCAAAAACTGATTTATACAAGTGAAGGCCTTTCATCACTGAAGCAAAGGTATGGTGAAATACAAGGCCATGAAAATGCATAAGAGTAATAAGTTCTACTGTAGGCAACCTCGATTCTATAGACACTACCTATTGTAAGAACACGTAAGCCCTTGCATTCAACGTGAGAAAACATTAACTGACCAGTATTAAAAAACTTTAACATGCACCAGTCTTACTGCTGGTTCAGCTCACTTACTCTGCATCAATGACTTTGTTAGTTAATTGAAGACTATGAATTTCAGTGGATAAAAAAATAAAGTATATGCTACAAAATTTATACCAGTTCTTACAGCTTGTTAACAAAATCTGCTTTTTTCTGGCAAAATCTTTAGTGAATACACAGGACAAAGTTCCATTTCTAATGATTGAATCTAGTTGTCCTACCGTTAGATTACAGTGCTACTTTTGAATAAACATCACCTTCAAGGCAGCAAGTGGCTGACAGTAAACACTACCTAATTACACTGTTCTGCTTATAATGAAATTTGGAAGAATGTAATGCCCTTAAATTTGTTTCACTTAACGTCTGACCGGAAACCTGTGGAGAGCAGTAAATGGATTAAACATTGACTAAATATTGATTGCATTTCATATACATGCCTGTGATAAAAACTACAGCGGGCTTCATCACCACGCTTGATTTCAGGTGCTGATCAGATTCTTTCCCTACAGATCTCTCCCTGCTTTTTTCCCTTCTGTTCTGCAGAACGCAGAAACAACTTGATTATTTCTGCATCTATAAAAGGCAGAAACTAAGCGCGCACTCATTTTTTTTTTCTTTCAAATGTGCTTATTATTAGGCTACAAAATATCTATCTCCATGAAATTAAGTTGTGAACTTGAACTTGTGAAAGAAGCCTATGTCTGGGAAAAGTAGTGTCAACCAGTAGCTTTAGTTTGTCCCAAATAAAACAAATAACTTCAAATGGATGAAAGCAGCTGGCATTGATTATTTTCCTTCCCATTTAATTCAAGAGAGACAGGCTACACAGAAAATGCTTTTAAAGGCCACCACTCAGGAGAGCTTTAGAAGAAAGCCAGATTATAACCTACTTAAAAACAGCTATCTTTCAAGCCATTGCGCTCTTGATTCAAAGCTTACTTAGAGACTTCTTAGTACATTACCAGCTTGGCATACTACAAAGTTTATAAAGGACAGACTAGAACCATACTTGACAGACCATAATAATTCCATTAATTTGCTATACTGAGGACCCAGATTAAAATTAAAAGAAGATACACTCTTTGGAGGTGCATCTCAGAAAGCAGTTCCACCAACTGCAGAATATCCTCAAAGCAGCCCCTGAAGAAGACATTTAACTGATGCTTCAGCTAGCTGGTGTTTCTTGAAGTGTTTTTCCATGATAGAAAAATGGCAGTTTTATTTAAAATTAAAACATAAGATAGCTACTGTCATTACACTGCTCACTAAAACAAAACTCTCTCTCAAGAGATAATATGTTTGGAAATTCACAGAGGGCTTGTTTTTTCTGCAGAAAGCTGGCCAGTCACTCATTAGGCCAATCCCCTTTGCAATTCCTTTCCCAGTTGTGTTTTTCTATATAGGAACTTCCACAGCCAACAAAACAGACAAAACTTTCTATTAGCATAGGCTTATTTACACATAGATACGATTCTATTATCTGCCACACACATATCAGATAGATAAGATTCCTTTACAAAACAAATACTACGCTCTTGTCTGCATCTGTTACTGATGTAATAAGCTGTATTCAAGTAAGTACAATCATTAAAAATAAGAAAATGCTTGCAACACTCAATATGCATACAATTCCACATTTCTAGGATCAGAAAAGTAATTTGAAGATTTGTATAAGTTGCTCAAATTCAGAACAGTAGCCTTAGGATACTGCTATTAACTTCTAGATTCACAAAGCAAGTGTGCCACTTCCAAGTCTTAACTCTGGGAGTTAAAGCAAACAATGATCCACATTTTTCAGTGTGGTCTGGAACACACAGTGACATCCTTCGGCGACTGAAATGGACTTCGTGTCACTAAACAGTCTGACTGCTATTGTTTCTGTGGGACAGTATTAATACATGGGAGGTTACAAGAATTCACCGATTCATCAAAAGAGTTAAATAATTCAAGTGGTGGGAAAATAAGGATTTTCTTTTATTTTTATTTTTTCTTTTTCTCTTTTTATTTTTCTTTACTTTTTCTTTTTTTAAGGATTCTTATTTTTATAACCACTATGAAAACACTGTCTTACTTGGTTACTCTAATTCCAACTGAGAATGCATACAAGTGATCTAGATTTTCACTTGGGTAATTACTTCTCTTAATTCAGAGATAATTGAAAAAAAGAAGAGACGGTGAAAAGGACAGATATGTACATTGTTTTGTATGACTTACAAAGGCAGCATGAATAAGTTTTAGTTCAGCTTTATTTAAAAATTGTGCAAGTTCAGGTCTTGTCTCTATGACAACTACAGAACTAGTGGAATGATTCTCTCCCTCTCAAGAGACTGAAAAACTGAATAATTCAGAGAGGAAGAGATTTTTAAGTCAGACTATTTACAACTGTTTAGTTTTGTTAACACCTATTTAAAGCTCATGCCTATGGAATGATTTTGGAGAAAGGCTTTTTTGTTTAAGACAAAACTTCTTTTGCTTTTTAATTAAGAGGCAAGAGAAGTTCCACAGGGACATTTGAACTTCCACTGAGTCTCCCTGCAACTAAGGTAACCAGATCAGATTTGATATTTGTAAGACAAAAGTAATTCTAAACCAAAATAAACTATTTATTTAAAACCCATGTAAACTCAGCCCTTCTTTAAGGCATGCATATTTCCAAAGCAAATGTTTTTCTTGAATGAAAATAACATTCCTTCTCCATTCTGTGTAGGATTCTGCTTTTAGAAGCCCTTATTACAACAAAAAGTTTTTGTAAGTGCAAAATACCACTCTCTCTTTTCAACAGATAACATCAGAGAAAAAGTTAACACATTTGCCAAAAGTTGCTCTTGTAGCTTTTTCCAATCAATAAAGTTCCTGCAGTAACACAACTAATGAAAATTATAATGAACAGCCTATGTAAGTTAGCATTCCTGAATCCAGAAGGTTCATGTAATTTGGAGAGGAAATTCTCCAGCACGAAGAACTGGGAGATTGTAGAAATGTGTGTGATGCATAATACACAGCAATGCACATTTTAAGGTATTTAAGTTCACCAAGAAATAGTAAAAAAGTCAAGATTTCAAACTGTATTTCTAATTATAACAGAAATAGTCTACTGCCAATCTTAATTTAGTAACAAATTTTGTTGGTGTTACATAGGTTGTCCAGTAAAAAATACTTTTACTACTACTTACTATGCTTAATAATTCTGTTAGTGAAGTTTTAACAGAGCAGAAAGCATTTAGTGGTTTGAAATGAAGCTTCCAAATCACTAACTTCAGAAACGCCATTTTTAGGATGGCTACTTACAATAGCTGAAAAAGTAACTTAAAAACTCATGCTAAATTATACTAGAAAGCATATTTGCACTGTAGACTTCAGGAAGCACACACAACAAAACGGGTGATTTTAAATGCCAGCATATAGAATATTATTAGTGTCCAAGTCTGTACTAATTAGCTTCACACTGACAACTACAATGTTCCCCCACTGCATATACTTACCATATCTGTGCTAACACCGGCTGAGGTAACCCAGACTGAAAAAAAAAGTTTCTAGCTTGATCACCTATAAAATAAACAGGATATCATTTCAGAAAATGCTAAAAATACATATAAGAGTAAGGAGGAAATTATGAATCAAAATATCTAAATCAGAAGCAACAGTAAAGCCATAAATACTTAATGCTACGCATACACAACAGAACAAGAGATTTTAATTGGGTTTGTCACTTGAGAACCTACAAGATATTTGCAGCAAGCGTGTGCTGTTTCACTCTGCAATAGTCAGCACCTGAAGACAATTGGACATAAACATTCAGGAAAACGGGAAACTCACAGTCCCTAATCTGTGTCAGTGGCTCTCTTTGAGCAACATACTCTTTGTGAGAACAAAAAAAAAAAGTTTCTTCCCAAGAAGGTTTATACCAATACAAACTTCCTGATTTTTTGTTAGTACTGTGCCAGTCAGCTGGCACTAACTGAAGTGGTCTTCATCCTGATGTGAGTCTGATAAGCAACCTTTAACGAAAGTAATAGTGCATTTCATTTTTCCAAGTATGAATTAAAAGTAAGGACAGAAAAACAATTACAAAAAAATCGGGCACTTGGAAATGTTGTGACCTGTAAAGGAGATTTGTAAACAAACTAGAAATAGCACTAAATATCAGAAGAAGTCAATAAAACCGGTACTAACTTGCACACTGAACTGTAACAGATTTTTATATCAAGTCTGTCACATAACAGAACAGAAACAATAAAACTGGAGGTATGCACTAGTGTGATGTGTGATACTGATTTGATACTCTGGAAATTTGTTTGATGGATTAGACAGCAAAAAAAGGTAACACATTGATATGCCTCACACTTCCATTGAGTGTAAGAGTTTAGATAGGACTGAAGATATTTTAATGTAGTAAAACAAAACAAAAATAGCAGACATCACAGTGCCTTTAAAGCCCAAACAATCAGTGGGTTTTAACGAAAAATTAGTGGGAACTGTGCAGCCTTTACTTCAGTCTTGCTTGCCACAATTTATACCAACTTTCGCCATTTAGACTTTTTTAAGAGGTCATCCACACCAATTTCACTACTTTATGCACAGTTTCTGAATCAGACTTCAGTCAAATTGACAAATTTTTTGAATAGACTTCTTATTCTCTCGGTATGTTAGTGTAACAGGTTGTTCCCGGGCAGAAATTAAGACCCACGCCATCATTCAGTCATTTCCCTCCACAAAACAAGATGAGAGGAAATAGGAAAAGTGTGAAAACTTGGGAAGCTTGTTGGTCAAGATACAGATAACTGAAACATGGAAAAAAAAATACAAGCAGTACACAGGTAAAAACTCTCACCACCTCAAACAGGCAACCAGTGCCCAGCCTGTTTCTGAGCAACAGCTACTTTGGAAGACAACTGAACCCTTATAAACTATTTTTTTGTCATTTTTGTTGAGCATGCCAATACAGCATATGTTTCTGGTTGGTTTAGGACAACTGACTTGGCAGTGTCCCCTCACAACTTATTATCCACCCCCAGCCTACTTACTGCAGGGGGCAGTATGAGAAACAAAGCCTTGAGGCCATGTAAGTGCTGGTCAGCAATAGCCGAAACGAACGGTGTTATTAATGCTGCTGTAGTCACAAATGCAAAACATAGCACCATATGGGCTGCCATGAAGAAGTTTAATTCCATCTCAGCCAGACTCGGGACAGTGAGTTACTTCATTAAGGACATTAGAAACACTATAAATATTACTGTGTATTGAGGTGATTCCACATCCTGAATTATTATTACACTAGCAGCTGTCTCTACACAACAGAACTGCATTATAAAGCCAGTTACAAACAATTTTAATTGTACTTAAAAATCAAGTGGCATAAACCAGTAGTGTGTGTATATAGTAAGCCAATGGCTTACTGGGGTGCATTAAAAAGAGCGTGGCCAGCAGGTCAAAGGAGGTGATCCTCCCCCTCTACTCTGCCCTGGTAAGACCTCACCTAGAGTACTGCGTCCAGTTCTGGGCTCCCCAGTACAAAAAAGACAGGGATCTCTTGGAAAGAGTCCAGCGGAGGGCCACGAAGATGGTGAAGGGCCTGGAGCATCTCCCCTATGAGGAAAGGCTGAGTGAACTGGGTCTGTTCAGCCTTGAGAAAAGGAGACTGAGAGGGGACCTGATCCAGGTCTATAAATATCTAAGGTGTGGGGGGCAGAATGGCGAGGCCGGACTCTTTTCAGTGGTGAGTGGAAACAGGACAAGGGGAAATGGCCAGAAACTGGAGCATAGGAAGTTCCGCACAAACATGCGCAAGAACTTCTTTATAGTGAGGGTGACGGAGCACTGGAACAGGCTGCCCAGGGAGGTGGTGGAGTCTCCTTCTCTGGAGATGTTCAAGACCTGCCTGGATGCTACCTGTGCGACCTGCTGTAGGGAACCTGCTTTGGCAGGGGGGTTGGACTCGATGATCTCAGGAGGTCCCTTCCAACCCCTACAGTTCTGTGATTCTATGATTCTGTGATATAGTATAGTGTCAGAAATGGTGGAGTCAACAGTGAGACATACAAATAACAAAGTGATGCAAAGTGAACAAGAGATGTTCAATTTTCTAAATTCTTACACCCTACTTTCTCCTAGGCAGCTCTGTACATACTTAAGCTCAATTACCTAAGATGCAATTAAATGAAATTAGAAGTGAAATCTCTTCCATTACCAGTGATAAATCCAGATGTTGGTTTCAGACTGTGGAACTGTTGATCATGTTTAGCTCTCTCCTCCACAGTAATAGCCCAGATATCCAGGTTGCCTAGTTGAAAAGAGACGCAGAAATATAATTAAAAAATATCGCCTAAAAAAACCTTCCCTATTTCTGAGTATATCATCCCATATTGGACTTATGAAAGCAACAGAGAAATACGCAGAAGCTATTCCTCCAAAGTCTCTAGCTGAAAGCTCTGTGAATTCTTAAACAGCTAGTTGGTACTTGTGATCATAGTAGAACTACATGTTAACAAACTACGATGACTGCTGAGCACTGATTCACTCATGTGGCTCAGGGGAATCTTAAGTCACAACTAGGCTACCTAAAGTGCAATCAAACTTTAAAATGGGCTGTTAAAAGACAACATCAGAGGATATAACACAGAAAAGTCACAAAACTAAATATTCAGCGGGCAAGGGGCCACCTGCCTCAAAGAGCACATACCACGCAACTCGAGTTCTTCTAACTGAAAAGGTATGTCAATTCATGAGATGTGTATTATGTAGTTCTGTACTCTTGTAAGGGGAGAACTCCACACCTGTCTAGGAGAAGTGTGATGCAACAAGACAGCTAACAATTTTCAGAGGCAACAACAGCACCATTTGAGAAACGCAGTTCAGGAATACACTCATCCTTCCTCTGAAACTGAGAAGTCTGAGTAATCAGATCATGTTATGCAGCCTAGATTCTTCACACCACGCTTGTGAGTTGGAAGCATTTAGTTTGCATTGAGATTACACCTTCTACAGGACTATGCTCCAACAACGTGTTCCTTAGTTCTACTTTCATTTTTTCAGCAGTTTCTCTCCTCTTCCAGACATTTCACTAATAATGTATTGCAGACTCATCTCAACAATTTGTAGACCAGTAACACATTGTGATTTCAACATCCTGAGAAGTATTTTATGCTGGTGCAACTTCCTGTAACTCCTACTGTATACACATGCAATGATCTGAAGGCATCTAAGTTAATGGAATTACTGTTTTGTGGGAATAAAGAGGAGAGTTAACATTCACTCTGTCTCAGCACTAAACTCTCAGAGATTCAATTTCAGGCAATAGGGCCCACAAATCTCTACAGCAAGGATTTCAAACTGCTTGCAGGGTGAGGCAGAAACAAACTCTGCAGATAAGAGGAACAGGAGGATTTCCTGCCTCCTAAATGTCTTCTAATTAAAAACTACTTTCATGTGGCAAAATGTACTTCGAGAGAAAACAAAATGGACAACTGGGAGAGAAACATCCTTTTAAATGTTAAGTTTCATTAATTACATAAAAACTACATTTTTGGTAACAAATTCTCATCTCTGCTTCAGATAATCTATGAATTTCTAGAAGAAGGCAGGTTGATAATAACTCATTCAAAGAAAGGACATCCATTTATTCAGGACTACTCCAAAGAAACAGAGGCACTGTAAGCAGCTTTCAGAGCTGTGCTGCCTGTATGAATTAAATTGGATTCTCCTTTGAATATGAATGTTCCAAAAGACAACAGTTAGTTTAAGCAATAATCTCCCCCCGCAAACTTCTGGCAGGAGAAAAAAAATGGTGCCAAGGCTTTATGACCAGTATACAGCCTAGGCCAACTAACAGCAGATGAGCATCTGCCTGTAATGGAAACATGACTGCTCTTGTCTGGCATAAGATCAGAAAGCTGGATGCAGTAGGATGCACGTGCAAAGAAAATTTCTTGAATATAGTTTGAATAAAAGAAAAATACCATGGCATTTGTAATGAGTCTCTGACTTGTTCTAGCCCAATTGAGGTGTACATGACTCCAGTATCCCTCTCCCCCACTGAAAATACCACAAAAAAGCAAAAAACAGCTCCTCCTATCAATTCCCAAAAGAAATAAACCCCAAACTAAAACTCTTTTGATCTGAGATAATAAAAAAAAATATTATTAACTATCTCAAAACAAAAATTAATGCTATTTTCTCTGGATTCCCTGAAACTAAAACAGATGACTGTATTTTCTTCTTCCCGATAGAGATTTGGTCAGTATTAAAACTGTAGATCTCCTCTGGGGGATATGAACATCTAAAGAGCTGAAGCTAAGTCAAACAAGTGTAATAGTCTCTTCAGGAGGGCTATGAATGTCATCAGAGATCATCTCCATCTTTTGCTATTTGAGGAAACAATAAGATCCACGGGAGAGCATGAAGGAGAATCTTTCCCAGCACTAAGACATCATTCATGGCTTCAGATCCTGGATGCCACTGTAGAAGTTGCGGTGCACTGCAATATATTTGAATGCAAAGGAAGCAGCCACCAAACCACAAAACTGACTCATCAGAAAGTTATCCTTGAAGGCAGCAGCAAGCGCTCTAAGCTTCTCTTCTTATAAAAGGCAATCATCACATCTGCAAAAGTGATGCAGTGCGCTCTCATACATGAAATGGACATTTTCTTCTCATGAACAAACAAACTGAAGGTTGAACACACCACATTCTTCCCAGCAATTATAAAAAGCCTATTATGCACATTCACTTCATTTAAATAGTCGTCCTTAAAATGAGCAGTGTTCTAGAACGTCCGTGAGTCACTCCAATTTAAATGGTGGGTGCTGTGCTCTTTCCGTTCTCATTCCCCAAGAAAACTGGAATATTCTTCAAAAAGAAAGAAGCGAAATAAAAACGAAACCAGAACTATTTATATTTGCATGGAGGTGAATACTAGAGATTATACATTCAGAGTAAAAGCTCTCCCCACATGGAGATTGCATAAATTTCACCTGCATCTTGAACAGTGACTGCAGGTAACAGTAAATGACAGATTCTTGAATAGGGGAATAATTCCCCCACAAGAATTGAAAATTTCTTTACAACCCCATTTGTTTCATCTCATAACAATCTTAGATTGTTCATGTAATTTTTCACAGAGTATATATGATGCTGCCTGGTAGATTTGGTTTAAGTACAAATATTGTAACAGGCATCTCTCACACCATGTTTGAAATTAAAGATACTCCAGAAACTACATTAGCCACATGCTTATTTTAAGCTACTTGCTGTAGAGCAGCCAGATTGGAAAAGCTGTATGAGAAGAAATGTAAATTCCTTCCTTCCTAAAGCCACATAGTACAGTTAACAAGATCCTGGACAACATATGCAAGATCAAATGGTAATACATAAAGTTGAAAAAAGAAAGCTGGTATCCATCTGCAATGCAATAAGAACTCTCTGAAGATGGTAGATTAAAATGCTTTGAAGACAAGAGTTTCTGTAAGAATGTTTGTGTTTAAATATGGGTGCATGCAAAGCACAGCCCTAACTATAAACACAAGGAAATATGAGTCCAAACCAGTAGATTCCATTCACATCATGACTGATCTCAGAGAGTGAAAATCAGGATAAAAGGAAGCTTTTCATACATTTCTATATAATCTAGAGGTGTATCCTACAGGACTTGATCAGTGAATTTATTTGATGAAAACTTTCAGTAGCCAGTTTTGCTCACAACTGAGTTCGTCTGGCACCAAACAAGATGTAATTCCAAAGGGATGGATAATCAAGGCAGTGAATGGCAGCTTCCTATTATATATTTGTTCTGGCTGTGCAATTGCAAAGATAAATTTCTTCTGATATGTTTTATGTGCTTTTTCACAGTGGCAGAGATTGCATCCAAACAACTGTCTCTCTCTAACATACTTTGAACAATGTGCTTTTTTTTTTTTACTGAAGTCTCTTACTGAAACTTTAACACTAGACAGAAATTTAGTTCCTAGCTATTTCACATCCCAAAAACTAGACATCCATTTATATATTTATAGATATAAACACATACATGCATTTTTGTTTATTTATGTATACTTGCATCCACATAAACATATACATACATATGAGAACCATATCTGCATTTTCAGAAAAAAAGTCCACAACAGATGCATCATTCAAGTGGAATCAAACAAGTTCCAATAGTTACTAGCATTTCATTTCCAATCCAAACACAGATTTTGGGACAATGTATGAAGTGATGGCATACAAAGGCATCTGCCATACACTTTAGCAATGAAAAAATCCAAGAGTCCTAAAACAAAAATCACATCTGTTTCTCAACCACCAACAGTGCTTGTGAAGCAAGAATTTGTCATGCTTAAGTAGCATTTTAGAATTTCCTCTGGGGGGAATAAATAAATAAATAAATAAATAAAAGACAGGCCTGAGCAGGGAAACTTAGGCAGATAAAACCAGGTACCTTCAGAATGTTGATAAGCACTGCTGTTAGTGGCTGAGTCACCTGGATCTGCCCTAGTTACAAACTGAAGACTGCAATGGAACAATGTGCAAAAAGGGAAATGGTGCAGCTTTTCTGCTTGACCCTCCCAAGATGCCTTTGCAGGATTTCAAGCATGTTTTCTAATGGGTCTGCAAAAACATTACAAGGCAGGTAAGGTAAGGTATCGTTTCAGAAAGATGCAAGACCAAAAAACACTTCAATACAGAACATATTTGGAAGACAACACATTCATGAAGAATTTTTGCATATAAGAATATATCAGAATACACTATGAACAACTTACCCCCAAAAGGTGTTGGAAACTGAGCCATGGTTCTTTCACTTTTTGCTTATTAATGGATGCCTGAAAATTTTAAAAGAAAAACACAGTCACAGTTACAGCATCTTCCATTTTCAGTGTATTAACTGTACCACCACAAAATCAATTAGTACAGGACAAACCAAGGCAATGAAGAAGCAGCATAAATGCTACTTGTAAGAACAGCTACTTATGTAAGATCTAAATGTTTAATTTCTTGCACTACCCTATACATCCATGAGTGTCTTAATAGGAGAAAATAGTTATGTTTCAGTTCTGTTCAAACAATGTCTTCAAAAATGATCTTCGTTTATAAATAATCAGCGATGCAGTAAAGAACAGAATTAAGTCAGCCACAACTGACAAGATCTCAGTGACGCTGTCCAATGCTGCATTACTTCACCAAGCATAACAGCTCCGCTCCTACTAAAGAGCAAAATTGGCTCTGGTTCCAACTGTTGAAATCATACAACGTTGGCAGAGATCTCTTTTTCACTCCTGACCAAAAAATCATGTAATGCACTGCCTTGCTGAAAGTTCCTTTGTTTAAACAAAATACATTAAGAAACAAAACTAGATGGCAAGACTCCTTTACCCCTCAATCACCTCACAAATTCAATAAGATGAATACAGTGCTAAAGCTGACATCGCAAGGAAAAACACTTTAGTTGGTGGGTGATACTCTTAACACTGCTTGCTTTTCAAATAAAAGCAGCCTAGAGTCCAGAAATTTAATCTTTAATGAAAAAAAAAAAAAAAAAAAGCACAGGGAAAACATTTTTCTTTCTCCACACAAAGACTGACATGAATTGCCTGAGCCGAGGGGACAATAGCTAGCCACGGAGCCACCAAACAATGCGAAAGCAGCCTCTTGTCCTACTAGATTCCACTCATGTTTTCCAGGCAACAGGAGAAAAGCAAAGGAAGCAGAATCAGAAGGAGAATTATTTAGACTGCTTGAGCAGCAGCAGAAATTTATCAATATCACTAAGAAAAGACATTAAAGAAAAGACTTGCACCAACAATTTCCTTTTGTCTCAATTTCTTGTTTGTTCCCCTCTCCCCAACCCCTTTCACACTTCCCACATATTCCTCTAGCTTCCAACTTGGGAACCTACTATACATACACTCCACAGATGTCACTGAAGAAATTAAAAAAAAGAAAAAACCAATAAAACGACAACAACAACAAAAACCCAGCAGTTCTGTGCATCAGTCTCCCCATCGGTTGCAATTCATGAAAAAAATACTGATTTTTTCCCTCATCATTTGGCAAAGCAATCAAGCATGGTACATAACTCAGAAACCTTCCCCCAAATGCTAGACAACGTGGCCAATACTAATTTCATGCACTTCATGCACAGAAGGCATCATCTCAAAAGTTTAAAATCACACATGTACCCATATGGCATTTCCAATCTCTGAAGTGTACTCACTATCTTTATTACTACGCTTCTATTTTTCAAAACTACAAGCAAACCCTATAAGAAAAGAGTTCTCATAACTGCCACAGATGTAACATTGAACTGTACGGCACAGGCAGCTTTTACTCTCAAGTCAAAAAGAGAGCAGGAGAGACACGAGCAGAGCAGAGATTCTCTCCCTGCTTCCATTTCCCACACTATGCAGAAGGACAAGAAAGGCACTGAAGGCAGGCAGACACGGGAGGATAGGAGCAGAAAGACAAGACTTCTTTTCAGACTTGAGAAGACAACTTAGAGTTTAAAACAGAAATAAAAGATCAATATTCTCCAGTGAGAGATTAATTTGTTTGCTCTTTATTGTCAATATTACATCCATCTTCCATAACCAGAGATTTCATTTTACATTTCATTGGAGCCCCAAGGGGTACATACCCAAGGGCTCTATCTTTGCAGAAATTAAACTCTGCAACTGCAGACAGCTGATTCCAGCAGCTCAGGGTTTGTTACATATGAAAATGAAGGTTAAAAGAGATAAGAATTCACTCTAATGCTGAGTAACTTTGTAGGTTTTTTTGGTTGATTAATGTTTGGGTTGAAGAACTCTGGGACGGAGAGCAGATATTATTTATCTGAAAACCATCTGGCATATTCATTACGTTATAAACTTACCGTGTATTCAGAATTATTGTAATGGAAATACAAGCATTGACATTTCAATTTGCAACACCATTCTGAAGTAGTAACAAGTTGGTTTAAATCAGTATTCTTCACACCCCAATCTCTGCTGCGTGAGCTCTTTCCTCTGCCTTCTTTGATCCTCCCAACAAGAACACGTAGCATGGTGAAACAAAAACTATGCAGGGGCCAGAAAGATGGTAGCAAAACAGTATGGGTAAACATACCAGTTATCCTCAATAAAACTGTAGGTTCTCTCTAATGAGCTACCAGTATTCATATTTGTAGGGACTTCTAGGGAGGGAAGATTAGGGTTGGATGCCAGGGGGAAGTTCTTTACAGAGAGTGGTGAGGTGCTGGCACAGGCCGCGCAGAGAGGCTGTGGATGCCCCGTCCCTGGAGGTGTTCAAGGCCAGGTTGGATGGGGCCCTGGGCAGCCTAGGCTAGCATTAAATGTGGAGGTTGGTGGCCCTGCATGTGGCAGGGGGGGTGGAGATTCATGATCCTTGAAGTCCCTTCCAACCCTGGCCATTCTGTGAATCTGTGATTCTCATTTTGGCTTTTTTTTTTTCTTTCCAATTTTTTTTAATCCTCTAACAGATTTGATTGCAGTTGACCAAGAGTTCAGAAGTTACTCAAGCAGGAAGTAGAAGAGACCATAACGGGAACCATAACTGCATTGCTAGTAAGCACTGTCCTTAGAAAGCCAGCCTCAAACCCATAACAACATCATAAGCAAAATTCTGGAAGTAATAAAATGTTAAGAGTTCATCAAATATTTTGTTTTGCTCAGATAGTTTATGCTTCCTTTAGAAAGAGCAATAGAAAGCTCTGAGCCACTCATCTTCACCTGCCCACAAAAAGAGCTTAACATATTACCTCTCTGGCATACAGAGGTGAAAAGCCCATAAAGACTGGGAGTGCCCACTTCCAGTAAGGAAAGTGGGGGAAGAGTGCATTAATTATCAAAATAACAGGGATGATAAAATGAAATAGCAGGTTTTTTTCTAGTTAAACTTACCTATTCAAGGCCAGCCTGCTCTGGTGGTTGGTGACCCTGCACACAGCAGGGGGGTTGAAACTAGATTATTATTGTGGTCCTTTTCAAGCCAGGCCATTCTATGATTCTATAGACAATACTTGGAGACGTTCTCAGCCCAGATTATCTTCCACTGAGTCAACCCTACCGGAATAAACCCAGTCCCATCCATGATTCCCCACAGGCTTCAGAGCAAAATGAAGCTTTCTCCATACATGAGCATGGTGGTGATGTAAACTTAAGTACTTACATTTATTTCAAATTTTGAAAACAATTTTGAAGTCACTTTTGAAAAGTAACTAGGTTGAAAACAATTGACATTAACAACACTTAAATACAGAAATCAGATGTACAAAAATTCCCTCCACTATATGTTACATACAGACAACATCTCAAAACTTTGCTTTTATTTCTATTCAAAGTTGCCTGTGCTCTTAGAAGAACATTAATGTACAAAATTGGAAAAAAAAAAAATAATCTAAAAAAATTAAAAAGAGGTATAAATTTAAGTGTAATTTAACTGTTTCTGTGCGAAATTCCTGGTATGAATCATAGAATGGCCTGGGTTGGAAAGGACCACAATCAAAGGACCACAATGATCATCTACTTTCAACCCCCCTACCAAATGCAGGGTCACCAACTATTAGACCAAGCTGCCTAGAGCACATCCAGCCTGGCCGTGAATGGAAAAGTTTCACCAGAAAAAAAAAACCATGTTTTTTTTTTTTACTCTCCTCAAAATGCCATGAAACATTTCTATTCCAAAACAGTAATTCACAAGATAAGTTGGGCATACAAAACATACAGTAATCCCTGAAGCAACTTATCGGTCACCTTCCTCCTCCTACAGGAAAAAAAGAAAAAAAAAAAGTATAAAAAAAAAAAGAAAAAGAAAACCAGATAAACCATATCCTTTTCAAGAATTCCAAGTTATGGCCAAATACCCCCAAGCAGGATGTCATGTGAGAGTATCACAGACTAACAGCAGGTTTTGCTGCTTTCCCACGTTACATGATAAAGTCCTTAGACTATTAATAAAAGGACATCAATAGTTTCAGCAAAGCCTGTTTTTTTTAGATAGATGTTGGAAAATAATTTGAGGAATTCACAGGGAGTCTGACTCTTGCTCTTTGGAGATCAGATCATGAACACAGTTACCAGTTTCCGGCAACCTTTCAGAGTTTCAGCTCTTCACAAGAATCATTTACTATCCTGAAACACCCACCCAGATGTCAGAAGATGTCACGTCTACTGTTTCTTGTGTTTTTTTGCTGAGCAGCAGCAGACTAACAAGGCCGGGGACAGTTGCAGATGCTGTTCACATTACTGTGGCAATAATCAAAAGGGCTGAGAAGGTTACTTTCGTAAATATAGTATCTATCTCCTGCTAAAAAGAGTAAGCTGGCCACAAATGGATGAGAAATCACTACAAACTCAGCAGGTAGGCAAAACGTGCTGTAACAAAGGGCTCTTCTCTTTGCTCTGCTCCAAATCAGAAAATTGCTCAGGACTCTTACAAAGAACAAACTCCTTATTTCCTAAAAACAGGAAAAATTGAGACATTCATCAACCTGATGTTGACAACAGCAGTGGAAGCCCCAGAAAAATAACAAAAATGATGTTTCTGTGTACAATAAACTTGCAAGCAATTATGGCCATTGTTTATTGCTTTGCACTGTCATCCTATCTTGTTCTGTCACTCTGCTATGAGTGGTTTTGGAAGAAAGATCTCAACCTCTTCCAGGAGCTATGAGATTTTTGTCTCTTCTGGCTGCCTAAGGGATACATTGCCCCAAATACGTTTTATTTCTTCAACACATTAGGTCAAAGTTCAAGAGAAATGTTACGAAGAACATTCTTGGTCAAATCAGACCCTTAATGCTCAGAGACATCTTTATTAAAGTTCAGACAGCAGACTTCTTTGCTATCCAGACCAATAACTGGCTTGCTGTTTTCTCCAGTTTCCCTCTCGCCAAAACACTACTTGGTTTTCCAAGCTATAGTAGCTCACACTTTCAGGTGTGAGTTCATTTCTTCAATTAACCTAAAAATACTTACATTAATAATTCCTAATTTAACCAGTAAGCAATGTGTTCATGATATCCTTTTATTCAAGATTATTTTTTCAAAGCAACTTCACAGGTTCTCTGAAAACGTATTCCATTTTTCTTCCAATGAATGAGAAGCAATCAAGTAACTTCTCACTAGCGTTAGCATTATTCTTCTAAAGCAAACAAGAATGACAAACTCCATCCCAAAGCTCAGGAAGCAATGGCAGTCAATGGGAGAAAAGATTTTTGTAGCCTAGCGAGACCAACTGAGGGCCTTAAACTACGAGCAACTAGAGAAGGGGATACCATTAGGAACACTGTGCTTTGGCCAAGGGCTGGTGTGGCACTGCTTGGAGATGGCAGGGTTTAAGGGGTTGCCTCTGCTGCTGCTCCACAGGGAATCCTATGGAATCAGAGCACATCTGAAATGCTTGTATACCAACATGCACAGCATGAGGAACAAATGGGGCAAAATGGAAGCTCTGGTTCTTAGAACTACAACCTCATTGGCATCAGAGAGACTTGGTAGGATGAGTTCCGTAAGTGCTGGAAGGGAGGGACATAAGCTGCTCAGGAAGGACAGGCAGAACAGGTGCTGTATATAAGGGAAAGATGAGACAGCTTCAGTTGCCCTCATCCTTATGGGAGACTTCAATTTCCCAGACATAAACTGGGTATGAGAAAAAAGGTCAGCAGAATTGCCACCCTGGAATTTCAGAGAGCAAACTTTAAGCTTCCCAGGGAGCTAGTAAGCTGTGTCCCCCGGGAATCTGTCGAAGCAGATTTAGAGGCCCATGGGAGTTGGTTGCCTTTCAAGAAGCACCTTTTAACAGTCCAGGAGCAGACAATCCCACTGTGCCACATATCAAGCAAATGGCTTAGAATGTTAGCCTGCCTGCACAGAGCTTCTCCCGGAACTAGGGCAGAACAAGAAAATACATGAGCTCTGGAAGCACGGTCTAGCTTCAAGAGCTGCAGTTTACATCTGTAATGGGAAAATGAGAAAAGCCAAAAAGCAAATTGAGTTTGCACTGGCCTCTGTTGTGTCAGGTAACAAAAGAAGCTTTTCTAAGTATGTTAGTAGCAAGGAGTGGTCAAATGAAAACACTGCACTGATACTTACAGAAATGGTCAATTAACAAATAAGGAAGAACAAAATACAGAGGGATTTAATGCCTTTTTTTTTTGCTTCAGCTTTTAATATTAATGACAGATCTTGGGCTTTCTGGTCCTCCAAGTTGGAGAACCATGACTAGGGAAACAGCAACTTCCCATTTGTGGCCACTGAAATCGTGCTGTATGATCTGAATATTCGTAAGTCTATAAGACCTGAAAGCATTCACACCAGAGTGCTGAGGGTGAATGTTCTAGCTGGGCCTTTCTCACCAATTTACCAAAAGTCACAGGAGTCTGGGGAGGTCCTGGCTCATTTCAAGCCACCCAGCATTACACTCAGCTACCAAATAGGTATGAGAGAAAGCCCAGGAAACTACAGACATGTTAGTCTAAACTTAGCTCTTGGAAAAGTTTTGGAGCGATAAACTGGTTGAACAGCAGAGCTCACGGGGATGTCTTAAACTGAACTACATCTGGCTGGCACTGTCACCAGCATCTGTCAGGGCTTAATTCCAGGACCAGTCTTGTTTAATGCTTTTATCAATAGTCTGGATGCAGGACTGAAGTATACTCTTAGCAAGTTCACTTACAATACTAAACACTATAATACTAAATACTATAAACTAGTGGTGCTGCTGACTTCCTGGAGGGACAAGAGGGAGATTGTAAGGCTGGACACAGGTAAAGACTGGGAAAAAAAGAAAGCCAAGAGATGACCTCAGGGAGACCCCCCAGAGAGGTAGTTCAAGCCCCTTGCCTGTCAGCATTCAAAAGGAATTGGGATAATGCCCTTAACAACACACTTGAACTTTTGGTTAGCCCTTAAGTGGCCAGGCAGTTGGACTTGATTTGTAGTTCCCTTCCATCTGAACAATTATTCTATTCTAATTCAAGGTAGAAGTTAATAGTGTAACTTGGAACAGAAACCTACTTCATTCTTATCGTGAACCACAAGAACATATTTTGCACAAGGGAACTAGAAGGAGCAGATAAACTAAATGATCAAGTTGGAAATAGAAAGTTAAATAACCCAATATCTTCCAGTGTGATTACATTCAGCAACCTCCTCCAGATAAGAAATGCTGATGACTACATATTACCAGCAGTACTCAAATAGCTCCCAAGCACAGTATTTAAAATACTTCAGGACACTAAGGACTATGTAAGCAAGCAAAAGCCTCTCCCTTAAGCAGTTCCCAATTTAATCAAATGGAATTAACACTGAGAGGAAAGCAAGCAAAGGCTGCAGTGACAAGAGCATTTTGTTGTATAGTCTAGCCAGCACTATTTGAATTGCTGTTTCTAATTATATACATACATACAGTTTTTAATCCTGACAGCATTTCATCCAATAATTCCAGTCATGAGTAAACTCTGTCTGAATTACAGTATCTTTTTAAAAAGATGGCAGGCCTTCATCTAAAAAGATTGAATGTAATCTACTGTATCGCTTGACTAGTTCTAAAAATCTTCATGGAGAAATAAAATAAAAATCTTGGTTTATTTTCACTTTAGTATTTGCGCACTTCGTTCTGAACCACCAGACCTTGTAAGGTGTGAAGTTGTCTTTTGTTTGTTTGTTTGTTTAGAATGGACTTCTAAGAAGTTTCTGAAAACTTACAACTTCATTTCTCAATAGTTGTCTTATTTACACAGGTGCTTTTTACAGTAAAAACCTGCATTAACATAACTGCAGTTGAGAAGTTCTGACTCTTCCCCCTTCATCAGTGAAGTTGTTATACTGAAAATCTGAAAGACACGAATTATGGACTTAGAAATACATACTATAGCTGAAAGATAACCTTAATAATAGCCAGGCATTTACTTCAAGAAGGATTTAGTAAGAAGGACAACGAAATGCATGGCACACTGCTAGATATGAAAGTATTGTGTTCTCTTAGACTCTCAAAGTCTGTCTTATTTTACAAACATGTACTTGAGCAGTGATCTCAATTGCCAGTAAGTATTCGTTTGTAGTTATAGTGAATGCTAACAGAATCAGATAAAGAAGATTGGTTCTGCTATTTATCCTAGGCAAAACGAAACAGTGATGCTTTATTTCCGAACTGTTAATCTGGCTGTTTCCAAGGCTCAAGGATCACTAAGTAGTAGCAATGTCTTAAAAGATATACTAGGAACAAAAGAAAAAAGCGGACAAAGCCCAGAGTTCAGCCTTGGCCAAAGGAAAACAATTTCTGACAAAGTCCGTGTGTTCTTTAACACCTAAGTACATGTTTTATGTTACATATATACTGGTATATCATTCTAAGGAAAGGCTGACAGCCACATCATAGTTTTGACTTAGCCATCTTTGGCTTTTTAGCACTGCTTTTTCAGAGAGTTGAACACAGTTGTTCTGAAAGCCCAAAGCAGCGCTGGCTGACTTCTATTTCACTAGGCATTTTTCCCTTGTCAGATTTCTAACCTTTCCAATCCACATAACAAGTAACCTTGTTTCTTCCTTTACTGCCTCAGCAAAAAATAGCCCAGTTGCAGAATAGTAAGATAACGACTTTTTTTTTTTTTTTTTTGTCTTGTCCTATAGATTAACTCTTTCCTTATCCCTATACCCAAGTATCACAGCACAAATGCTTTCTGTCCTCCGGGGCCATACCCTGTATAGAGGAGTAGATTGCTATATTACTTGCAAGTCAAGGAACTCGTAAGTACACCAGAGGTTCACTGATAGAACAACAAAACTCTTCATGAACTCTCCCATGTTTTACCATGTCACCCCAGCGTCCCTGCCCTCTCACGCATCATTTTAATCTATCATTCTTACCTACTCCTCCTGCAGCTGAAGCCCCCTACCCACCCCCCCCCTTTTTTTTTTATTTTTTTATTTTTTACACCCCTGCACAAGCTCAAAAGCAACAAGGGGATGGAGATGGTAGATCTTGTAGGTCCATTCCAACCTTGTGATTCTATGCAGGAGCTGTGTTTTCTGTCATGAGGTTGAAATGCAAAAGAATTACCAAGACAGTTCAAATCTGTGCTCTCCCTTTCCAAGTAGGCCAACATAACGGCATCTAACATCACACGTGCCTAAATCAAAGGATTCATCTCTCAGCTTGATGTTCTCAGGCTCTACAGAGAAGTGGTCATGGCCCCAATCTGCCAGAGTTCAAGAATCATTTGAACAACAAAGATGTAGGGCTTGAATTTTAGGTGGTCCTGTGAGGAGCCAGGAGCTGGACTCAATGATCTTTGTGGGTTCCTTCCAACTTGGGATATTCCATGATTCTATGAATATGGACAGCAAAAGGAATAGGTCAGTCATCAAGTCTTTCCTGAACAGCAGCAGCTGTCTTCTATCACAGAGTTTCACTACACACAGAATTACCCTGATGCCATGAAGCTATGCTGTGCAAATGCCTATTCTCATCTAAACATGGTAGCTGGAGACATTGTAAGAAGTGGAAAAAGATTCAGATGTTCTCAGCTCTTTCACTTCATATTTTCCACCTTTGCCTCAAAGCAACAGTTATGCTAGAAGCAGAGTAAGAAGGAAGTAAAATCCTGGAGTCAGCATCTCTACATTGAGAGAGTACAGAAGCTGTGTGGTCCTTCCCTCTTACCTCCCCCTAGACAAAAGCCATAAGGATAAGAAGGTTTAATAGGGCAGAAGTGGATAAAGTTGGTGATATAAGGGAAACTGCAGATGGCTCCTATCTTTGAACTGCTCTAGCATAGGCCAGTTTGTTTTCCACAAGCATCTGGACTTTTGAACTCTTAGAAGAACAATGATCATCAGCTGCATAAAAAGTCATATGGCAAAAGGTATTTGCCATAGGCAAGCAGATTTTCAAATTAGTGTTTTATTAGTAGGAGTTATTCAGTTCTATTAAACTACAGAATCAATATTTAGTGAAATAGGCAACATCTCCCATCCATGGGCCTTCTGCTCTGTATTTCTTGATAGCTCTGCCTTTTTCACTCTTCCGTATGATGTTATCAGATCCAAGAACAGACATGCATTACGCCCTTTAGACAAGTATTGCTATTACCTTTTCTTTTGATCACACTTGATCCTGCTGTTCAGTCACAAGTTGACTGTAACTGTTCTTGACTAGCCTGCCTTACTAGAGCAAATAGCTTTTGCGGTACTACAGTTATGTAGTGGGGGGGGGGGAGAAAGTAAAGGGAAAAGCATAAGAAGCTGTCTGTGAGCACCACAGTCAAAAAGGGAGGAGGTGGTGCTCCAGGTGCTGAGCAGAGAGTCCCCTGCAGCCTGTGGAGACCATGATGGAATAGGTATTTCCCTGCAGCCCATGAATAGTCCACAGAAGAGCAAGATCCATGCATCTCATGGAGGACATCACTCCAGAGCAGTGGATACACCATGCAAGACTCATGGAAAGGCCATGCCAGAGCAAGGACAAAGTATCAGGGAGAAGCAGCAGCAAAGAAGAGCTGTGAGGGAGTGACCACAGACTCTAATGCAGAGGAGGCAATGCAGAGGAGGAAATAAATGGGGGGAAGGTGTTTTCATTTGTCTTTGTTTCTCACTGCCTAAGTCTATTTGAATTGATGATCATTTCCCTTCAGTCAAACCAGTAACTGCCAAGGCAAACAAACAAGCGATCTCCCTGTCTTTATCTCAAGAGCTTTTTCATCCCATTTTCTCTCCCTTTCCAGCAGAGGAGGGGAAGTGAGAGAGCAGCTGGATGTGACTCTAGCAACCAGCCAAGGCCAACTCATCACAACATGGCAACCTAGAATCATAGAATCACAAGGTTGGAAAGGACCTACAAGATCAAGATCATCTAGTCCAAGATAGCGGTCAGGCACTGGAATGGCTGCCCAGGGAGGTAGTGGACTTGCCATCCCAGGCAGTGTTCAAGAGGCGTCTGGATGAGGAGCTGCGAGATGTGGTTTAGTGCTTGTGGTAGCAATGGTAGTGGGAAAACAGTTGGACTAGATGATCTTGTAGCTCCTTTCCAACCCTGTGACTCTATGAACTTAATTTAAAGAAGCCCATATTCCATCCGCAGATGACCCTGACCCTTCAGGAAACATAACAGGCTACACAGGAAATGACACAATTATAAGAAGTATGAACAGAGAAGCTATTCTGATTCATGAAAATATTTTTATGTAAGTATATGTAAATATTGAATGAAAGTTAAGTATTGACTGACTTCCATTCATTTGGTGACCAGCAGGCTTTTAGAAACTGGACCAAAGTGCTCTGTAAACAGTAGCAAAGATAAAAAGTCATCAATGCTACATTTGAGTCAAGTAAGAGGTGACAATTTGTGTTTAAAGAAGGATTAAAGAAGAGAACATTGACGCTTCCCTACTTCAAGTCAAAAACCCACACGTACAACATCCTCTAATAAGGAGCAGCTGAGGAAGCTGGGATTGCTTAGTCTGGAGAAGAGGAGGCTCAGAGGGCCTTACTGCACTCTACAACTTCCTGAAGGGAGACTGTGATGAGGAGGGGTTTGGCCTCTTCTGCCAGGCAACAAACAGGACCCGAGGAAATGGCCACAAGTTGTACCAGAGGAGGTTTAGGTTAGACATAAGGAAGAACTTTTTCTCTCAGAGTGGTCGGGCACTGGAATGGCTGCCCAGGGAGGTGGTGGAGTCGCCGTCCCTGGCAGTGTTCAAGAGGCATCTGGATGAGGAGCTACGAGATGTGGTTTAGAGCTTGTGGTAGCAGGGATAATGGGAGGATGGTTGGTAGCAAGGGTAATGGGAGGATGGTTGGACCAGATGATTTTGTAGGCCCTTTCCAATCTTGTGATTCTATGAATTCAGTGATACTTCTCAGACTCAAATTGAAAATGACCTAGAAGCAGACACCTTCAGAAGCGCATTTGGAGAGCTATAGCTATGAAACAGTACAATATAGTCCCTTGTGAACAGAGAGAACATACTTGAGTCTGAAGCAGCTGACATATTACAAGCAAGCTACTGAAGCTTCATTCCTTTTACAGAACAGAACATTTAGTTACCACTTTACTTGTGATAAAACTTGGAACTCCCTCTCCAAGAGTAGGATCAACAGTTACTGGCTTAACAGAAAGTGAAATACTTCTTCTATAACCAACCCCATTGAAGCAAATACACATCCTAACATTTCCATCAAAAGCATCTTAAGCACAACAGGTGAAATCTGAGTCATCGTTGGGATAAAAGATTCTTCACGAATTTAGATGCAGCTTGCTAGATAGATTAATGGTAGTAATAAGGAGTTTAAAGGCAGCAGTGAAATTACAGAAACTGAAGAGAAAAAAGAAAACTTTGCATATATTTCACTAAAGCAGAAGTGCAAGTATTTATGTAACAGATTGCTTCAAATCACACACACTGTGAAGTTCAGGTTTTCCCCACTGCAAATAGAAATCTTACAAGTGGAAGTGAGTTTTACTGGAAGAACTGAGAGAGCTCAGATTCTGTGAAAAGAAGCTGAATGTCGCAATCACTATCCCAAATCAGCACTTTCTAGCTACTGAGCAGCTGATTGGGATCACTCAAACATGGGACCGTGAAATTCCAGGCTACAAACACTGCATTTCTGTCAAGAGACAGGAATTATTTCAAGTCTGTTCAAGAAGTAACCAGAATATTTTCAGGATACAAGCATTTATAGATGACAAAATGGCTCCTCTTGATAATACAGGAGCTATAGGGAGACAATCATGTGCCAGGCATTTCTCAGGCTCAATCTGGAAAGCAGGCTACTTTGTTATAGTCTTTCTGTAAATGACTGGGGAAGCACACATGGTTAATAGTTCTAAAAAGAGCAATTTCCCTGGACTGCAATGTTTTAATATCTCCTTGAAAACCACCAAACTTGCAAGTTTTAAGAATGCTAGCTATTAATCAGTGTCCAACTACACACATAAGTACAGTCCTGCTCACACATTATAGCATAATCCTTATTCATGGAAGCTGCCTGATGGAAATACTTCAAACAGACAACCTGAACTCTGTGTGTCCTCACACTTGTCCCCTCAGCAAAGGCAGATACAGAAAAATGTAAGTGAAGAGATTAGACAATCATATGAGGAGTAGGAAACGGAAGGTCAACAAACAATAACAAGAAGCCTGATAACGGCCTGACTTGTGGCCTCAATTGGCCACAAGTTGTACCAGAGGAGGTTTAGATTAGACATAATGAAAAGCTTTTTCTCTCAGAGTGGTCAGGCACTGGAATGGCTGCCCAGGGAGATGGTGGAGTCGCCGTCCCTGGCAGTGTTCAAGAGGCGTCTGGATGAGGAGCTACAAGATGTGGTTTAGAGCTTGTGGTAGCAGGGATAATGGGAGGATGGTTGGACCAGACAATCTTGTAGGTCCTTTCCAACCTGGTGATTCCATGATTCTATAAAAGCAGGAAGGGTACGACGGTACAGAAGACTTCATGGCTCTCCCACCTTGAAGTTAAAACATAATTACCCCCATTCCTACAACAAACTCCTAGACCTCTTATTGTGCATCTTACTCTATTCTTAAAAGGATTAACTTTCCCAAGTTTTATATTTCTGAAATCATTCAAATATACTCAGAAGATGATCTTATTGCCTAGCAATGACAATATAGTGATTTGAAGATAGCACTTTTTTTCAGGATCTAGTTTGCCTAGAGATTAGAAAGTAACACCACCGACAAAAAAATTCAAGTAGTCAACAGGCCTGTAAGACCTCTTCTTTTTTCCACCTTCTCTCACAATGTAAGCCTTGAAAAAGGGACACAGTTGTTGAATTGGAAAAACAACTAGTTTCCTCGCTGGTTTCAAATTGGATAGAAGATATACACTGGGAACGACCAATATACAGGTATGTCTCTAAAACCAGAAAAATATGCCTAGTCCTTAGACCTCAAGACAGCTCTTCATTTCTAATCAGATAACAATTTCAGCATAGAATATGCAACCAAAGCTCAGAAAGATTCTGAAATAAACAGAAAAAACCACGTGTATATATTTGTAATAAGATTGAAAACATTCAACTGTGTGTAACGGGATTGCTATACATACTCCGCTCCAATGGAAGTATTCCATTTTTTCTCGTTGTTCAGTTGACTGTAATCTACTAAACTAATCTAAGTAGTTTGCATAAGTCACTCTGTTTCCAGCACAGTGAGCGCTGTATCCATGGCAGACATCTGTCACATCTAATTCACTCATCATTTCTCACAAACAGAAAACAATACTCTAATAAAATTTCTTCCAATAAACAGATTGAGTAAGCAATGTTACTTTTTCAACATTCTCCACTTCTTGGTTATTTAATCAGGCACTTAGTATTAATACAGTAATCAAATAATATTGCTAGGTATAACAAATGCTTGGAAAAAGGGGAACCTCATTTTATTGTAATAGTAAGAGCCCACCTCATTTGGCTACCAGGATTGCATATGCAGGTCATTAATCAGGCACAGGCACACACACACACACACACACAGGAAGATGCATTAGAAATCTGTGATTTAAGATTACCAACTACATTTATTTATTCTAGCAGCCACAAATCCTAACATACCTTCATGTGAGAATAATAGATACAAAAAGTTTCTACTATTTATGGTACAGGAGGAATCTATGTATGCAGACTTACAGCTCATACTTGCAGTAGCAGATAAAAACCTAACAGCCAAATGATTACCATCACCATTCATTCAACTGACTTCAGCAGGAACCTACTGCAGCTTTTAAGGTGATCTCACTCTGAACAGGACTACATTTCTTAATTTGGTATGTTAAAAACAAGGACAAGTGTACCTTGAAAACCAGGTCTTATGACACCAGCAGAAGATACCATGAAGGCCACGCTCTGCAGCAGAGACCTCATACAAAAAGGTTTGTGGACAGCTGTGAAGGAAGCTTGAAAAAGCAGAGGCTAGCGTTACAGAGACAGTACATTCAGCACCAGCTTTTTAACACACACTGGCTAGCTTCTGTACAGAACAGCATAGTCTAAATGCTGGCAAGCAACAAGATGTTAAAAATAAATTTTGGACTCTAAAAATACATTTCTGATTATTTACCTTCTGAGTTAGGACACGAATATGAAATCTGAGTTTATACTGAAGCTTCTGTGCCTTCTCCAATCATTGCAGATAAGTTACCTTCTAAAACGGCAAGTAAGATTTTCCTCTTAACCATCTGTTAGGCTAAAGACATTTAACATCAAAATGAAGTTGACACCAGAACAATGAACACATGCCTCATCAACAACTAGAGTGCTATTTAACCAGAGAAGACACTAAATACAGCAAATAGGATAGCACAGCATTTTCTATTAGACACATTCCATTCCCAAGTTGTGAACAGATGTAACAGGTCCCATTAAGCAGAAAATTATGAGAAGTGTGGGACAGAGCAAGAATAAGATTGTTAAATTAATTTTCTCTAGAAACCCAGTGGTAATTAACTTTCCGAAAGCTGCAGTGCTATTTTCTGTCACTTTTGAGGCACCAAGACACACAGGTTTCCAAAGAAGCAATCACATAAATCTCTAACAAATCAACTTTACCTTCTCACATAAATAAGCAATGAAGTACCCCCAGAAATAAAATAGCAACAACAAGCTTCAGCTCTTATCTGCTTAAATACAGTTGCTGACAGAATCAGAACCCAAGTACTCAAAATACTCCTTGAAATGCACAGCTGTTTTAGCACAACTTTTAAGCAGGAAACACCAAATTATGCAAGAAAAAATTCCAGGAAGAAGTGCCAGTTCATGTGCTCTAGGAAGAAAAAAGCAGCAGCAAGTAATCCTCAAAGCCTCTCAGCAAGCATTGCCAAGAGATGCACTGACATTCTAGACTGAATAGACCATTTATACTCCTGTTTTTTCTTTTTAATCCTCCAGTTAACAACTTCCAAGCCAACTGTCCTGAACTACAGGAGTTCACATACATAGCAAGAATTCACGTTCTTACTTTAAAAACCTGCTGAAAAATCTCACTAATTATTTGACTGCCACTCTGACTTTCTTCTCTTAAATGCTAAAAACATGACAAGAACAGAGAAAAACACAAATATCTGCCATATACATTTCTCTGTCTACACTGGATGTGGTGCTCAGGGACATGATTTAGCAGAGGCTTGTTAGAGTTAGGGTAATATGGTTAGGTCGTGATTGGACTTTCTGACCTTTAAGGTCTTTCCCAAACGGAGCAATTCTGTGATTCTATTTATAATCATTAGTTGCACAGCTAAGAACTGGACTGCTTGAGCAGCATTCCAACAACAAAAACCAGCACCTTCAAGATACAAACAACAGAGAAAGAACTTTGCAGTAGGCTCAGCAGGAAAAAAAAAAAAAAAAAAAAAAAACCACAGCATTTTCCCACCCTGCTGTCATTCCTTTAGCCTTTTGAATAGCTCCTGATGGCTTAGCAGCCCAGAATAAGTCCTTCGTAGAGCCCCTCAAGAAATGCGATTGCCTGCAGCCAGCACACTGTCAAACCATGCAGTGTTGAAGTCCTCAGAGAACTGAAAGTACCAAGAGGAACAATCAAGTTGAGTAATAGTGAAAGCATAGGGCATTATCAAGAAGATGCAATACCTCAAGAAAATGTATTTTATTTAATTGCTGGGAAACATCAGCAAGAAACCTACTGCCTAACAAGAGCAATGGAAGAAAGAGACAAACGTTCTCAAGCGGCACATCACAACTACAGATAGAAGAGACATGTGGTGGGAAACATCAGACCACACAGAAATCAGCAGGTTTTCTGTTCTACTTATCTATTCTCTTATTTCAGCCTATTTTGAAGCTTGCATAGTTTTCATGGGCTACCATTTTCTGGAAAATTCATTTCATTACTGACTATTAAGAAAGCTATCAGCTGGCTTTTAAACTACCTAGAATATTAGGATATAACAAGATATACCTGCCTGAATACCAAACAGGCATTACAACAACACACACAGCTTACACCAGTCACAAGATAACACACATGGACAAACTTGGCAATTGCCTACACTTCAGGTTGATTTTTTTTTTTTTCTAAAAAGTAAAAAAGCTTTGATTACGGATCAAATCTTCAATATTTCTCTTTTCTAGAAGACTGCACATCCCTATTTAATTAAATCGTGGAAAAGATTCTTTTTGTGAAGTAAGAATTGGCCAGCTTTAGAAAACAGCAATTTGAGGTTCATACAAAGATCATACAAAGATTGGGTGACTGCAGATACTCCAAGTGATCTGTAACAGTTGCAAGGCACACCTAATTTTCTTACTGGTCTCAGTCCAAAGTGAAGTATTGCAGACCCATAATTGAAACTGAGTTCAACTTCATTTCTGAGATACTTATCTCTAGGTTGGCATATCAGCTGAACAGACACACAAAGACCCAAGAAGGAAAACGAGCCATAACACAAAAATGCTGCAGCCTGGCCAAAAATATGAGTAACCAGATACACAGTGCCAAAGGTCACAGCATCCACCAGAGGTGCTGCTCATGCAAGCCATTGAAAAACAGAAATAAAGAAGTTCCACAAAAAGGCACTAAGCCAGCATCTTCCCGAGAGGGAAAGAACTTACTGCATTTTTTCAGTTACCTTGCCAATAATCTCCCCACTGTATCCAACCCACTAAACATTAAAATCTGGAAGAGATATAGTGATTCTATAGCAACCAGCTGCTGAAATATTTTTCAAAGAGAATGAACTGAATAGAACTGCCAAATACTTTCCCAACAAATTTAGTCCATTCCTAGTGGGAGCAGGAAAGCATGTTCATTGCCGCAAATCAAGATCCAGTGTAAATCTGAGGTCATTACAAAACTGGGGGAATATAAACCTATTCAGACATTCAGGAATAGGTAAATATACAAACTGTAGGTAGGCAAATTGCCATTACTAGAGGGACAGACGCCACTCTATAGGCCTCTTCTTCAGATTAGCAATTCTGTGAGATCTTTTTTTCTGCACTGGTTACTCCCATCACCAGCAGGCCAACTTTACAGATCCATTCATGCCCCTGTAAGAGTCTATTCAAGAATCTTCTGGAAATATAAAGATACACACAGCCACGTGAACACATCAGGTCCCCAGCGGCAGTTACACATGTACATCACTTGGGTTCTACGGTCTTTCAGAGAAAGCACTATTTCAGTAGTCCGTTTTCAGATGTAACCATTCACAGAATCACAAAATGGCCTGGGTTTGAAAAGGACCACAATGATCATCCAGTTTCAACTGCCCTGCTGTGTGCAGGGTGCCAGCCACCAGACCAGGCTGCCTTGAATGCCTCCAGGGATGGGGCATCCACAGCCTCCTTGGGCAACCTGTTAATTATGTTCACCTTTTCCATTATGTACACAAGGATAGGAGCTGAACTCAACAGGCAGATGTTTAAAACATCATAGTTAAAACAGAGTCCTATTTTTCCTCTTCATCTAGGTTTCTCGCAGTGTAGTCTTGTTAACTAAGCGCTTCATCTCTTTTCCCCAGCTGTAGAGCACAGCTCAACTAAGTACCTTGTGTACCTCTACTTCAGAGAGATCCCTGTGCATCATCCCAAAAGCCAAGTGCTTCTTCTTTTACATGGCCCAGCACAGAACCAGAAACTGCTCTTACTGACATCTTAAAGACTATAACCATACTGAGCTTGGAAACCTGTACACAGCACTATTTGTAGCCTTTCCCCATTCCCATCCCCCCCTTCCTGAATCTGGGAAAGGATAACAAAGCACAATAATAAGCCTCCACATAAAAAGAAATTTCACAAGGCTTTTGGTATACAGCTTTCCTAAGTTTCATTTCTGCATACAAAGTTGTGCTGTATCAGCACTCTGTATTCATGATGCTGACACATTTCTGAATTTTGGTTGGGGGGGTGTTTTTACTTTTATTTTTTAAATAAGGGAATTAAATTTCTGTCACTTCCCAAGCAGAACACCACATTTTGATGTTGAAAATGGGCATCTAAGAGATTCAGCATGAAGATATTTCGTGTATATATTCAGGAAAGATATTTTAATGTAGCAGCTTCCCTGTCCCATTCAGCCTGCACTCTGCCTTTCCTAACAAATCCCTGATGGTCTACTTAAGAACTGGATCAAGGTAATCCAGGAAATGCAGGAACTTGATGCTGCCTTAGCAAATTCAAGGAACTCTAGGAATTAAGCAACTTCAGCAGAGATCCCCATCTTCCTTGGTTCTGTGGTATAGCTCTTTTCTGCTCAAAGCACGTACAGCAAGGAGAAAGAAAGCAAAGTGATTTCTGAAGCTTCATGCTATTTCTGATCACAGAAACATTATAATCTATCAGAACCACTTCCAATTAGGAAGGGGGAAGAATCCTCTCTATTACACCGAAGTACTTGAAACTCTCTGAAGAAAAAAAAAAAAAAAAAAAAAAAAAAGTAGCACAATAGGCAGAGGGTTTATTATTCAGCTATCAATGAAGCCTACCAAGCACCCAGAAACAACTACCAGCTGAAAAGACTACAGTCTTTCAGCCTGCTGAAATTTCAGCTAGCATGTCATCCCTGGAACACGTTCAAATTCCTCAAGCCAGCAACTAGCAAGAGCCAAAAACACCAAAAGGTCAAAGCTCCATTTCTCTTAGCCTTGTCTCCTAGCTAGTGATGAGACCAGTAAGGAAACTAAATAAAAATAAAATACAAAACAAAAAATCGTACATATACCTGCTTTTCTTAGCCTTACAGTTCTCCTTCCTCAGCAGGAACTCAGAAGGCTGCATCGAGACACAGTAGCAGAGTAGAACTAGCCCAGACTCAACCACCTGCCCATGAAATTTGGAGTTCCAATACTGAAACATTCTTTGGTTACTTTCAGCAGAAACAGTAAGAAGTAACAACAGAAACAAATGGAAGTGTCTAAGTACCCAGAGATGCTACATCGCATCAAAAGTAGCCCTTGTTGTACAAAGGCTGCATTCAAACTAAGATGCTGTAAGATCAGGTGATGTTCACGTGAACCAGCTGATGGCAAGTTTCCTCCTTGTTGCTGTAAAGAAAGATTTCATCAAATATTTTCAATCTGTCCCATTTTTCTCCCACAGCATGTTTAGCTCTGCTCTGGAAGCATTAAGATGACCTGACACTAAGCCAGATTCACGCGCACAAGAATACTGTGCTGATTTTATTAACCCCAATATTACTTCTTTTCCTCCTTATTCACACACATCAAACACCACCAGCTGGCTCAGGACTCCAGGATTCCAGCATAAATTTAGCTTTATTAATGAACGGAGTTTAAAACCTATCACTCATTAGCCCACAGTCTTCACCAAGATCTTCCTCACAGCATAATCCAAATCTCAAGTAGAACAAAGAGATGGAAATAAAACTGCTAGATTTCTTAGAACAAGAACTGGAAGGGGTACCAAAGAATCAAGTTCTATGTAAAGTTCCCAGGATACATCAGGTAAGTTCCAAAAGAGTGGATGGGTCATTTTTTCTTCACCTGTTTCTTTGGAGTGAAGGAGAGGTGGTTGTTTCAATTTAGAAGATAGCTTAACTTAGTAACAACCCAGACTTGCTCTTTAAGTAATCACATTCTTGCTTACAAACTCTAAAATAGAAGCAGATTAAACTCTGCGTTAAATTCACCCAACTAGTTAATACCCATCATCAAGTGTTTAAGAAGCTATGCAATAGCATTTGTCCACATCCTCAAGAGGATATTTCTTTTCCCCTTCTATTTCCAAAGTCTCCCACAGCAAAACTGACTTGCATCATCTACAGACAATGCAAGTTGCATGCCATCCCATCACATTTAAGCACTGAGTTTAAACAGTACCACCAAACATCCTTGCGTCTTTCTTACGGAATCGGTTCATTTCCGCATTTGATACCTTAAATTCAGCACTGAGTCCAGAGGATTTCATATTTTTGTTTCACAAGAGTGGATTCCAGTTACTGTGCACAGTTCATCCATCTATTCTGATTATGTAAAAAAGAGTGACTAATCAATCTAAAAAGCATGGAATGGTTAAAGAGAAAATGTTGCACAAGCCTTAATGCCATTCAGATTATTCCAGTAAGAGCATAATCAAACATAGCCTGAGCCAGGACACTTGTTATGAGCAAGACTGACTTAAAGATTATAAAAGCATAAAAGCGATAGGAGTCCACAACTTTGGTTTCACACTGACTAAAGAGCTCTCCTTTCAAAGTTCAAGATCACCCTCTTTGTACTACACCACCACTGCACTAAGGGATTTCAGCCATGAGTTGACACTGAGGACTGCCAACAGCACCAAAGCGGCCGACTTCTCACCACAGGCAATCAAAGCTCATCCTTAGTGCCAGCATTACACCAAACACAAACAAGGAAATGACATTTGTCATCTTCCCCTGCCCGTATCATCGTACAGATTGCCCTGAAGCAATATCATTTTATTGCAACCTCACACCACTACAGTGAACACTACACTGGATTTCAAATGAGCTCTTTTCTACCTAAATGATACTGTTTATTCTCTTCAGTTGACAAAGAACTCATTACAACATACAATCACCTCTTTTATCTACGCGAACCATTTGAGGAAAATAATTACAATTTAGACAGCAGTGTTTTCCAGAATTTGCTCTTTGCAAACCTTCATACAGAATTACAGCATCATTTAAACTCCCATTTAATTTTTCCAAGTGCAAGAATGCTCCTGAAAGTCCAGCAAATCTTGAAAGCTGCAAATATATAACTGTATTAAAAGGATAAATTGAAGTTAAAAAAAATTCAGGAATGTAGTAGAAGCAATTTTAAGAGCCCACTGTCCTGCAGAACAGCACGACAGAGTCCTAAAACGGGGCAATTCCTCCAGCTGACCTTACTTAAACTTCTCCTACAAAGCAAAACCAGGTAACTGAGGTTCTGTCTAACTCTCCATTAACTGTGGAATCCCCACAGAACCTGCACATAGCTGAAAGCCATGTGTCTGTGAGGAACTCTTCACAGGTGCATCTATATTTGGTGACATTCTTGTCAGCTCTCAGCTCTGCATGGCTACAAGCACGTGTTCACACTGAACAGCTTGCAGGATCAGGGATTAACAATGTGAAGCTGATGTCTAAACAGTGTAATATAACTAGAACAAGGCAATTGAACTGACCTGTTCAGCCTTTATCTTCTTTCATTGCAGGACTGCCAGAAAAGCCAACATTGAAATTTTGACAGATCCCACCATGACCTGTTAAAAAATATGTTAAGTGTTGCCTCTTACAACCAGATTTACAGGCCAACCCACATTGTCTTGTGCTTGTGAATTTCAAATATAAAGCTACAATTAAGTAAAAATACATGTTTCATGGACAGTTATGATAATTTTTTTTTCTTTTTTAGTAAAGAAAGGATAACGGGAAAACACAAACTTCGCTACATTGAACCTTTAGAGTTTTCAGATCCCTCGTATGCATGAAAACATAATCCACGAGCACTACGTATCCAAAACACAAGGTGTAACATAACATGAAAACAGCCATCTTTGATAAGAATCACAGAATCCTTAGGGTTGGAAGGGACATCTGAAGGCCATTTAGTCTAATTCCCTACAGTGAACAGGGACATCACAGCTACATCAGGTTGCCCAGGGCATGATCCAGCCTCATCCTGAAAGTCTCCAGAGATGGGGCATCAACCACATCTCTGAGCAACCTGTTCCAGTCCCTCATCATCTTCACTGAAAAGATTTCTTCCTTATATACAGCCTAAACCTCCCCTCTTTAAGCTTGAAGCCATCTCCTCTTGTTCTGTCACCACACACCCTACTGAAGACTCTGTCCCCTTCTTTTCTGCATTAAATACTGAAAGGCTGCTATCAGGTCACCTCAGAGCTTTGTGTTCTCCAGGCTGAACAGCCCCAGCTCTCTCTCGGCCTGTCAAGCATCTGAATGACTCTGCATAAATTCAATCTGATCTTTTGAAGTTACACGTGCAGCTGATCTCGTACCAAACTTGTTCAGCTCAATGGGCACCCAAGACTCTCCTGTTTTGTAGAGACACATGACTGAATTAGCCTGCTGGTAATCACTACTGGATTTCTCCTTCACAGTTCAACTGGTAAGGCAAAAGAAAACATGATTTTTAAAGTGTACTAATAACATATCTATGAATTGAACATTTATACAAAGCAAGCTAAACTGTATCTTACAATACAAACAACACAAAGAAAACTCCTGTCCAATTGTTTACAGCAAATCAGTGATTTGTAAGTCTACATCCTTTCAATGCAGATTGGATCCCATCAAAATACAAAAGAAAACCTGGACTCTTGAGCCAACAGACCTTCAGTGACATTATTTTCATAGCATTTCTAGGGCCTGCTTCATCCACACTATTAGTACTGAGAAATGTGAGGGAATATAGAATGGCCTGGATTGAAAAGGACCACAATGATCATCCAGTTTCAACCCCTTGCTGTGTGCAGGGTCACCAACCAGCAGACCAGGCTGCCCAGAGCCACATCCAGCCTGGCCTTGAATGCCTGCAGGGATGGGGCATCCACAGCCTCCTTGGGCAACCTGTTCCAATGTATCACCACTCTCTGAGTGAAAAACTTCTCCCTAACATCTAGCCTAAACCGTACCATGAAGCCAATGATTTTCAAGGATAGCCACAACCCATAAGACTTATTCCAGAAAATCTATAGTATCTAGACTTCAACTGCCAAAACTGTGGTCACTGCACATATCCTGTGGGCACACACAACCACAACGATGGGGGGGAGATTGAGAAGTATTGTGAAAGAGAAATGTGCTGTAGGGATTTAGGTTTTAGGCAATTAATAGTACTATTGTTTTGAAAGTCCAAGCACTTTTTACAGATGCACAACTGTTACAAGTTAGCCTTAGAGAAAAAAAGGAAGGTGACCTCTGAAACGACGCTAGCATTTATCTTATAAACAACACTCGAAAAAGGAAACTGTAAAATCCAACGCATGCAAGTTTAGTATATTTCATAAGAAAAAAAAATAAACTGAGTATTACCATGTCATCTAACTTTTCTGCATCAGAACACATCTTTGGCAACAGAAATAAAAGGAAGAATAGAATAAATTCTTCTTTTTCTGGTGAACTGGCAGGATCTCTCTGTTCACTCCTCCCCAAACACAAGTATTTTTATGGGTGGTCACATTCTATACTGGTCAAAATGTCGTACTGATACTCCAAAATACATTGACAAACTCCAGTTTCAATTACAAAAAAGCCTTTAAGATCAGAAACTAATCTCTCCTACACAAATGGTGCCTGCTCTGCCAAGAACGCAACCACCTCTACCTCCTGCACACACTTGTAGCATTCCAGACAAACTGACTGTAGACAGGGGATCAGCTCTGCATCCACACGCACCTTACCTTTTTTTCATAGAATCACAGGATGGCCTGGGTTGAAAAGGACCACAATGATCATCCAGTTCCAACCCCCCTGCTGTGTGCAGGGTCGCCAACCAGCAGACCAGGCTGCCCAAAGCCACATCCAGCCTGGCCTTGAATGCCCCCAGGGATGGGGCATCCACAGCCTCCTTGGGCAACCTGTTCCAGTGCCTCACCACCTCTGTGTGAAAAACTTCCTCCTAATATCTAACCTAAACCTCCACTGTCTCAGGTTAAAACCATTCCCCCTTGTCCCATCACTATCCACCCTTGTAAACAGCCATTTTTGTTTTTGTATGAAGGATCGGGAAACAGAGTCAGGAATTCTAATTGCCAGTTGCAGTATGTCATAACATACCTACAGCAACAATAACATTCAGAAATAATCAGTGGAATCTGGTATACTATTCTTTAATTTCAGAAAGAGTGCTCTTTAATGCAGGGCAACTACTTCTGGCACGTACCATACTGAAATTTTGGCACCTCACAGGAAAGTTTTATGCATACAAATAGTGTATCATTAGACCTCAGACTAGACCAAAGTTCTAATTGTCTCCTCTACCAGCCAATTTCATGCTATGCAAGTAAAAACAAAACCAACTCTGGGAGTAGGGGCCATTTCAAGTTCAGCAGCTGCATTAAATACAATAGCAACAAGTGTTCAATGTTCCTAGCCGACTACTTGGGTAGAAGCTATGCTGGCTTTATTTTAATGGTAAAAAAAATTCTCATCTCTTTGGTTCCATGCAGATTAATTTGTGAGACATGTCTACCTGAAATGCATACTACAAACACATCTTCCCGCTTGAGATTTATTCTACTGCACCTATTACTACAAGCAACATAAGCACATGTTCAAGGCTGGTAACTCTCAATTATCATTTTTTTCCCTCTCCTCAAACCATTGCTGACACTTTCATTTCAATTCTTTGTTTTTCATCCCATACTACAAACGGAAATTCTTATTTACCCTGGTGTTATCCTACCAAAAACTAAAATTACAATCTATGGTTACAGCACAAAGGTACATCAGAAAAGGCTATTTGGCATCATCATTCACAATGATCTACTTGCTAGATTCGCATTCTTTCCTGAATCCAAATCTAACCTAATTGCATGATTAGAGGTATTAACAAAAGAGCACACAGATTTCCCACCAGCTAACTACAGCAGCAATGGACAGAATAGGCACTTAACTGTATCTTAGTTGTCATTCCACTGAACAGCAATATAAAGGAAAATTAAAGAAAAACAACACAACTCCTCTGAAAACCAACTTATCTTACTGTCTCCGGTTCCAGATATTACAGTGGGAGTACCAGGACTGAAAGGATTAAGTGCGGTTTGAGAAGCAAGTGCAAAGAGCAACCCGCTTGGCTCAGATGAAGTCTGAGCCTAACACACTGGAGAAACTGTTCAGAAACAGTTCATCTGTACGAAACATGACCCCTGTAAGGCTGCCAAAACCAGTGAGGGCATACAAGTGCTAATCACGCGAGCTAAAATGGTCCAGGCTGATTGCCTAAATGTGGATGACCGCCTCGCCTAAATGTAAAGTTAATGAAAAGAAGGCAACTGTTCTCCTTACCAATAGGCAACTAGCACATCTAACTCCCACCACAGGCAAGTACAACTCCTGGCTGCTGCAGCTGGGAGCGTGAATATAGCTGATATAAGGCTCCTCCTTCAATACCATACCCTCCTAATGGGGGCTTGGGAGAAAGAGTGTGCTCATTTCACAATGGAAAGAACTCAGCAATCAAAACTGCTGCATTAGGAACTACACTATATAAAAATGCCATCCAGTTGTATGCATTGAGGGAGGTTACAGGTGACTAGAAACAAAAGGAAGAAGAAAAGATTAGGACCGAGCGTGCAATAACACTGCACAGCCCAACACTCTCCAGAGTCATCAACATGGACACCGAGAGTCTGTTTATTTGACTGAGGAGAAAATACACATATGTGGAGGTTTCCATTAAATATATTTTTTGTTAAAATACTTAACTATCACCTTAAGCATATATTGCCATACTAGATATGAACAAGCAGTGTATCTTACAGCTATAGTGCAGGGTCAGAATGTCCTGATTTGGAAGGGATCCATAAAGACCACTGAATCAAACTCCAGACTCCACACAGCACCACCTAAAATCAAACCCTATGTCTGAAAGCACTGTTCAAACGTTCCTCAAACTCCTGCACATGGGGCTGCGCCCACTGCCCTTCACCTTTGGTGAAGAACCTTTTCCTGATATCCGATAGGGCGAAAAAGGGAAGGGAAAACGGGCAGTTTCCCTGCCCTAAGAAGTACCACACCATCACGTATGGGATGCCACTTATTTTAAAAGGAAAAAGTATTCATTCAACATCACTCTCTTACATCCACAGATGCGATTCCCTATCGCAACACCCGCACCCCAAAGGAAAGCAGAGCTCACAACACCGCTTTCTATGACCCAAACCATCGTTCCTTCCCAAAATAACGGAGCGGTCAATTCGGAACAAAAAGGAAAACCTGTCCGGAAAGTTACCGACGCCCAACGAGAAACGGACGGACCGAACACCGACGGCGCAGCACCGTCCTCCTCCCGCGGTCCCGCGGTCCCTCGGTGCAGTGCCTTCGCCGAGCCCAACTCCGTGCGCGCAGAGGGACACTGCCCCTGGCCCCCCCCCCCGAGGCGCGATGGCTGCCGTGTGACTGAGCCGCGCACGCCAACCGGCACCGCATCGCTCCGCTTCCCCCCGCCCAGGCACGGCCGCAATGGAAAGAATAAATACCAAAAAAAAAAAAAAAAAAAAAAAAAAAAAAAAAAAAAAAAAGAAAAGAAAAGAGAGAGCCCGAGGCCGGCGAGCAGAGGCCGCTCAGGGGGCTCCACGCACCGCGCTGGGGGCACGGAAGGCGGAGAGGGCAGCGAGGCGCGTGTCAGCGCGGCCGCAGCGGGCGGAGGCATTGCGGGGCCGGGGGCGCCGCTGTCCCCACGGCGAGGGAGGGTGCGAGCGCCGGCGGCCGTCGGCCCGAAGCGAGGCGGTACCCCCTCAACCCGTACCTCATATCTGCGCGGGCCGCCGGGCCCCGCTCACACCCATGGCGACGGCGGGGGGGATGGAGGAGCCGGAGCGGCGCCCGCCACCGCCTCCGCCAGGCGCACCATCCCCTCCCGCTGCCTCCTCAGCCGCCGTCTGGCGGGCGGCGAGGGGAGGAGCCCGCACCACGCTCGCCCTCCCAGCCGCCGTAGTGACGCGAGGCCGCGGCCCGCCGCTCAGCCCCGTGACGGGCAGGAGATCGCCGCCAATCAGAGGCTGCGAACTCCGCGGGGACTCCGCCTCCGCCGGCCAATCGGGTTCGCTCTCGCGCCCAGGGGGTCAGCGCGCGGCGAGGGGAGACGGGGGCGAGGGTGGCCGAGCCCGTTTCCCCCACGGCTCCAGTGGGACGCGCCCAAAAGGCGGGGAGAGGGGCGGGGCCGCGGCCGCGAGGAGGCGCGGCTTTGTGTTGCGGAATTAACTCAGCGCCTCTTCATTCTCCTTGCTGCTGGCTGGGTCGCGCAGGGCGCTGCGGCTCACGCCTTCTCCCCGCCAGAGGTGAGTGATGGTGCGCCTAGCCAATCCCGTTTCCGCTTTCACGCCGAGCGCCCAATCGCGAACCTGCTTGCTTCGGTGGGGTGGAGCGTGAGGGCGTGACCCGCGCTCTCCGAAGGGCGCTGAGGTGGGAGCGCGGCGGAAGCAACGGTTCGTCATGGCAACGGCCGGGCGCGGGGCCCGAGCTGTCGGGCGCGGCCGTGTACTTAGGCCCTGAGCCTCGGGTGGGGCTGCCGACCCCGGGTCGGGCTCCGGCTCTGTGTAGGGGACTGCCGCGTGCAGAAATACCGAGGGAGATAGCAGGGGCGTTTGGCGGCCCGAGGGGCAGGCGGTACCCGGAGAAGGGCGCTCGGTGGTGCGGCTGCGGGTTGTGAGCGGGCGTTGGCGCGGCAGCCGCGTTGCTCTGCGCTACAGAAATGGCTGTGATGGGGCCGCTTGATGGGTGCCAGCGTGAGGCCGGGCTGGCTCCCCCTCTGTCTGTGCTCTCCTTCCCCTCGGAACTTGAAGAAACCTGTTTTCAAAAAGATTCTTCTTCATCGCGAGCAGTGTATATCAGAGAGGAGAGCTAAAACCTGAGTTGTGATTCTTGTTGTGTGTGAGGTTCCTGGTGTTCCTGCAGCAGTTTTATTTCCCTTTGTGCTGTCTTTATCTGAGTTGCTCTAACTGCGTGCCTTTCAGCTGGGTGACATGCTCCCCATCCACTGCTGGGCTAACACATCATCCATTGCCTTATGCAGCGCATCTCAGTCCCCAGCAGTTGCTACACTGTTGTCAACAACACTGATGTAATGCGTTGTAGGTAACAGCTGAGGCACTGGCACAGCTGCCCAGAGAAGCTGTGGTGCCCCATCCCTCAAGGCGCTTGAGATGGGGGTTGGATGGGGCTCTGGGCAGCCTGAGCTGCTGGGGGGCAGCTCTGCCCACAGCAGGGGTTGGGGCGGCGTGGGCTTTGTGGCCCCTTCCAACCCAACTCAAGCCATTCTATGGTTCTGTGATTCTATCAAGCTTTATCTCTTTATCTGTTTTAAAATTTATTTGAGAGACTCATTGTGTCTCTGTTGCTTGCAAACAATTGCTATTCTGGTTGGAAATTAATGTAAAGCTTTAGTGGCTTATTTTCTCTGTACTTACTGCATGATTACAGTTACTGTGTCTTTTTTCCAGGTCACCATGAAGGCCTTGTATTGTCAGCAGAATTCATCCGGAGAGGAAATGACCTTTATTTTCCAGGAAAGAGTGAGTTCTAATCATAACAGCACAATTAATCATTCAGTGGAAGAAGGGAGTGAAACTTAAAAAAATAACTGGTGTTATCCTTGAGCAAGCAGGCAGGTAAATAAAGGTAGGAGATAAGCATTTTACCATCATGATGCAGCACTTAGCAAGGGCTGTGCTACATTTCTGCTTGCAGTTTGCTGTCTGCGTTTAAAAACAGCTTTTTTGCCTTGCTGCAAAGCTGGAGTTCGTTTATTTTATGCTCCCTTCTCTTGAGTAGATTTTCTGGTAACTGAAAAAGTAGAAATGTAGCTTGAGAAATTTACCATGTTCAAAGTGTCTCTGCTGTTAATTTTCTTTCTCGTAAGTTCTTTGCTCTTTCCGGGGACTGAAATCACAGTGCAGCCTTTCTCTTAGAAGCGTTGGTAGGTCTCCTCTGTCTAGCTAACCTATCTTCCTGCAACTTGAAAGAGCAAGGAGACTACTACTTGTCTGTCAGATCTAGTTGAAACTACTGTGCTGACCAGTCTTTGTCAGTTTGATGTAAGTATTAATTGAATAAGTATACATGGAAGTTGGTGGCGTAAGACTAAAACAGGATTCTGGCACATGTATATTGATGCAGTATGAATGTTTGTAGAAAAATGCTTACGTGGTTTTGAGGATGTGAACCCATGTTTTTTAAATGAATCTCTTACAGGCACAAAATAAATTGCTACAGATACCCATGTATATTTATGTCACATAGATAGCTAAGTATACCTATGAGCCATATGTCAAAATGAAACAACGTAGTTCTGATAAGAATCTTGCTTGAGTAGATGTAAATTCACAGTAACGAAGCATGTTTAATGAGTTGCTGGAAGAGAAGCATGCAATAAGATGGCTGATTATGATATAACAAGATGCATATTCAGTGAGCAATCTTAAATCCACTTACACTGATCATTAAATAGTGCTTTAGCTGAAAAGGTTTTTTCACCTCTCAGCAACACATCTTTTGTCTCTTCTTTTTAAGAAGACTTCATAACTTCATAACTCCAAGAGTTATGCAGTTATAAGGTGACGTATCAGCTTACTTACCCAGCTGAGAACTACTAATTTTTACAGATTAGTTTACATCTATGTGGTGGCTTCGTGATTACTGGCTCCAACACTGAAGAGGGAAGGGAGTAGACGTAGATGCTGCCAACAGGCAAACCCATCAGCTGTGGTATAGCCATAAGCAAGCTAAATTAAATCTTTAGACTGCAATCCCATATATATTAGTTTTCTGTCCGCTTGCTTATTTTAAGCTCTTCAGATAGGAGCTAATTCTGCAGATATTTGTACCATGAACAGTGCTGTGGAATCCTGATCCCAAATAGAAATAAATTTTGGAAAAAATAAGAAGGAAAACCAGTTGACTGAGGAAATGTTAATGAAACAGCAGCTGGGTAATGAGAAGACAGTTGTTTAGATGAAGAATTTACATAGCAAAGTACCCTAAATGGTGCTTGGTCAAATTGTAATATTGACATGTTTAAGTTACGAAGTCATTAACAAGTTAACAGCACAAACATTTCATTGTCTCTTCTTGTTCCCAAGGTTTGCATTCTTGTGATCTTTTCCTAAAGAAAAGCAATTTTACTCTGTGCATTGTAACAGTACTTTGGTTCACTGACCTAAATGCACCATAGATACAATGCATCCAAAAGAAAATGTGATCTTGAATTTACATAAATTACGTAAATCCCTTAGATTCTAAGTGTTGAGGTTTTGTGTTGTTTTTATTTTTTTGTTTTTTTTTTTTAATCAGAAATGCAGTACTCATGTAGTTCAGCAGTCTAATGGCTTGGCTGTTTTGTGGAACAAAGAATGAGAACCCACTTTGGTTTGTTTGAGGAGAAGGAGGTCAGTCTCACCGGCAAAATCCTTTCCAACTTCAAATGAACACCATGTGTTTAACTGAGCGGTGGTAAGGAGAAAGTGCAGCTCAATACTCCTCTTCCTGAAGTTCCCCTTCACCTTGCTAAGCCTTGGAGAAGGGCAGCAGCTGTTTGATGGGAATGATTTTTAAAAATAAATAAAGGGAAGCTTAAACGTTTAGAAAGACGTCCTGTAGAAACAAAGCTGTAACAGCTTTCTGGTACGTGTTTTGCTTTCAGTTCCAACAGAAGTTTACATCACAGACTGCAGTCTGTGATAGAAATAGATGATTTTGCCTTCAGTAATTTACGTCGCTTTTTAAAAACTGCACAAAGTCAGCAGCTCAGAACTCAGTGTATCTAATTAAATGATTTAAATTAGCACTACTCAACTGCTTAAGATCGGTGCAGATCTCTCTACCAAAACCAAAAGTTGGGATAATCAATGCGGTTTTTTTAGACCTTCTTGTATATTAGATGCCCATCATTTGTGGGACACAACACCAATCCTTATTGGTGCAGTTTCATTGACATCATTGGGACTACTTGAACATTTACCTCAATATGATTGCCCACTATCTCAGACACATGTCAAAATTATCATAAAATTCTCCACCACTCCCACAGCCTAGTTTTAAGATTATAAGTCTGCCTCTTTGTATTTGCTAGACAGGTAACTACATATTAAAATGGTTTGGGGTAAGAATCTGATACTTAACTTGCAAGGGAGAAAAAGGAAAAAAAAAAAAAGCTTCATTACCAATGGAGATTTAGAAAGATCTTGTTGTCAGTTTGTAACAGTATTATACATGTTCTTGAAATGCTGTTGTAAATCCAGTGTGGTATCAGTTTCTTTTCTATGGAAAACAAATTATTGTTCTCGTTCCAGTCTGTTTCCTAGTCAGGACTGTGGCAAAGTGTTTTTAAGAGCTTGAGAAGGATTCTGCTGGCACATTCATGTTACATTGTATGATATATGTTTGTTTGTCCTAGGAAAACCTTCCTCCTACAGGAGACCATGATGTGAAAGTACAAGTTAGAGCCTGTGCGCTGAGCTGGATAGACACAAAGGTATTTGCTTACTTTTTTTTGTAAAAGCCAGAAGTGTTTACAGTTTCCATTGGAGTTCTAAGCCCATGCCTTAGCTGGTAACTGGCACAATTCCATGCGTGCCATCTGAGGATATGGCTTTACTGCTGAGAAACAAGGGGCGGGATTGATGTGGTGTTCTTATACGTCTCTTTAAGTAAAAGGCACCTGAATTTGTTTACTAATTTATGGAGAAAGATCACAGTTTTCATTTGAGTTCTTAAAGTAAAACCCTTTTATCATCCCCTGCATACTGACTTTAAGTCCCAGTTTGGCTTGTCAGCTGATGGCTCCATTTTTATTTCTTTTCCTTTATACACTTCTAAATTTAAATGCAGAAATAAAGTTTTTAATATTAAATGAGGAATGTGTGTGCTTCTTTTTTTGTTGTTGCTTTTTAACCCTAATAATGTTTTGGTAGTGGCCCAGTTTTCCTATTTCAAATCTTAAACACTTTAATATCATAACAAACATGCAAATCTTGAGCTGTGGTGAGAAAATTAAACCAGTATTTTCATTTAGCTCCTGTCAGAAGTGAAATTGGAAAAGGAGCTTCTGCCTGTTGGTCGAGAAATTTCTGGAGTTGTATTGGAAGGTAAGTAGTACAGTCTCCTTGTGAGAGTACGGAGCAAGAATTAAAGCTTGTTAATCCAGGATAAAGAAATAGTGTTTGCACAGTACACATCTTTAATAACAGGATCTACTGTTTGTCTCGTTGATTAGACTTTCCTTAGATCAGTAACGGTACTGAACAGAAAGTAATGGAACCAAACTGTAGTGCTTCATATCTGTTTGGAGCATTTAAAAAAAAAAATGCACTGCAGCTTTCTAGAGAAAATATATTGAGATCTTAGTGTCTTAACTGTGCATGCTGCAGCAACCTTTAAGTAATTAGTAAAAAGTATTTGTTGGAGTAGTGAAGGCATTCAGGAACTTCAGCAGTGATTCATTTGCATATCCATCTTTGATGTGTAGTTTAAAGACTGCATCTTTCAAATGTGTGTGTCTGCTTGCATCTAACTGGGAATGGGCTGCCAAAGAAAGGTTCATTTTCAGTGTGTGCATATTCAATACAAAAGGTGCACTCCTCACTAGCATTAGGGTATCTTTAATTGTGTGTGCTAGCGATAAGCAATGCTGTCAAATGTGTGCTTAATTTCAGCTGTAAATATTTATGCTGGTACTTTCTTCCTTCTGTTCATATATTCTTCGTGAGTTGGGAGAAAGGTGTCCTTCTTTCAGCCTGATGATGAAGTAGCAGGTAAGTCAACACGTTTGCTTTATCAACTCATACAATTAATAATCATTTTATAATGAATGGCTGAGGTTATAGTCATTGCTAAAGCTACAACTGAACGTGTATTTTCAAAGTTCTAACTGCCATCACATGAATCAGCTCCTGTAAATGAAGACTTTAATCTGAAAGTGTTCTCTTAGGGATGGTTTTTGGTTATTAGAGGCAGAAGTTCAGGTCTCCAGCTAACGTGATCTGTAGTAGTCCTGCTACATCCACTGAATCTTGAAGAATATACAGCGAGCATGCATATTCATGTATATAAAATATATGTGCCGGTTAGCCATGCGGGGTGAGTGTTGTAGAGGCAACGTCTGAATGGATAGACAGTGATTAGTTTTTATAACACTACCCTGCTGTATGTAGGTTTCTCCAAAAGTAATGCTGCCTATTTATTTCCACTGAAACTACAGACACAAAGAGCACAATAACACCATTGGACAGAACAAACTGTCAGCTCCAAAGCGCTTTTTTGACATAGTTGCCACCATTAGCAATGTGTTCTCTCCATTGATGAACAAGAACCTGTATGTATGCCACACTTGTAAAAATCAGCATCTACTGCTGGCACACACCGCTCACCACAATGAGTTCCTGGTTAGGTAAAAAAGTCATGAGCGGTTCTAATTTGAATATACAGGTAGGTTCAGTAGTTCTTCTGGATTTTCTGAGCTAACAAAAGTAATGCACGTTCTCAGGTGTTTTGCTAACATTTGAATAGAAACGCTAATTCAAGTTGCTTATTTTTTAGAGTCTTTGTTTTTACTGTACATTAAAATACTTATTGCAGCTCATGAAAGTGGATTTTTTCCTCACTTCCTTTGCTTAAGATGGAGCCTCTGTTTTCTGAGCCCTCTAGGAGGTGGCTAACATATTGTTATCAGAAAAGCCCATCAGATGGGCAAGTGGTAGTCACTGTACTTTTGTGGTTTGGTTTTTTGCTGTTGAGAATGGACTTCCAAGTCAATCACATGGGAGGCGATTGGGGCTTTTCCTGTTAGAACTTTGGCAGAGCTTTCTTATAATTGGCTTCAGATTTAGCAGAATTTTGGATTATTATTATTATTATTAATTTACCATAGAAAGTCTAATTCTAAAAGGTTGGAAATAGCATTCCAATTATGGGATGCAGAAATGGCTTGCCAATGTTAAAGCAGCACAATTATGGCAAAGCATTTTCAAGTCTTGTAACACAAATTACTTTGAACTATGAGTAGTATCATTATTGTGAACAGCATTGCTCATTTGGTTAAAAATCTGACTCACATGCTGCATCTGTTGAATGTTCTAAAATATTTGTTTCCATCACCTTTTGTGGTAGCTGAAAGAATGCAGTTTCAGTAAGTAATTAAGGAAAAAACACCCCAGAAAACCAATCTGTGTGTCTGAGAAAGCCAAGCGACACGAGTGACGGTCTAAGTGACTGTGGGAAGGTGTTAAGGTTTTTGTTTGTTTCTGTGGGTATTTTATTTATTTATTTATTTATTTATTTATTTATTTATTTTGTGAAATAAGACTTAATTTCATTCTTATTCAAATACGGAAAAGTGATTTGAAGCATTTGAGCTGCTTCAGTGTCAGCCTGACTGTAAGGGAATGGAATCGGTTATGGAATCTATTCTGGGTTTGTGAGAAAAGCAGATTCATTTTGTCTGATTTATGTGTTTATCCAAGTTGACTGTGTTGGGTTTTTTTTTTTATATTTCAATACTGAATGTTTGCAAATGCAGCTACAGAAGAATCGAAATTACAGTTCTGGAAAGGGGAAGGCAAAGAAAAACAGCATTAAATATTTTTAGCTCTGAAAAAAAGAAGCCCTCTTCTTTGTTTTTAAACACAATCTCGCAGCATTGCTTATCAAACAGTTGTTCATCCTTATGTATCCAATATAGATGCTGTAAAGATGAAACACAGGAGTGAAATATCTTTTCCTACAGTAAATCTTTTTTCTAACAACTGTGCTTCCCAGTTATTGTTGAGAGCTTATTTTTAATTAATAAATGAACAGATTTGAAAAAAAGAATATAGCTACCACCAAATGGTTTGGTTATGTCTGTATTTAATAACATCAAACTGTCCCAAGTTGTCAGAAACGTATCTTTATCTAAATTGCATGAAAAAGCCTGTCCTACTGTCAAGAACTACAGTCCCGCTATGTGCTTCTGAGTTCATGAGAAATAATGTGGTGAGATTGGCTTTATTTATAAATCTACTCTTTTGTGTGGAAATCATACTGTGTTCACTGCAACTACCTGGTATGTTACATCTTTAATCTGTACCTAAAATCATAGCAAGTGTTTCTCTGTTTTGAAGGTTTTTTAATCCTTCTTTGAACTTCCAGATAAGATTATTTATCTATATAATGTATTCTTTTTTCATAGCCTTATGCTTGGTTCCAATAAACAGAGAGAACTCAGACCAACCGTTTTGAGATTCATTATTGACTTGTCAAAGTTAGTTGTGTTGTTGTTGTTTTTTTTCCTCTCAGAACCTTTTTAGAAATTAATTATGCCTTGCTAGTCATTAAAACAAGCACAGGAGAAAACAGAGCTACATCAGCTGTAACTACTTGCAGACATGAACCTAAATACAGTATATATCTGTTTAAATATTATGATGGTTAGCAATTTGAGTGGCAGTTCTACATGCCTCGTTACTGAATGAATAAATAAAGGCATGAAAGCCCTACACTGTGTTGAGTATTTCTGACAAATAAGGAGAAAAATCTGACTTTGTACTTGTGTCAAATGCTTGGTGTGTATAGCATGCATAACCTTTAGGTCTCTACTTGATGTTGGAGCTTCTGGAAGCATTATTGACGGATGTTGAGTTAAGGGTGCAGTTATTTAAGAAGCCATATCTCTTTGCTCAGTGTAAGGGTCATATTTTTGTGCACGGTTTTAGAGACGCTGGAATCAGTGTGAGTGGACAGTGATGTGTCTTGGAGGCTGCAACATACATTATCTTCTAACACTTCAGCACATTTGTACCAGATCTTTTGCATCTCTTGAGAAAAGGAACGTCTTCATGTATTATTTGGTTTGCATTTCCTATTTTGAGGTTTAGAATGCAAACTGTTCAAGGTGCCAAGGCTATTTTAATTTACTATAAGGATATCCTTGTTAACATTTAAAATACGATATTGTATTAATCATCAAAATCTAAGTGCTTTAGGATAGAGGAGGGATTTCTTAGGAATGTTGTTCATAGATGTTAGCATTCTGTATATTGCTTTAAACAGGGGATAACTAAGTTGTAAAAGTAAAATGGAATTGATAGTAATGTTGCAAAGAAAGTGTGTTCTGAGATTCTTGCCCTTCTTGCATTATTACTAGCTCCTGAAGCGATCTTCTAGGCACTTTATTGTCGTTCTATTAAAGAACAAACAAAAAACTTTGAGAGATTTGAAAATGAATCCTGAGCCCATCATTTTTTAGTGGAAGTTATGACAGTTTGGTGGAAATATCAGCCAGGTGTGCTGAGGATTATGTGATGAAGCCCTTGTTTTGATCTAAATGAAGCGTAAGATTTGAATGGGGGATAAAGGGGGCAGTATTAAGCATCTTACCAAGGAAAAAGGACACACAACTTCAGAAGACTGATTGGCTGCCAGAAACTATTGCTTATGCACCTTCTTTTTTGGCCGAAAGTTTGTCGTAACTCTTCTTCTTGTCCATTCTGTGTTTGCTTTCTGCCATCTTCAGGTGTTTTTTACCTTTGATTCCTCTTCTGCATTCTAACTTTTAAAACTTATTGTCACTTATTCTTGATTGTTCTTCCTCTGCTCCTTTCTGTCCCTTTTTTTTTTTTTTTTTAATTGCTCTTGCCAATGGCATCCTTACCTCTGGTCTTCCATCCTGGTGACTGTAGCCGTAGTGTTGCTTGGTCTGCAATATGAGGGCCTGATTTTCTTTCCTGTTAGCCATGGCCCAAAGCAGAAAGCAGAGCACTAATCAGAGAGGAATGCGAAGTGTGTTCAAACATGACCTGACAAAAATTAGCAGTGCTTGTAGCAAAAAGCATTATGTCCCAATTCTTTATCTCCCTGACCTCAAAGTGCTGTTTGGAGTACCTCTGAAACAGTCTTGTGCTCTCTTCCCTATTGAGGTTACAGGCTCTTACCTTACCAAGTTTTCTTAAACTACTGTAAGTCTGAAAAGAGAATAATAGAACCACAGCCCAAGTGGAACGGACAGTTTCATTAGGAGCTTGTTTTGAATCATAGAATCACCAAGGTTGGAAAAGACCCACAGGATCACACAGTCCAACCATCCACTGATCACCAATAGCTCTCACTAAACCATGTCCCCCAACACAAAGTCCAAATGTTCCTTGAACACCTCTGGGGTCGGTGACTCCACCATCTCTCTGGCAGCTCATTTTGGTTATAGTGTATGTCTGTTTGAAATTAAATATGTTTACTCTTCTTTTCCCCAGGAATTTTGCCCCTGGATTCTGAAGAGTCTGGTCTTTGTGAAGTTGTTCTAGTTCATGAGCATTATTTGGGTATGTCGTTTATATGTTTTGCTAATATATCTTACTGTACTTTTGGCATTCAGTTTGGCTTTTCTAATAGGGAGCTAAGTAATTTCAACTTCTAAATACATTTTCTAGCAGCATTCAGGCATCCTGTCTACCTATTCATAAAAGCATTGAACACCATGTACTTTCAGAATCTTTTTCTTTCCTGTTATCATTTAATGGGTTAATGTTTGCCTAAGCCATTCAAGCAGACTCATCTTTTTTTATTTCCTTCTAAATTCCCTTCCCATTGCTTGACTTTTACTTTCCTCCTTTTCCACGCCTCACCTATCAAAAAGAATTAAGTAAAAAAAATTTGCATTTTTTCCTCAGTTTGATCCAATCCAGGATCGTCATGATTGAACGATGATAATCATCGTTGTGATTATGTTAACAGATGGGATAAAATTAGGAGGCTATAAATTGGAGAAAGGAATTTTTAGGGATTGAGGATCCTGGAAAACCCTATATTGAAATGTTCTTTTCAACTGCTGTGACTTTCCAGTTCCCACTTCTTGGGCATTGAGTGTCTTTATGTATGGAACACTGAATTGAGGAATCTCTGTGCTTCTCCCAACCACTTGTTGTGTTACTTTGAGTAAGCTGGTCTTGTTCAACTTTGTTTCTGTTGTATTTTTATGACTATCTGTGATCTCAGTTTCTACAGTTAGAAGGGGACTCCTTTAAGTTTGTTTGTGTCAATACTAAATCCTTATTTTACTGTTTAAAATGTGATAAAAGATCAATTCCATGGTTGTTTTTTTTTTTAATATGCATGGGATAAACAATACTTGTTTATGTGAACTTGCTTGGGAAAAAAGTCTTTCTGACTGACTTTGGCAGTTTTTGCACAGGAAACTATGGACTCATGGGGATGCAAAAGCTTTGTTCCTTCTAATACTTAAAAGTCCAAATACAGAGATCTTTGCTGTCTTATAACTATTTGCAATTGCTATAGGCTGAAAATGTTTGCCTTTTTCTTCTTTTCTGTTTTTTTCCTCCCCTTTTTTAGCTGTCAGTGCTTTACTTTGTGCTAGGTAGTAACTGGCACAAGAGAGTTGGTGCTGATGATAATTCCTAGAATTTTTTTCCTGCATGTGGATAAATGTTCTCAGGAGATTGCATTGCTGATGTTGTTACATAGCTCCTCTGGTTCAGACGTAACTGTCAGTTCTAAAGAGCTTGTAGAGGTAGACCAGGCTTTTCAAATCTTCCTTTCTGGTGCCTCAAAAGGATGATGCTTGCCTGTGCAGTTCTATGCCAGACTTTTGGCTGGTCTGTGGTGATTTTCTCACTTATTGTCAAGCTTTCTGCTAACTCATATAAATTGCCTACATTAAAAATGATGCTCGAACTTGGGGTTTCTAGTTTACAAAGCTGTTCACTAGTTCTACCTCTCTACGTGTTTAAGCATGTGGATAAAACTGGAAAACACTCTTACCATCTCGAGTGAAACGTTGGGAATTTGTTGCTTTTCTCTTTTTCTGTGTCTGATTTTATTTTTCTTTCTGTCATTTAGTTCATAAACCAGAAAAAGTTTGCTGGGTGGAAGCAGCGGCAACTGTTCGTGATGGTGTCCGAGCATACACAGCTTTACACTACCTTTCACAAGTCTCTCCTGGAAAAAGTGTCCTTGTCATGGACGGAGCCAGTGTAGGTAACAACTGTGTCATAATAAAACAGTTTCAGTAGGGATGGCCTCTGCCATAGCAACTGTCTTATCACCAGAAACATTGGATTTTTTACAGCATACTGAGCTTATCAAACTCTATTCTTGTCCTGTCGGTGCCCTGAGCTTGATGGGTTAGTGGAAGGGCCCTCCCACATGAGATGCTGAGTCAAGAATATAATCTTTGCATGTTGTGTTGGCAGTGAGGAGGTAGTTCTTTTCTGCTGTTTTACTTTGACATAGTTTTACGCTAAGCCTTCAGGTGAAATTGGGGGAAAGTGCCTTAAGTTTTCATTCCTATCCCACCAATGCTTTTTAACTTTCTTTAGATATAAATAATTTCATTTGCATTTCTGCAATCCTTACTGCTGATGAGGATGTGGAGCTTGCCAAAGCCGAAATTTGTTAATGTAAATGCAGATGGAGCTGTTTTCTTGGTTCCTTCAACAATCAAGCGAGTGCAAAGCTAGAAGTTACAATTGCAGCTACAGTACTTACATTTTTCAGCTATTTTGTTGAGGAGGAGACCTAGTTAGCTCCTAAATGTATTCATAGCTTTCCAGTCAAGGAAGAAGACTCTTTGGCTTCACTTGAAACTGAAGGCAGGTCTGTGAATATTCAGATTTTATTCAAGATGTTAATTCACTTTTAGATATTCTTCTGACTTCTCCTGACTGTCCTTGCAATATAACTTTTCTTAAATTCTTGCTGTAAATAAGCCTATCTGCTTCTTTGTTGTTTGTTGTTGTTTGTTTTTTCTCCAGCCATTTGGTACGATAGCTATTCAGTTAGCACAGCATAGAGGAGCTAAAGTAATATCTACTGCCTACAGTCTTGAAGATAAGCAGTACCTGGAGAGGCTTAGACCTGCTGTGGGTAAGTTGTGTTCTTCAGAACTGAAGTTTAAGCATAAGGAGGACTTCCTGAAATTCTTTTACTCTGGAGGCTTATTTCAATAGCTTGAAAACTGAAACACAGGTTTATAAATAGTTTAATTAAATAGTTTTAAAACTTATTTTGTACTCTATACATATTTAAATTCTCTTTCAGTACTTAATGGAATTTTTATTTTTAATTTAATTTTTAATTCTCCATTATTCATCATTATGGTGATGACTCTCTGAGTACTTTCCATCTCACGTAGTGCTGACTTTAGTGCTGACTTTTGGCCTAGCCGCTCAAAAACCTTTTCACTTGATAAAATTGTTGCTTGTGAACAAGAAGAAAGCATTATGATCACAAGTATCACAGGCTGTAATCTATGTACCCGAACCAGAGTTCACATATAATTACGTGCTTGAGATCAATTCTTAATCAGACTCCAATTTCTTCTAGTAGCATTTTATCAAGCTGTGTGGCAGCTGTTTCAAGTACTGTTGCAGCTGTAAAATGATGCATGTTTTACAGTAGTTGGATGCTCAAATGCTTTGTTGGCTGTTTATGAGAGTGGATAGTGATGGGACAAGGGGGAATGGTCTTAAACTGAGACAGGGGAGGTTTAGGTTAGATGTTAGGAGGAAGTTTTTCACACAGAGGGTGGTGATGCACTGGATCACTGAATGCACTTGGGCACCAAGTTGCCCAAGGAGGCTGTGGATGCCCCATCCCTGGAGGCATTCAAGGCCAGGCTGGATGTGGCTCTGGGCAGCCTGGTCTGCTGGTTGGCGACCCTGCACACAGCAGGGGGGTTGAAACTGGATGATCATTGTGGTCCTTTTCAACCCAGGCCATTCTGTGATTCTATGACTTTTCGTTTGCTAAAGGAGCTTTGCATTAAAGAAAATACTTGCATTCACCCATGACTTCTATTTCTATCCTGATACTTCAGGTTTTCTCTTTTTCTCCTTCAAATTAAGAATGCTACTTGAAATGTGGGAAAAGCCTCAGTAAAAGCTACCAGCATCTTTTCTGATCAACTTTTTGTATTCCAGTGCTGCGGAGTTGAGGAGAGTAGAATATTTCTTTATCCAGACTGTTCTAAAATAAAGGATAGCATTACATTAGATACACAGATTCCAGATTAATTGCAGCCCATGAAGTCTGATGTAAAGTGAACAAGAGGTTAAAACTAGTTTCTGATGCTTCCTCTTCAAAATGATGAGTCTGATACGGTATAATCAACAGGTTTAAATTCTTAAATGCACGATTTTTTGGGTTTTTTTTGTCATTCAAAGAAGTATGCATAAAAGCAGTGGTGGCTGTTGTAAGAATGTCTTGATTTACGAGTAGTTCCATGGAGTCAGTTACATCTGCATGAATTACAGTCACGTGAAAATACATAAGAGTTAAGACGAGATGTGATTTCAGAAGATAATGCCAATTGTCTCTGACTCCGACTCCTTTCTCTTTTGTTGTTTTGCTTAGCAAAACTATTTGCAGTCTTGGCTTTCCGAGTGGAGAATTACAGCTGTTCTCAAATCCCAGCTCTAGGTCTGAGTGACTTGTTAAAACCAGGCATTGCTGACATGCAGGTGCACTTCCTATTGTCCCTATGTTCTCCCTGCTGGCTCAAGAATCATAAGCTAGCAGAGCGATGAAATAAGCCAGACAGCTGTTCTTTAGACACTGAGAGAACAGAGTTCTTGTCAATTTGAATTCCTTTCTGGCTCCTGAGAACAAAACTGGCAGTGGAAGCACAGAGCCAACATAGAATGCATGTGCATGCTGGGGCTGCACGTTCACACACATCTGCACTGCTGGAGAGTGATTCATTTCTAGCCTACCAAGCAAACTTGTAGCTCTTCCCGTAGTAGCTTTGGAGTGCTGATAATGCAGCAGGAAATGAAGTGCTGTGCAGAGGTTCTTGCACAACAGGAGGGAGAGAGGCACTTTTTGCTGTCTGACCTTAATGATCTTCAGCAGGGTGCTGCCAAGTGTTGTGTTGGGAATGTCATTGTTCCTTTTAGAACCCTGCAGATTTGTGTGTATAGATTTTTTTATATTTTGTATTTTTTTCAGTAATCTGTGGAGTAAATACTTTTACAGTACAAAGGGGGGAAGTATGCTGATGCCCACATTTCAGACTAGAGACAAAATATTAAACAATGTGATAAGTTAATGTTAGAAAATGAAAGATTTATGTAAGAAATATGTAAATCCACACAGGCTCATCATAGAATGGCTTGGGTTGGAAGGGATCTCAAGGATCATGAAGCTCCAACCCCACTGCCACATGCAGGGCAACCAACCTCCACATCTAATGCTAGACCAGGCTGCCCAGAGCCACATCCAGCCTGGCCTTGAATGCCTCCAGGGATGGGGCATCCACAGCCTCCTTGGGCAACCTGTTCCAGTGCATCACCACCCTCTGTGTGAAAAACTTCCTCCTAACATCTAACCTAAACCTCCCCTGTCTCAGGTTAAAACCATTCCCCTTGTCCCATCACTATCCACCCTCATAAACAGCCATGCCCCTCCTGTTTATATGCTCCCTTCAAGTATTGGAAAGTTATGGGTTTTTTGTTTGTTTGTTTTTAATTTGAATACAGGAAATGTTGGTATGAAATTACTATGAAGTTATGACCATGTCTGTTGTTTTTGGCCAGATAATTTGATTGCAATGAAAAATACTAAGTGATAAAATTTGAGTACACCTTAGTATTTGAACAGAGGGGGGAAAAGGAGTATTTCTTAATATTCTTCCGAATGATCAGTTTCTTGCAATCTTTCTTCTTTTCATTCCTCGTCCCCATGCTTAAATTCAAGAAGGTATGCAGCAGCCTTTAGTGAGTAAGTGCACTTGGCAAATTTGAGTTTAGTTCATTGTGCTTTGGAAATGAGCCTCTAAATTTCATTATTGCAATTGTCATTTTGTCAAGAAGTCTTTGGCCTTTATAGTTTCTATAGAAGAAACTTCTACTTCTCTGCCCTTGTTCCTGGCGCCTTCATTTCTTTTCATATCCATCTGTAAGTACGATGTCGTTCATACCTGAGAAAAATTAGTGACTTTCAGATCAGGAATATCTCAAAAGGAGATGCAGAGACTTCTAGCTGCATATTTATTTAATGACCCAGAGGGCCGTTCACTTATTTTAAAAATAATGCATTAGGTAATACCTTTAATCAGCTTATCCATGCCATGAGATAGGGGGTGATGCTGCTAAGCATTATTTTAAAAAGAAGATGGATATAATGAGATTAAAAATCTTGCTGCAGTCATCAGAAAAGTCAAGTCAGCAGCTCATTAGTGACTGAGCTTATTGGGTTTTACGCACTTACTTCTGATGTTGAAGATGAAATTGCATGTTAGGAAGAAATATTGAAGTCTGTTTATACAAAAAAAAAAGTAAATGAAGTTTTTCTTCTCAATTAAATTTAATCAATGTTTTCATTTTGGTTTTCCCTGTTTTGGGAAATGAAAAGAACATTGATTGGGCTTTCTGACTTAGCTACAAACTTACTCATAATACAGAAAATGGGAGATCTTCATTCTGCTGTGAATCTGAACTCTGTGGCTCTGTGGTTTTCTTGTAACCAGCTGAATGTATTGCTTTGTCTAGCTCGGGTGATCGATGTGTCAAATGGAAAGATAGATGTGGCAGAAAGCTGCTTGGAAGAAACAGGTGGCCTGGGAGTGGATATTGTTGTAGATGCTGGAGGTATGTAACTGATGTGAACATGGTCCTCAGAGTAGCACCAAGTGTTTTATTTCCAAGTAGTAAATGTGGAAGTTACATCACCTCAAAACCTTGTCATCACTTGATCCCATGTAATTTTATGGAGGTGTCTTTACTCAGCAGACCTCCTTCAGAAAGATCCTTGTATTACCTCTAGTGGAAGTATCTCGAAATATTAGGGATCAGTAAATTGGTCTGAAATGCTTCTTCTTTACTTAGAGCTGAAAAGAAGTGGTGTTTAGAAGTACATCTGTGACATCACTGCTTACACTACCTTAGAGATCATCTTTCTACAACAGTCGGAATAGCTGAGAAGTCTGGTTGCAGTAATTAAAGAACTACTTAGTCCCACTGAAATATCTTGAAAGCAGATTGTATTGAATTTCCTGAATCTTCTGCTGTCTCTGATAGCCCCACGAGGCCAACAGCGGAACTGAATTCTAGTTCTGTTGCAGGCAGCCGTCACGCAGTGTGTGCGTTCAGGTGAATATATTGCAACTCTTTTGTATCTGAAGTCATGAGACTGAAAGAACCCCAAGATGCATGTTTTTCATATGGGAAAAGATAAGCATTTCATTTTTGATGACGATTGTTTTCTTCTGAGCTTGAATGTCCTTCTATTTTTCCAGTAAAATTATATAGTGCTGAAGATGAATCAGCTTCAAAATCCCAGTTATTGCCTCATAAGCATGATATCATCACTCTTCTTGGTGTTGGGGGAAACTGGATAACAACAGAGAGAAATCTTCAGGTAAAGAGACTGTATCGATCACCAGGTTTGTTTATACTGCAGTATGTGGCTGAATGGCTACCCTCTATTAAATGACATCAATTTTCATGGCCAGAAAATGAAAAGCATTCCAGTTTAGTAATGCTCTTTTTTTTTTTTTTTTTTTTTTAATATTTTCCTTCGTGACAATTTTGGAGCTCCCTTCCCTAATGTAATAAGTTAATAGCTTGGCTATTAACTATTGTCTGTTTGTTTTATAACCATAAATGTAAATTAACCATTTAATCTTTATTTTTGTACAGGAAAATGTAACTAAATAACACATTTCTTCATTCTGTTTAAGCTGGATCCTCCAGACAGTCATTCCTTGTTTCTTAAAGGAGCCACAGTCTCCTTTCTAAATGAGGAGATATGGAACTTGTCCAATATAGAGCAGGGGAAGTATCTCTATATCCTTTTGATGATAGTTTTGAGTAGTGACTGCTAAGGAATGGATGGAAATGTAACACATTAACTAATAAATCATCTTCTGTTCCCTCCTGTGACCTCAGGCTTAAGGTCAGCACAGAGCAACGTACAGTGTAACTTCAGTGTAACTGAAAATATTTAAAGCTAGTCTCTATATACTTTCTAAATAGGAAGTAAAAAGTAATGGTGAAAGGCAAAAATGCATTCTGGAAAAAACAGTGGTTTTGTTTGAGGCAATTAAGTGAAGCCCTACAAGTTTTTACATTGTACATGAAGTATTTTGGACATATGTATATTTTTGGTTGTGTTGAGATGTATCACCTGTAAATGTTAATGCAATCAGATTAACTGTAAATGTTAAAATATTTCAGCTTCGTAATCTCTCTGTTATCTGCAGTGTTGTGTGCGTAACATTTAATTGAGGGAAGATGTGGGTGTGGACAGAGGTGTGCTGCCTTCATTTGCATTACCAACGTGTGGCCTTTAAGAAGGTGGACCTGGAGCTTTTTGCTGACAGGGCAGTGCTCAGTGGGTTGCTTCCTGGAATGGTTGTGGCTTTAAGGACCCTCCCTGTTCTGCACTGCAGATTGAGATCTGCTGAATCACTTTTGCAGCTTAGCAGAGCAGCAGAGGCAGGTGAGGATTAAGTCATTAGGCTTGTCAAAGGACTGACTATACTGTGAAGAAGTCCTCCCCTCCTCCACTGAACTGCAAAGTAGATTAGGCAAGGGCAGGCACACTGAGGGATCTATTTATGGGATATAGGTTATCAAACATAGTGTTATCTTTTGGTACTTTTGTTGAACTTAAAGTAAGCTGACTAAAACACATCTTCTATTGTCTCTCCTAATAACTGCAGCACCTTTCATCACCACTTCTTTAAAAGCTGCAAAGAAAAAGTCTGCTTTTTGATAGCTCTGTATCTTGTGAAATTCTTGACCCTATGGCACTGACGCCTTACCTGAAGAAATCACAAGGTGATCTTTTTCAAATGCCTTGAGCTTCAAATGTTAACCAGGTTGCTCTTAAGATGAAAAAAGGAAGATTATTTTTTCAGAGTTTCATGTGGGCACTAAATACAAAATCATCTGTTGCATCGCTCCAAATGTTATGCATTAGCACGGAGATTCCTTTAAAGGTGTACAATGTTGCTCCAAGGATTTATAAGCTCTGCTGCACTCCTAACTTTGTTCTGTTGCAGTTTTTTTTTTTGTCTCAAACTTCTGCACGAACGGTAGGGGTAGTTTAATCAGTACCAAAGTCAGTTGTCTTCAGTGTGCAACAAGTGTGCAGTTGCCATTCTCATTACTTAGTGCTGTGCTTTACTTTACTTCCTGTAGACTGCATTTGCATACTGTAACTCTTTGCTTTATCTTTTTTATAATAATTCTTTTTTTCATTTCTACAAGCCAGGAAAGGTTATTCTGATACATCAACCCTTGCGTAGATCAGGTCTAACGGAGTTACAGTTCATTTTTGTTTTGTCTCGATCCTGCTGGTTTCATGTGAACAGTGGGCTCTTAGCAGCAAACCCAACTGTTGAAAGAATTATCTGTAGATATGCTGTTACCTTGACAGAGCTCGTAGATACGCATCTTAGAAGATATAATGGAGAAATTATCAAGCGGTATTTTCAGGTAAGAAAGATGATCGCTTTTATTTTTATTGAGTAGAAATCTCTTGCCAGCATAGCAGATCTAAGTTGGGATGTTGAGGAAAGGATGCCTCAAATAGCTTATGTAGAACTGTTTGTGATCTGTTTATAATGTAGCAGGCTAAGCCTGGGGAAACTTGGTAAAATCTCTGATTTTGCTGATGGCAAAATTTAGCAGAGGCAGCGCATTCTTTTCTTGGTGGAGGAAGAGCATATATCTGACTGCTCAGCAGTGTGTCTGACTGAGAAATGGGGTTGACTGTAAAATTCAATGGCTCTGTCTGATATTCCTTTGTAAGAAGAGTGACAGCCTTATTAGATAGAGCCATAATGAGGTGAGAATGAAAGATCCTTCCTATTAATGTGGGCTAACAGTATTGCTGTAGAGCAGAAGTTTTCCCACCACCACCTTTTCCTCATCATTAGAAAGATATATATTTATCTTCTGATTCCTATTTGCTTTAGGGCCCTTTCATTCTTTTGCCTATCCAAGCAAAGCAGTAAAACATTCGTTATGTTTAAGGAGCAAAGTTTACATAGTGAAAGTAAAGTCTATAGCAGTAGTCCTAGAATGTTGCTATTGATCTGAGCATGCTCAGCAAACCAGTCTGACGTTCTGTTCCATTTTAGGCCTCAGCTGGATGAACCAATTCCACTGTATGAAGCCAAAGTCTCTATGGAAATAGTTCAGAAGAATCAAACAAGAAAAAGACAAGTCATTCAGTTCTAACACACGAATTCCTGACTTCTAAACCCATGGAAGATAAAGAAATGTAATGTATTTCAGAAGTAAACTAGTGTACACTTTCAAGTAGTTCTGTAACCAGAATTTAAAGATCTTCTGTACCTCAGCACAAATGGTCTGTGAAGCTCCTGGGACTTGAGAGGTTTTTTGATCCAGTTGAGTAAAATGTTCCCATCAGCAATTTCTAAACGGGCGGTCTTGACGCACAAATCTTGGCTGCCCTGCCCTCGTTATAAATGTCAATAACATCTATGGGTGATCTCCCTTGCTGCTGTTTTTCACCCATAAGAAATTAAAGGGGAAAAAAGCAATGCTAGTAGTGTTTTTTGTTTGGGTTTGTAGGTTTTTGTTTTTGTTTTTTTAAGTTTTCCCTTCTCTGTCCCCTGCCAATAGTCCCATCCACACCGAATTGCTTTTATTTGGCTGCATTAAGACTGAGCAGTGTCTGCAGTGTGCTGAAGGTCTTAAATTATCTTTAAAATTGCTGTTATGTAGCTGAAAGGCAGAATGGGAAATCCATCAGGATTGGCAGGGATCCTAGAGGGGAGAGATGGTACTGAGAGCAGGAGTTCCCTCATTGCTGGTTTTCTTCATTTTAGCAACCCGAAACAGTAAACCTTACTTACTATCAGCAGTCCAGCAGCTAATACAGTCCTGTGATTCTGAAGTTTCAGATACTTCATGTATCTTGTTACTGTAACGTTACATTTCTTTTTTTCTTTCCTATGAGATCCTTGTATTCTGTGCTCTTTCACTTCTCCTTTTTAACCTTGGTCCTATTCCTAGAACAGATCGGCAGAGAGGGAACTGCTGTGATTTTTTTTAAAATTTTTCTGTGGTAGAGGCTGTTGTTTTTTCTCAAAGCATGTTGCTTCCTCCTTGCTTTTATTTAAGATCACACTTGTTTCAGATGTGCTAGCCATAGCTGGAGTTGCCTGTGTTTAGGCTTCCAGCTGGATCAGATCCTGAGATAAATGTCCATTCATTTAAGGCATTAAGCTGCCCAGTGCTGCTTGCAGTTGGCTGAGATATCTCAGCTTTTTCTAATGTTCTTTAATAATGCTAGCTGTAGATGTAGATGTACTTGAACAAAATGGTTTAGTGGTTTGTGGTAGCGAGGGTAATGGGAGGATGGTTGGACCAGATGATCTTGTAGGTCCTTTCCAACTTTGTGATTCTATGATTCTATGAAAAGGGTTCATAAGGACCCCTATGCAACTCTTTCTTTCAAACGTCCATTGACAGATGTAAGCAGTTTTGAGCTGACAGCAAGATGGTGCAGCTCCTGGAGCTGTAAAATAAGCCAAGAAAGGTACACACCCCAGTGCTAGCTGGGTGCCTAGCCGACTGCACAACGCAGCCTGAGGCTTTGCAGCATATCGGGATGAGAGCAGTGCCGGCAGAACTGAGCTCGGCCCAAGCTGAGCTAGCCTGGCTTTCCTGGTTCTGAGGATGCTCCAGCCCGGCTCGCCCTGGTGCCGCGCGCCCCCCAGGGGCCGGAGGAAATGGCGGCCGCCACCACACCTCAGCGCCGCCCAGGGGCGGAGCCCGGTCCCGTTGGCGCCAAGCGGGGACGGCGGCTCCCGCCCTGCCGCTCCGCTCCCAGCCATGGCGGCCGCCGTGCCCGGCTACTCGCCGGGCTTCAAGAAGCCGCCGGCCACGCTGCGGCTGAAGCGCAAGCGGCCGCGGAGAAGCGAGCCCGCTGCCTCCCAGCCCTGCGGCGCGGCCCCGAGGGCCCCCTCGGCGTCCGTCCGCCGTAACCCCTTCTCCAGCTTGGACAACGCGCCGCGGCAGCCGGTCTGGCGGCAGCAGGAGCCGGCGCAGCCCGGGCGGGGGCCCGCCTCCACTGTGCCCTTCTGGCAGGTAGAGATCCGCTCTGAGGGGAAGGGGCTCACGAGATTCCTCTGCAAAAAGCCTGTTTTAACGTTGTCAATCTCACGTTTTTTTCCTTCAGTTTTTAGAGTCTGCAGGAGAAGATAAGCCGGCCCGGAACGTGGAGCTCTCAGAGGGAACCGACGTCCTGGCGCTGCCCGAGGTACGGGGCCTCACCTAAGGATTCTGAAACGCCTCTTGCTGCATTGACCTCGGGAAAAGCCCGAGCTGGTTAACTGCTTAAAGAAGGGGACTGGCTCTTCAGTGAGGTCCGATGGGATAGGGCACAGGGAGATGGTTTCAAACTTAAAGAGGGGACATTTGGACTGGATATAAGGAAGAAGTCTTTTATAGTAAGGGTGGGTGAGGCACTGGCACGGGTTTTCCAGAGAGGTGGTGGATGCCCCATCCCTAGAGACACTCAAGGTCAGGCTGGACGGGGCTGTGAGCACCTGATGGAGCTGTGGGTGTCCCTGCTCATGACAAAGGAGTTGGACCAAATGGCCTTTAAAGGACCCTTAAAGATCAACTCAAGTCAAAAGATTCTATGATTCTACATACTTAGAATTTGGTGGTACATCTTTAGATGTACTAAAATGTCAGCATTTGAGAAAATTCCCTGAACTGCCTAAATAGGAAAGAGAATAACAAACAGTCCTTGGCAGAGCTTCAGGCTGATGGTGTCAGAGGCTTTTATAGGTTCAGAAACTTAAGCTCAGAGTAACTTAGAACAAAAAAACTTCTCAGACCAAACCATCCTGGAACTCCAGCATTTTTTGTTATCCTCTGGGAAGCCTAAGTATGTGCTCCTAATTTAGTGCAAGTAGTTCCTTACAAGGGAGAGACTTGTAGTGTACTGTTAAAGTGAGTTGGACAGAAACTTACAGGAAACAGCAGGTTCGCCTTCTCCTTGTGAAGGCTGTGCAGCTCCACTAGTGCCTTGTAACAGCCACTGTCCTGTCAAGGATCTGCTCTGCCTGCCAGGAGGGGTGTATTGAGCCAGGATGGGAGGAAGCCTGACCATGTGAAAATGTGCATAGGTAGCTATATCATTGATTGTTTGGTTTTATTAATTGACTATGGATTAACTGATGCTGTTTCCATTTTTAAAGGATCTTCATTTACCTGTTCCTACCCCTGATGTCCCCCCCTCACCAAGACACGAGTTTCCTGCAGACTGGAGTATCAAAACACGACTTCTGTTTACATCTTCTCAACCTTTCACTTGGGCAGAGCATTTAAAAGCACAGGAGGAAGCTCAGGGGTTTGTTCAGCATTGCAGAGCAGCAGAAATAAACTTGCCACAGAGTGTACAGGTAATGAAACTTCAGAAGGGAGCTGGAAGCTGCTGCTTTATAAGGGGGAACCTTTGCACCTCTCCCTAAATGTACTGGCAGTGAAGATTTGCTTGTTTTCTTCTGGTCTTACTTGTGTAGAGGATAAGGCTCATGTAGACAGCTATTTAATTCCATCCACTGTGTACTCAAAAATGTAATCTGTGGTAAACTGGTGATTGAGTGGGTTGTTAATTTCAACTGTGAGCAGTTTCCAGTCACTGCCCATCTTCAGTCTGGCTTAATCACAAACCTGTGATACCATTTTTTACCACCTAATCCAGTATTATTATTTTTTTTTAATTCCATCAGTTGCGATGCTGCCTTAAATAAAGTATTTCTGTTCTCCTAAAATACTTTTTGTAATCTAGGAACCAAAACTGTCCACAGAACTGCGTTGTGCCTTTCAGCAGAGCCTTGTTTACTGGCTTCACCCATCACTGTCGTGGCTGCAGCTGTTCCCTCGTATTGGAGCAGACAGAAAGATAGCAGGAAAAGCCTGTCCGTGGGCACAGGATGAGGCCTTGCAACAAGCACTGATGAGCGACTGGTAAGTGGAGCCTAAGTGTAAGTAGTAAGATCAAGATCCTAGGATTTAAATCAGCATAAGTTCCTTCTGTTTTTATGAGAAATGTTTGATTTATTGGTTGTTTAATTATTTTAGCTGGTCTGCACTTAGTTTGAGGATCAGGTTAGGGACTGCCTCTAAGACCAAAGCTACCTTGGTGTGTTTAATGTCCTCCTCTGACCGCAGTTGATTCGGATTTCTGTGAATCCTGTTAGTAGGTTGCCTTTGGTGCTCCATGTAAAACTGCACGTTGGATGGCAAGTATGCAAGAAAAGCGTAGTACTTGCAAATAGGCTGCGCTTCACAGGAGTTCAGAGCAACTTCCTGGATGCTGAGTGCATGTGAAAATCAGACTAATCACTTATTGTGGTCTCAAGCCTGGCCGGAGCACACATCAATAACACCCAGCCAAATCCAGCTTGATCCATCAGCAGCAAAGGATTTCAATTACAAAATTGGTTTTTTGTTTGTTTTTTTTTTTTCCCCTCATTTGCAGGTCTGTCAGCTTTACTTCTCTATACAATCTGCTCAAAGCCAAGCTGTGCCCCTACTTCTATGTGTGCACTTACCAGTTTACTGTCCTGTTCCGTGCAGCTGGTCTGGCGGGAAGTGATGTTATCACAGCAGTGATTTCTCCCACCACCAGAGGTTTAAGGGAAGCCATGAGAAATGAAGGTGAGGTGAAAGCAATCTGACTTACATTTTAATAACCAATACATAGCATTTGCTGTGCATTCCAAAACCACTCATTGCTTTCTTTCCTCTTCTCTTCAAGGCATAGAGTTTTCTCTACCTTTGGTAGAAGAAAGTAGAAGCAGAAAACAGAAAAACTCTGAAGGGAATTTGGAAACAGAAGTTGCTCATGGCCCTGAAGTGGGTAGAAGCCCTGAGAATGGCGAGTATGTCATAAATCTAAAATGCTGCAGTTCTGAGGCATTTCTGGACTCCTGCACATTTTATTTGAAAAGTTCTGAGAAAGTTTTATCCTCCTAAAAGTGATCCTGTTTCTTAGGGAAGCTGCTTCAAGTGATGATGATGATGATGATGGTTTCTCTTGGCTTGAGGAGATGGGAGTCCAAGACAAGGTTAAAAAACCAGATGCTGTTTCTATTAAACTGTATCCTTCCTTTTTGTCTCGCCACTTACTGCAGTGGAAAGCCCTGCAGCTGTTGCCTTTTGATGAATCCAAGAGGAATGTCCTTCCAACTTCTGAGACTTACCCCGCACCAGTGCATCATAAGTGGGGGAATCAGGGGAATCCCTTCAAAAGCAGACTCCTGCTCTAAACTGAGCTGCTCATGTTTTTATGTTTTGATGCAAGATTCATAGTAAAAGTAGGAGTTGCAAGCTTTGTTTTAATAACTGCTACCTGCCAGCTGTAAGACACTGGACCTGAAAACATTCCTTCTCTCACAGCTTTAATAATCAGTCAGGTGTAAAATGCTGCCAAGTAATCGATGTAAGAAATCTCAGTGAGCTCAAGGCTTGTTTTTTTTTTTGGAGAAACTGTTTGTTTTAATGATTGGTCAAAGGTAGAGGGGCAGTGGGGTTTGTTTGGAGTTGCTGTGCTGCTTAAGTTTTTCCCTCAACTCTGGTCAATTCAGTCGTAAAGAGAAGCATGAAGTGCAGGTGGATCACAGACCTGAATCCCTCGCAGTGGTGAAAGGAACAAACACGTTCACTTTATTGAACTTCCTGATAAACTGTAAGAGCCTGGTGGCTGTTGCAGGTCCACAGGCAGGGCTTCCTCCCACTCTCTTGTCTCCTGTTGCTTTCCGAGGTGGAACAATGCAAACGCTCAAAGTAAGTAATGCAGCAATCTCTTTTCCTGTAATAAGCGGAAAGCTCTACCTTCTTCTGGTACAGCAGAGTGATTTTTGATGCTAGAGCCTGAATTGGCATTGACTGCAATATGGACTTCCTCCAAAGTCATCTTTACCCACGTAACCTGTGGTGCTGAACTGAAATCCTACGATTTCTACCTATCCTAAGCTGTTAAGTAGTTCCCAGATTGTAAAAAATGTTCTTAGAAGATTCACCTTTGAATGCTCCTGAGATCATACAGGGTCTACTGAGATGATATTTCAACAGGCAATGAGAGCCTCTGACCTGTAACTGTGGGAGGTGGTGGGCACTAACTGTTATGCTCCCCGTGCAGATAGCGCAGTCCTCTGCCACTGGAGAAGCTGCTCATGTGGCATGCAAAGTTCTTCTGCAGATGATTTCCCTAATACTGTAAAATACTCCTGCGTATCACAGTTCTAGGAGCTGTTAGAGATGCTAAAAACATAACACTTGTATGTACTGAAGTTGATGATATTTTAAAATATTTTGAGCTTTTCATGGGCTTATGGCACTGCAGTATGAAGGTGTATGAACAACCATCTTGATTTGGTTTCAAAATGTAATCCTGCGTGCTGTTGGTTTCAGGCTCGTAGTATGAACGCAAAAGCCAGGGTCCGCCTGGCATATGAAGATATCTTCAGTTTGGAGATCGTAGGCCCTGTCCTGCCTCATTCTCTCCACTTGCTGACCATGCTGCTGCAGTCTGCACAGCAGGGAGCATTTTCTGCAGTGCTGTATACGCACGAGCCAACGGCTGTGTTTAACGCTGATCTCCATAGTGCGAGCCCTGCCTTAAAGAAGGTAAGTAAACTAGAGAAGACAGCCTTTCCTGTTAGGAACACTATCTTTATTACAAACCGTTGGGTGCTGAGAGATAAGCTACTTAATGCGTGGGTTTATACCCCACTGTGATCGCCACATGGCAGTCACTGTGGCTCAGAAATGGGCTCATCAGAAAACTAGCTTTTTGGGAGCTCCCCAAAGATACATAAATGAACATCGAAAACTACAGCTATTTCAGACAGAAACGTGTATTAGGTGTTTCTCTTCTTCAGGAAACCGTAAGTAAAGACCTGCTGAAGTGCGGGCTGCATTCTAAAACTTTGGATCAACTGAGTCAGGTGCCAACACTGGGAAAATCTTCCCTCCGGTTTCTGGAAATGAAGGACTCTGCATATGCCTGGAAGTCTTAGGTACGTGCCGTTTGGAGGAGGTGGAGCACAAAGCTCTCCAGTGTGAAGTTGCTGTGCTTCCTTCAGGCCTGCGGGGCAGCACCCATGCTGTTACAGGAGCTAAGTAACCTAGTCCAACGTCACAGCCAACTCTTGCACATCACAGCAATAAAACACCGTGAGGGGTTCTCGGAGGAAATTGAGGAAAAGGCCCTGGACATCTCCTTTTGTATTTTAGAAAGCATTTTTTAAAATAAAATTTTATATAATGGTCTGCTTTTGATCTGAATTCAGAGTGGATGGCCTGTATTTTTCACCTATGTGTATATTCTATTCTGAAACACAGAATTGCTGCTACTGCTCAGTGCAGTAATGTGTAGCCACTTCTGAGGGGTGGAATTCTTCTCCTATCACCTCTGAGCCCTGCTTACAGCACTAAGCCAGAAGTTTGGCCTAAATCTCAGCACTTTACACCTCTTGGTTGAGGTGTAACTTCAACTGCAAAAACCAGAAATCAGATGGGTAGAAACAGTTCCAATTGCATCTCAATCAGATTAACAGGCTGGGAGCCCCAGAACTGCGGCCATAATCCTCCAACATTGCCATCTTCATTTACTTACTTTAAAATAAGATTTTTAACAGGCAGTTTATACAATAGGGTGTGCACCAGAACAAGTTAGAACAACACAATAGGGTTATGACACCTGATGGAAGCAGAGGAAATGAAAGGCATCAAGGTGATGCTGCTCTGTTCATAGCAAGAGCCTATGTTCAGGTTTAATGTAATCTGTTACACTACTGCTGCTTTGGAGACGTGTATAATGTCATCTATCACACAGCTATCAGGTGAGCCTCTTCCTGCAGCAAAAAATAGTAGATCTGAAGAGCAGTAAGTAGAATACCATCATGCTTATGCACTCCAGCAAGATTTGTAATTCTGGTGTTTTGCACAGAAAAGAATAATACTTGTAGTCACGCAACCTTTATTTTCACTACAGTGGTGGTTCATTCTGAAGCAGTGATAGTCTGCTTGATGGACCTAACAACCAGCTCTGTAAGCAAATCACTGCAGACTGAGGCAGTTACACGAGTACTGTGTAGGTTTACAGTGTTACTGCATAGTAACTACCATGGTACTGGCAGGGTCATAGTACAGAGAAGACCAGGGCATCAGGAAAACCTAGACAGACCTCAAATTCAAGTCCCTACCTTACAGTACAAAAGGGCATCTTTAGATCTAGGGTGTCAGACAACTGGAGAGAAACCAGCACCAATTCTGGCAAGCCTGGCAGTTATTATACTTGACTTGGCTGTTTCTCCAGCCCTCTATTTTAAAACTACCACTTAGTTGGCTGTCTGGAACTGGTTCTGGTGGCTGCTGGCTCTACGTGCTCAGGCACCACAGGGAAGTCGGAAGCACTATCAGTGAAAGCACTTCTAGGAAAGCAATCCTGCAACAACAAAAACCCAGCAGGCACAGAGATGCCTTCGAGTTCCAGGAGTCCATTCACTTTTGAGACAGCTGAAGTGCCCCATAAATAAACAGGTCCCGAGAGAGTGTTTCCTAGTTACTCTTTTTAATAGGACTACTTGTCTATTCCTGCATGCAAAGGACACTCCAACCAAATTTACAAACTGAACAGAAGGACATCTCCGCACTAAATTCATTTATCATTCTAAACAACAGGAATGAAACTAAAACAGAAACCCCGAAGTCAAGAAGTGTCATAATGGAAGTATTACAGATATTAATATTGTAAGTATTGAAAATCAAAGGTTAGATCTACATACAGTACCACGTCTTTTAAGGCGTGAAATCCAGAATTTGCCTGAACAGTTACTTTTGAAATGGAGTCTTCTATGGGACTGAATTCATCTGTTCCTCAAAACATCTCTTTCCAATATACACGGAGAATATAAACCCCGAAAGAACAAAATTAACAAAGTACAACAGATTATGTTCCAGATAATGAACAGATCCAAAACCTGTGCTTATATGGACACCACGGACGGAACAGCACGAGCAGCACTGCTGATGTTTTAGCTGTATCAGCAGATATTTGAACAGAAGCCTGAATAGGAGCTGCCTCCCACATCCTGAGTTAACAGCTTTGAGTCAGACATCAGAAAGCTGGACTTGCCTAAAATGGATACAATCCCCAGTTCTCCCACAGTCCGTCTTTCCATCGCTGTACCATCTGCTTAGCTTTGTTTCTCAACCTTACAACTTGTTCAGAAAATGAGGCAAGGAGATCTTCAAACAATTTTACACAGAGACTGAAGGTGAGAAGCCAAAGGGAGAAAACTTTAATTAGAGACAACTACGTCCACAAAAAGAAAAGTTGTCATTTCTAGAGTGCTTTGATAGACTAATAAAGGGGTTTATTTTGTGGGTGTGTGGTGGACAACACAGTACTGCTTCTCTGCTGTATGCAAAACGAGATGCTGGTACTTGTCCACTGAGGGCAAAGGAAGATACCTTGTTCAGTAACAGCTGAGAGCACACACAAATAATTTACTCTGCGGAGGAAGAGCTACTATTAATTCACCACCTCCAAGATCCTACTGCCATTGCAAAGGTCGTTCACTTTAGGCCTGAGCACAGTCCTACTGCATACAAATTGTAATTTGTTCCTGTTCCCGATGAAGCTCTGGTCAGTTGATGTAATACAAAAAAATCCTCAAAGACTTTTCGGAAATAAGCACCTGAACTACCACAGTAATAAAGTACTGCTGTAATCCCGGCAGTCTGCTCAAAACACAGACAAATCTGGCTAGAGGTGTACAATGCCCTTTTCAATTCAAAGTGCACATAGCTAAAGAACTAATACTTCTTAAATTAAGAGGAAAAAAAAAAAAAAAATAAAAGGAAAAGCTTCCTATATCCTTTCCCTTATCAAACTGCCACAACTCTGGATCAGATTGTCTCCTTGAGGGCAGAGTACCGTTACAGAAAATGCAAGCTCAAGGAGTTCATTTGGTAATAGTCCAAAGCAAGTGAAGTTGCCTAGAACAGATTCCGCAGCTCTAATGGCTGCTGCTACTCTTGTTAAGCGATACGTTTGCACTGTGCGTTTCGTCACAAAGCTCTTTTGGCATAGATTTTAATTACTGCTTACTGACCAGCGATTAAGATTATGAACTTGTGCTGCTTTATTGACCAAGTTGGGTACAACAATTTAAGCATCATTCTATTCCCTCCCTCCCCCCAGTCCAGTTGTAGATTTGTTAGACTTTAAAATTCACATTAACCACAAATCCATACAATCAACATCAGGCAGTGTGTTAATTTGTTTGGAATAGACAACTCCATCATCTCCCTTCTCAGAACATGCAGGGAGAGTCACTTTTACATCTCAAAAGTCTCGCTGGTTCCATTGCTGGACTTTCTGCCGTCCCTTTTAAAGCAAGACTTCTGCCTCATCGCGTACGTCCTAGAGGATGAGCTGCATGGCCAGCTGCGGTGCAGCACCGAGTGAAACCCCAAACAAAACTCCAAGAGAAGCGGCGGCGTTAGCACTGTACAACAGGGCTGCTACCACGGCTCCCTCTCTCCCAGGGGTCACAGTACAGGCCCGGTATCTGCCCAGCAGTACACGCCAGCCTCGACTAGACTAAGGTAAGCTGCGTGGTCTTTTACCAGCTTTCACCAGGCAAAAGTGCAAGAGTAGCTTTACCGAGACCAGGGAAAACTGCAGCATAGTACAAAACAGTATGAAAGTGTTAACATTCCATATTGAGGAGAGACCGCATGAGTTTTAAAACAAGGGTTTAGATTACTGATGCCTCCAGAGTCTGTCATCTGATTTAGTCATTTAAGAAATAATTACATCACTAATGTAAACAATATAAACATACCAAAAACTAAGTATGATTTAAATACATTTTGATGGTACAAAAGAAAAACCTGAAGGTGTCTGTACAGTTTTTACAACGTGGGAATTGCCAATGTATTTACAACATGAAAGGGCAAATACCATTTTTGTGCAGAGTAAAATTATCTGAAATAATGTCAATATAAAAAACAATATCTAGCGGTGTGAGGCACTCCTAAACATGGTGGTATTGACCATGCTTTCCTTTGGTACAAGTCCCATCGCTTGGAGAGCCGCAGTTGCTGCTGTGGCTTTAGCATGCTTCTTATTAAGGCTGGCAAAAGTAGGCCTGTATTCATTTCCATTGACTCTCACCTGTTTGAGACGGATGGAAAAAGGACATGTTAGGAAGTGCCTCACGTCTAGCCTGCAAGAATCACCTCCAGATGGAAATCGTTAACACAAGATAGCACAACAGAAAAAAAACCAAAACAGATCACATTCTAAGATACCTAAAAGTAAAAAAAAAGACTGAGTCTTTTCACTATCTTTACAATTGTATTTGCACCACACCTGCAAACAAGAAGCAAGAATATGATTCCACACAAGTTAATCATTTTAGTAAGCCGTGGAATGGTATCACAGTTCCTTGATGGATTTGCAGATTAATGCGCTGGAGAGACCTGATATGGCTTTCACAGAAACAGGGCTCTGATACTCTAGCACTGAGACACTGCCCAGCATACCCCAGCCACCTCTGGAATACAGAAATATAAAGATGAATTTAATATCACACTTTAATAGACAAGCTAACAGTAAACAAACAAATTCAGACTCACCTTAAAGATGAAGTGTTTGCGATGATCAGGCCCACTATCATCCACCAACACAAACTCAGGTGGTGACCATCTTCTTTTGTTACAGATCTCCATCAACGCAGAAACTGGATGTTTGCCTTAAAGCCAAAATGCATTTGAAATTTCAGTGCTGCTATTCATTTTCAATGAACCTTTTGAGCTTTTCCAAAGATGATCAAAATCTCACCTGAAAGATCCTTCATCACAACATAATGTCCAGATCTCTTTTGTGCCTTCTCTCCCACAGCAACAAGCCCTTAAAAAAACATGAAGTTTGTATATGTGAGTCTCACCTTACTTCTGAAAATTCAGAAATCGTAAAGCATGACATGTTATCAGTGGAGACAAAATATGGTGACATCATACAAATGCTTTTCAGAAGTCTTTCAAACTTCCCTTTCATCCAGCATTTTTTTTCCCTCCATGCTACACGCATTCTTATGAGTGCTCCAGTAACATTCTTCACAACCAGCTAGTAAAAGACTTTGGGTAGACTTACGCAAGTCAGAAAACATCTGGCTTTCTGCATCTTCTTTGGAGAAATACTGAACAAGAGATAAAGACATCTTCTTGTTCACTATTAACGTGTGCCGTGCAACCCAAAAGCCATCCAATATCTTAACAGTTTGCCCTTAAGCATACTAGGCATGTGAAGTATTTCTGTTTGACTATATAGAGTGTATCTAGCACATCCTTTTATCACATGAAACAGTAGTAACACTTCCAACATTGTGCTTTCTTTATTAGGGGTATATATTTCATGTCCAAGTTCACAGCCTAATTACATTGATCTCAGTCACACTGAAATACAAAGTACCAGATAAACATGCAACTGGGCCCAGCAGGAGTAACAAGTTTCAGTGGAAGCCACTGTGAAACACAGAAGCCAAACGCTTTTGCTTTTGAAATCTCTCAAGAGCAAAGGATAAAGCATAACAACTGTCAAAAATGTACCAAATACCAATAACTACACCGTACTTACCAAGAGACTCAGGTTTCTTTCCATTCATTTTGCCCTTACCTTAAATACCTGTAACTGAACTAAATATGTGGTGAATGGTGGTTCAAAACTTCTCAAGACTTCATTCCTTCAGTATTACTTTGTTCCTTACCTCTCTTTGTTTCTGTTCCTTGCTTTGGTGAATAAAGACATGGAGATACTGCACTTGTTTCCAGTTCCTTCTGTTCCTTCAGCTTTTTTTTTTTTTGCTTGCTTACTGGTTTTACTTGAAAAGAAAACCTTCCTCTCCTTACCAGATTTTCATCCCAATATTCATGCAGCTCTTACATGACTTCTCAGGTGGCATTAAGCCACACAGTCTTTTCTGGTTTTTTTTCCCCCTCCTTACAGAAGCTGATATGAAAAACATCCAAAAAGTTTCCCCCAAACAAAAAACTCTCAGTTCATTCATCTGCATTAATACTGCTTTTCCCTCCCTCCACATCTCGCCCCTGTCACGGTGGATTCTCAGAAAGGCTGCAACAGACTCCAATCAGCTCTGCTATTTGCTGAGAGCTGGTGCACCAAGCTCCTTTAAACAGAGACAACAGCAACTTACTGGATGACAGCAAAGCACAAGAAGGCTTCTGTTTCAATGCTGCCTCTCAGAGGATCACAGATGTGACTTGGTGTCCAGAAAAAACTAAGTCTAATGAAAAGCCATGGCACAGGCAGACCTTTGGTTTGTGTCTTAGTACAACCCAATGAATAGCTCCTCAGCAAACTGCTTGTTCCCATACCTAAAAACAATATTTTATTTTGGGGATAAGTTCTAAAAACGTGGAGGTTTCTGTCTGCTTGTGTTTCGGATTGGTTGGGGTTTGGTTTTGGTTGCGTGCTGCTTGTTTTTTCGTTTTGATCTGCAAACTGGTTACTTACTGACAGACCTTGTATAAAAACTTCCACCTTCCAGTGGCATGCATATACCAAGTGGTTTCTTCCAAAGCCTGTAAGAGCCTTTAAGCCTCCACACTGAACTTAGGAAGGTTTGACTTTCTACACATGTAAACATTTAAGAACACTTGTGTATGAAGTTTTTCACCTAATCGTCTCAAATATGTAATCACTGTTCAGCTACTCCTTTACAACACATGAAGCACTTGCTTCTCCATAATAAGCTGTCACTTACAAATGCGTATTTAGCCCACTATTAATAAGTATTCTATATCAACACAACACATTCAGGTTTTTTTGGTGAAAATCAAACACTTCATCTATTAAAGACATATAAAAACATATGTATTAAAAAGATAAGAATTAAGCAAAGCCCATCCATCACAAGGGTTAGCAGTATTTACAGGTGATCTACCACGTGCCAGAGACTGCTCTCTTTGAGCTCCATCTCACTGCTTCCCCGTGTCACTGAGCAGACACCAAGCTCTCTGTTACAGATTGCCCAGCACAACGCGGATCTGAACCTGCTTCACACCTTGAAACTTCAATTGAAAATTCCACAAGGAAATTTCTATCTGAAACCATATGAAGACCCTGGTGTACTCTAAGATGAGAAACTTGATCTGTAACAAAGCTGTGTAGCACAAAAACTGTTTTAATTTATGAAACAGTCACAGGTTGTGCAACAGTACTGCCTCTCTCCTGCAATATGAAACAATGCAAGCGATATAATTAACAGCTAACTCTTCCCTCCTCATCACAAAAATCCACTCTTGTGTTATGCAGGCTGCTTAAAAAAAATAACATTCAAATTGACTGTTCTCAATTTCTTCCCTCTGACTGACATTCATAAAACTACACTGAAAGAACTCTTACCAGCACGAGACAGCACCTACAAAGACCAGAGCAACTGAATAATAGTTACAGAAAGAACACTTTTCTGATACTTCCTTGGTAATCACTGTCACCAGAGTATCTTTTCCCCCTTTAAATGGAAAGGTTGCAAAGAAAAATAGCTGAAGAGCAAGTCTGCACATCGTTCACGTTAAACTGAAATGTACATTATTATTGTGTCCTGCAATTTCAAACTGTTGCACTTCTGCTTATAAAATTGTAGTATACTGCTAGGTTTTAAGAATTTGAAAAGCAATAGGTCATTTCCTAACTTAGGATTTCTCCTGTTCTACCTTAATATTCAAACTGAATTATTTTGTGTTTTAACCACTGGTATGATCAAGTAAGCATGGCTATCTCTGTACTGAGGTTAGCATCTCCAGAAATAAACTTCATGACGTTTGCGTTTATATGCTTTGTTTTCTTCAATTATGAGCACTGACTGAAGCAGGCACAAATCCATAATTCAAAGCATTTCATGCTTTAATATTAGTTGCGATCCATGTAATACGTTAAAGATCTCCAGTTTGAGATTTTTTTATTTTTTGTTTTCACTATTTTTAATAATGAGGAAATCAACTACAAGGATGATTTCTGCAGTCAACGTTAATTTGTTTACTTTGATAACATGCATAATTGAATAATTAAACGATAAATTCCATGTATATTATTTGAAGTTTTAAAATTTTCTGTAGGTATTTCAGATGGAAAGCTTTTCATAAACACCTCCTCTGAATACAGAAGTCACATGGAATATGCTGGTAAGATGGTCAACTGTCTAAATCATGTTTAGACAGTTTAAGAAGCAGGCCGCTGCCTGCAAGTCTCTTCTATCAGATGAGACAAGTGCAACAGTTTTGCACCTGTGGCCATGGACTTTATAAAGGAGAGGAAATAATGGACATTACAAAGGAGGAGAAATAATAAATGAAAGCAAGCAAGGAAACATCACTGCAGTTGAGCAGAGGTAGCTGTTACACAAACAAACTAGGAAATGGAAATGCAGTTGAATTCGATGGCTAAGAAAGTAAACAACCCATTTAGAAGAGCTAAAAATCTGTGTGACACTCTCTTCATGTCAGGACTTCAGCTGTCACCACAGCTTAAAGATAATCAAGCATTCCACCTTCTACCCTGCCCCATTTCTGCTTCAGCCACTTTCTCTAGGCCAACCTCAGAGGCTTTTCATCCATTCATTTCCCTGTCCTTGCCTTTTCTGTATTTCCAACTGAAGCGTATCTCCAGTTTAAGAACCACAGAGAAGCACTTTTTCAAGTGGAAGGCAAAGGTTAAGGGAAGTCAATGAACTTCTTGAAGAGTTCACCGGCATAAGGACAGGACCTACAAAAGTAATCCAGGCCCTGAAAAACTAGACATTGTTCTGTACATTTTTGCAGGGAAGCTGTACCTAGAAGCTTAATATTTCAAGCTATTTTGCCTACCTTCCAAAGAAGCATAAGTTTACACTGTCATAAAACACTTAAAAGTGTCTTAAAAGTGCTTACCTTTTCGATCAGTCTTAAAGTCAACCATAATAGGCTCGACGCTGCCTTCTTTGTTTTTTCCAAGCCCTTCTCCTTCTCTCCAGCCCATTTTTCTCATCAGCTGAGCTCCCATTCCTCCAGTTACAGGGGCTGCTCTTAAGAACTGATCCTATCCAGAAAAAGAGAAGTAAGACAAATCCTAAAGTTAGGACTGGGTTTTTAAAAAACAAGTGGGAGCTTCCAAAAACGTTTCTAACAACCTTTCACAGACTCAATTCAGAAAAATACACCTTAGCTTTATATACAGCTGTATAAACCAGAATTCACGCAGACACACAATACACAAATCAGTATTTTCCAAAAAGAACAACTTAAGAAAATCCTAACGCAATCCAAAAGTGCCAAGTGACCCATTTCCGACGTATGCACTTAATAAAACAATAACCGTTCAGTTTTAAACACACTACTTTGGTTCCAATGCATCTCTTCTCATCTTGTGAATGGAGGCAGTGTTTAACTGTTTAACTGGCAACAGTCGTGCCAAGTGTACCTATTTATTGAACAAAATACAAGCACATTTAGTAATGACATACAAATAGTGTTTACACGTATTTTAAATATTAAAAAATCCCCCGTTTTATTATACAGAAGTTGCACATTCAAGTTCTACTCTGAAAATCCACATGACACAGATACAGGTTTTTCTTTCCTCTTTTTTTTAAAGGCAAAAAGGCGCTTAGCCACACAGCTTAGCAGCAGCAGTCGTCACATTCTTTCAAATCAAAATTAATACAATAGTCGTTAACTGTCGAAAGCTTATCAACAGAAATTTTAAAAATCTGTTTTGATGTAAAGAACTTTAAAAACTCCTTAAATGTTTACGTACCTAGGCCTCGATGGCCGCAGTGTTGTGAATAGTAGGGCTGGCATTGACCGTGGCAAGAAGGCAGCTACAAGGATTTGACCCTGAAACAAGTTTCCATATAGAGGGGTGAAAGTTCACAGGTTATTCTGTGAACTATCATCTCTCTTCTGCCCCACCCGCTGACCCAAGTAAGTAAGTCAATCATTTCCATCACAGCAAAAAACTGCTTGGCTTAAAATATACAAGTTTACACACTGGCACTGATAAGTCCATCAGGTATTTCTCATAGTAGGTTAGAGGATACAATGTCTAATATTTTTGTAGAGTTTTCACTTACTTTCAAAGCAAATTCATAGAACCTTTTTTCTTTTTTCCCTTTAATTTTGAGTTGTGCTTGCAAAAGTAAGAATTTCTAAGATTTGGACAATAACTGATTGAATTCCTTGGTTTCAATTTGTATGTAAACAAAAACAGAAGTCTTACTTTTGCAGAGACCAAGGATAATATATTTTGAAGGGGATTAACTGTCCATTATTTGCAACTGACACACACTTACGATGCATGTGTGAAATCCCCACGATCCAATGGTGGTTGCAAGTTTAAAAAAATAAAAAATAAAAAAGACTAATTCCTGAAGATTGTGGTAAGACTTCTCCGAATATTCACCTACTGAACAATGAAGTAAACTCCTATTGATCATGCAACTGGATGCTGCGTTTAATATCAAGGTGCTCCGGTGGAAGAGGAAAGAGGTTAAGCTCACCTCTCCCATGAAATTACTTTTTTGACTGGTGCAGACCATGCAGTGTGTGTGTACAGAGACAATCGTTCCTTTGATACAGACTGCCTCAAGCTATGCGCCTAGAATAGCTTTTACTTACTTCCATTTTCATCCTCCCCACTCTTTTGCAGGAACCTCTCATAAGAAAAGGGCAACCATGCCGAGAATGATACAAACCCCAGTCAATGTCACCCTGGGTTCCGATTCCTCTTTTGTACCTGCTTTGCAATAATAGAATTTACAATATGAACATCTGTTTCATTACCACCAGTGTGTATTCAGTTCACAAGTGAAAGACTGCAATTTCCCAATGAGGCTGCTCTAGCTTTCCCAGCACACCTTCCAAGGCACTAAGCTGGGGCTTGGAGGTGGTGTACAAAGAAAAAGGAAAACAACATAGTGCTCTTCAGAGTCAAAAATTAAATCCCTGAGCTCCTATGTTAGGAATGATCAGAGATCGAATAAATTCCAAACACTGGAAATACCCAGAGTTTTAAATTCTAAAATGCAGTTCATTAAAAAATAATAATTAAAAAAAATTAAAAAACCCTCTAAAAAACAAAACCACACCTGGCCTAGTGTTCCCACCTGATAATTTAAGTAGGAATTTTTACATATGCTGATTCTTTAACATGCACAGCATAACCGAAACAACAATTAGAAATGATTAAGTTTTGTTTCATTACCGAAGAGTCATAGTTGTGCATCATGTTGCTGGGTTGAACAAGGTAATTCTAACGGCAATATGAAGGGAGCAAGAAGAAGCCTACTTTGATTCAGGTTACTGATCAAACAGAGAAGGCTGTCAGCTGGGAAAAAACTTCTTCAAAAATTTATCTTTCAAATAATAAATATGAATCTCTAATGCCACCTGTACAATTATATTCCATGGACATCTTTTCTTTCTTACAGTTTAGTACTGACATACTTACTCACTCCATGGTTTAATGGAGTATGAGTAATGGCATTTGAAAATGTAAATATACTAGAATGTTAACAGAAGTAGAGAAATAAGATCTTCTCAGTTTTAAAACTGAAAAGATTTGTCCCACAGAGATAACCTGACAGTGTGGTACCTCTGCAGCTCCATCCCAGAAGGAGGATATGAAGTTGAACAGCAGTCAGTACAACTAACCCCAAGTTTTGAAGTACTTGGTTACTGTTGTCAGAATGAAAGAATCATTCAGAAAATAACTACAATCTTTCTAATCCCAATTTTAGTAGAGCAGCATGAAAATATGATGTCATTTTTTCATATTTTGATCTCTAAACTCCATGAAGTCAGACAAATAAAGCACACTTCAATTCCGCCAGCAGATGGAGACAACTAATAAGCCAAATTCTTGTGTTGCTACCTTTTCTTTAAAAAGCAGGCTAAGCAGTAAAACCTGATCATTTCAGAATTTTTTCAGTAATTGTCAGTAAAAACTGCCTCTTTTTTAACTACCTCAGGGCAACATACTGGGGAGAGGAAGAAAAATCAACATTACCAGCAAAATAAACCACGAAAGTTTGAATTACCATGTAAGGCCTTTAAAATAAAATAAAAAGAAAGGTAAAAAATGATTTTACAGCTTTTTGATGAAAGACACTATGAGTTGGACAGTCATCATTATTTGACTGCAACACCTGTCTTTGAAAAAAACATTACATACAGCATTGAATGGAATAATCTATAAAACAGCACTTGCGAAGCTCAAAATAGTAAAGCCACAATTATCTGAGAGATCTTGATGAACATTATCGACTGCTGCTGTTTGAAAAGAAAATATCCTTCTCACAAAGCTGACACGGCACTAAAGCCCAAGCTCTCTGCCAGAAGGCAGGTTTCTCTGAGCAATTCTTTATTAAACAAAACACAACACAGCCTTACAGGTTCTTAGTTGAACTGTTTCAGCTGTAGCTCATGGGATGTCTGTGAGATTACTCTAAGTATGACTCCACAGAACTTACGAGTGCAGTACAAGTATACTTGGTGAAACTTGCAGCGTAGCTGAGGTTTCCATGACACTGTGACACTTTCAACAGCAGCCACATGCCTTCTCTGACACAAGAAGGAGATGTGGCTCTGGGCAGCCTGGTCTAGTTGGCAACCCCATACATAGCAGGGGAGTTGAAACTAGGTATCACTGTGGTCCTTTTAACCCAGGCCATTCTGTGATTCTGTGGTATGTTCTTGAAGAATTCCTACAAATGCCTTGCAAAGACTACACTCACCATCGGTCTTAGAAATCCTCTTCACAGCTTCTGCATACAAGGAATAAAAACCCATCTGCGGTTGACTGAAGAAAGATTTTTCTCTGACCGAGTGCAGAGGAAGCCAGTCCAGTGTAACCAACACATGGTCTGCCTTGCCATCTGGCCTTCAATTCCAAACAAAGCTCACTGTGTCACGCAAGGCACTAAACATCAACGTTCTGATAGACTGACATGCTAGAAGGAGAGCTTGGCAAGACACATGCCAGTCCTCGCGTGTGAATGATAATAACAAGATTTAGTTTTAACTCTGTTGGTCGTGTTTTATTTGCCTGCAGTGACTAGACTATGAAAGAAGGGAATAAAGGATTTGACTTTTCAGAACTTGGGATGCAAAACACAGCATTCTAGCAGCCACTATGAAACTGTGCGGCATGCCTTAGCACAACCAAATGAAACAAATCCCAAGCATTACACTGTGCATGTAAAATGTCATAAAAACCTCCTTTCGGAGGGCAAATTTAGGGTATTAGAATTATATAGCTGGTAAACCCACAAACAAGGGGTGACTGGAAAAGTCTGAACAAGCAGACCTCAAGAGAACTCGCCTGGACAAATTCTGACCACTTCCACTAGTTTGTCATCAGCACTGTGTATTTGTAATTAATAAATAAATAAATAAATAAATAGTAAAAAAAACAAACGGCAACCCCTGAAACAAGTTGTATTTGTGAACTGATTACACCAATGATGATGAACTGAAACAGAAATCACTTTTCAGAAGAGAAGATAATACTGTTTATAACTGTTTGATGATACGAGAAACCTAACGATATATTACTCCTTTATGAATACTGCTCAGTAAACACCACAAATTAGTGCGTAACTTAAACAAACCAACCTTACTTCTAATTGGTGTCTCTCCTTCAAATGTGTCACATTAACCATTTCAATAACTAAGGCCCTCAAAATTTTGTTGAGGTAAAACTGAAATGTGCAGACATTTTTGTTCGAGTACATATTACCTCTCCAGCGTCATTTTTAAAAGAAGTAACAATAAAAAGAATAGAAAAAGAAAGACGCTAATACCCAGGAAATGCAAAGTGACAAAAGCACCTTTCAAACAAGTTCCCTAAGTGCTTCAGCTTTACTCCCCTCCTGACACTGCTCTTACGTTTTGTTACAGCTACCTCGTCTAGTCATCATCTCTATGAAGCACAGTGTCTGCACACGCAGATAGATTTTCTATGGGTATTGATACACAAATACCTAGCTGGCATGGGCTCTGTCTCTTCTGAACGTGTCCATGAGTCCTCTCATAGCAAGTGCTTATGGCTATCTCCTAAGAAAAATGCCTTCAGTAAGCCACATGTTTAGTCAGAAATGTGCATTAATTTATACTTGCCACATAACTGAAGAAATCTCACAGCCCTACCGGTAGATGAAGTTTACAAATACTTTTGTTTCCTAATGTTAAAAATACATTATTTTCTTAGGACAAAAAAAAAAAAAAAAAAAAAAAGACAGTGAATAGAAGTCTAACTTCAAGTGTTACGTTGCATACTTAAAAAGGAACCAAGTTACACAATTTCAAGTATCTAAGTGAAATACAACCTGTACTTTGCATTTCATGGTTGTATTCATGTCACTGAGAAAGATAACATGCATTCACAACTCATTATCCCTAATTCATTTATTTTTTTTTAATTTCCTGTGAAATCACCCTATAACCAAAGGAAATGACTTCACATTGAGTTAATCAAACCTAAGTTTTATCAAGGTTTTCACTGGCCCCACCATTCCTGGAAACATTAAGAGACTTCTTTAGCCCTGAGGTATTTTGGAAAGGGCGCATGGCTTTAACTACGTGTCATCCTGTGGATATGATGGCAATGTGTGCGCAAATATGGAACCTAGAAAGAGCAGAAGAAGTCAAGCTGAGGAATGCCGAGCAGGAAGGAGGACTGTGTCCTCCTCATCTTCATCCAACAACTCTTCTTGTTTACAGTAGCAGCCTCCATTCTGACAAACCACACGACGCTTGCTAGGGAGGACGCCTACTACTGCAAACCACTACATTTTTACAGCTACTAGGAAGACAGAAGTGCTTCTGCTGGTTCACTCTTAATTCTAGATTCAATAAAACACCCCAGTTTATGCTTCTGCTCCTCACAGTAGTTATGTCCACCACAAACCAGACACCAGGCTCTTCTTTAATTTTCTCCATATAAAGCTTTTTTTTTTTTTTTTCCTTCTCCAATCAGACCACAGAGTGAAGTTAAAAGACCAAGAGATAACACAACTCTACTTTGCTGTTGTTGTTGTCAGTGGACATTCCTGTTACTGCAAGGCACAGAAGGGCACCACCACAGAAATTCAAGGAAGGAAAAGAGGATGAGAAAAGGAGAGTTGGGAAAGAGATGCTCCCTTTCCTTTGTCTTGAAATTCCACTCAACATAAGCAGAAAGACAGAACCCTCGGTAGGCTTGCTAATCTTTCACAAGCCTCTTGGTAAAAAAGCTCTCCTTTTCTCATCAACGCACCTGCCTGCTGAGTGCTTTTTATTTCTAAATTCCAGTGGCAGGGACATTTATTGCAATCAATATTTTGTTAAAATCTCAGAAGTTTATAATTTTTAAAATAAGACTGTATAATCTACACTCAATATTAATACAAAGAAGCCAAAAGATTCCCATCTAACAAGTAATTTGTATCTCTGTGTTGCCTGGCTCTCTGTATTGCTTGGCTACACAAAGTGAAAAATAAATTAATGCATCTTCACAAAAAATATTTCTAGTTTTACTACATCGTATTTCCAGACTTCCATGTTCACAGTTCACATAAAGTTTTATGGAAAACTTTCACTAAGTTTCAAGTCTAACCTACCAGTTCTGAGGGTCATCTTAATTCCAGAAGGATAAGCAAACACAGCACATACTCAACTACATTACTTGTGAGAGTAACCATGATAACTCATTATTCATTTTGCTTGCAAAATGGATATTGCTTGAATTCCTCAGTTCTACTTCTTGAAAGAGTATCAGTTCAGCATTCATTTTCAAAGATGAAGCATGACTTATAAAACTTACAAAACGCATGTATGTATGACGCATCGCACAACCAAAATAAGCCAGTATTACTCTGCAGTAAGAGGTAACTATTTCACTGTAAGATAATCTCATACTTATTTAACCCAGTTGCAACTCCTGGTTTAATATTCCAAATCTTTGGATCCCAGAAAACACTGGTGATGCAAATAGAGGTAAAGCAGTAACCATCAAATGGAACCAAGTCAAACAGAATGGGCTTTTTGGGACTTGGCTCACTGAAGTTGATGCCAAAACATCATCAACTTCAATGACACCAGGATCAAACCTCCTTGCCTGATCTGCCCCAATCCCACAGAAGTAGTGATGGACCTACCATTGCAACCATACCAGTATCATGAATGTCATTTCAGTGTAAGTATGTACGTACCAATCTGACTCAAGTAACAGACGCACATCTTATTGTGGTACTTTAGACGCTCAACTGAAATGTCATGTTCAACATCTTAATGCATACCAAAAATGAACACAGCAGCAGCAAGTAGTAAAACTGATCAAAGAAAGTTTTAACTCAATCTGTTTGTTGCATTTGATACATGCATTACCATAAGTTTTAAGGCCTTTTTTTTTTTTGCATGTTCCAGTACTTTTGCTAACATTTAGTACGTGATATTCAGACAAGTATGTCTGCATAACTTCTACCTTTCTAATCCACGCTTGAGGACCACTGTTGGTTAGCTCATCCGAGGACAAGATCTGTGCTCCAGTACTTCCTGTGAATTGGCCAGGTATGGAGTTTGATTGAGCCCAGGCATCAATCTAGAAAATAAAAATCAACGTAAGAAAAATTTTTCTTATTTTTCTACTCTCAGTAACTGTTATGATTCTTGTCTTACACTTAGCAAATTCACAAAACTTATTTCTAAGCAGATATCTCAAAAAAGCTGAGCATCTTTTAACATTAACCCTGAAGGCTGAGCTCAGAGTCTAGCAGGTTTGTGGCTCGTGGTTTGTTTATCCTCAGTACTAGTATTATGAAGTGCAAATTAAAGGCAAAATTTTTAAAGACATCCCTATAAGCTGGACTTTCAAATACTGTACTTAAACACAGTAGGAAATAACAGTGATATGAAAAGCAAACATTTACACTTTTTAAGTTGATTGAAACACTGATGAAAAGAGCAACATACCTGTTCCTGTGCACGATTTAACATGCACATGGCCTCTAAATCAAACGTGTTTTCGTTAAGTCTTTTCTGAGCCAACGCTCGATCATTCATAGCTGCAGTTATGTCCACACCCTAGGAAGAAAAATATGATTCTTAAAAATACATCAAAGTATCACCCATTTGACCTGGAAAAAAATCTGTTGTAGAATAAGCACTACAAATACAATAGAGTTGTTCTAAACATTAAATAGTTAGCTTGACATACAAAATGGCAATGTGAAAACAAAAAGAAATTCTCAGACTATTTATTATGTACACACACTCTTGATGTTTGCTAAACAAATACAAAATCTGAAGTACAAATGCAGCATCTACAGATTATCTAAAGATTTATTTTCAAATAAATACTTTGGTCATTGAAAGTTGTAGGTTTTAATGCCTAAGACATTAAGAATTCAGTGGAATCTTATTAACTAACAGTATTAAATATAATTTAGCTACAAAATTTAGGCAAGGGCCTTTATATTGAGCTGTTCACACAAATACCCTATTAAGGACTTCAACTTATATGTGCAGAAGAATTACAGCAAGAATCACATGCATCCCACAAACTTGGTTTTAGTGCTTAAAATGTTTTATCTTCAGCCTAAAAAAGACTTACATAAAAATGAAAACAGACTGATAGCATGCAAAAGATCATTTATATCTGTGCTGTTGAACCAGAACAAAAATTTAAGAAAAAAAAAATTGAAACCATCTTGCATATAACTGATCAGAATCCAGTGGGTAAAAATATGTAATAAATAAAGAAGTTCAGTGCAAACCTCTACACATAAAGGAACCAAGAAGGAAAATCAAACCATTTGAGGTTGTAAAGATAAATTAAGAGCTGTATACAACCCTTATGTAAGAGTATTTGTGCCTTACTCTTTAAATGACGTGCATTTTGTGGACCATACTGTTTTGAAAGGAGAAAAGCAACAGTGATCAGAGACAAATGAAATTTAATCGAATATAAGCATGTAAAGGAGACTGTAAAGGGCTGGAAAGCACAGAAGAAACTCAATAGCCAAAACAGCATGTGGCATACAGACATTAATTAGATTGATGATTTAGGGTTTTGTTTTTGTTGTCTTTTTTTGTTTTACTTTGTATTACAAAAGACTTAAGTTAGTCACCATCTCATTACCTTAGCCTCTCACATTAAACTAGAATAAAAGGCCAGTGGAAGAAACTGGAATTAGTTTAGAATTGTCTCTGCTGAAAAGATATAGTTTATCCACAAAAATTCCCATCATAAGAAACATGTCAAGAATTTACTAAATATTGAAAAACCAGCACAAGGCAGACAAATGTCTACAGTAGCATAATACATGATTTCTTTAAAATTATTATTCTGGCTATTAAATCTTAGTTTCAAATGGGGAAAGATGGGTTTATTTGTTTTCCCTGCCTCAGACAAAAAGTATGTCCTCCAGTAAATTAATCCCATATCATGTTGCTAAACCACCTGGTACTGAGAAAGACAGACCGGAAATCCTCACAGCCTGTATGTCTATGAAACTGACTTCAATGTTTATTTATCATCTCAGATGACAAAAACATACATTACAAACAAGGTACTAGAAGAACTGAAATTCTTTCTTTTTCAACACGTGATATTCGTGTATGTGGAAGAACACTTGTCAGCAATGTACACTTTCTCGTGTTAAGAAGATCCCCCCTGTACAGTTCAAATAGTTCTATGTTTCATTTGCGAAACTGCTTCAGGAGATAAATAAAAGTTATTCTACTCACCAAAAGCTTCAATCCAGCAATACACATAGGCATGCAAGTAGTCCACTGAAATCACATCGGGACCACTCGCATACTTAAATACACATGTGTACTTTAGTGCTTTACCGGACTGGGGCCTATTAGTAGATACCCTGGTTAGTTAGAATTCCCATACACTTTCCCCACATGGTCAGTCACCATTTTGGAGACCGTCATGGCTTTGTATTATGTCAAGGCATTCGATGGCAGCTTTGGATCTCGGGAAAAAAAAAATATATATCTCTGCTTGAAGTATGAAAAGTTGTTATTATTTAGTCAAGTAAAACAGTTCCATGTTCAGCATGCTACTCCTGAGTTCTGTCTTTCCAGTCTTGAGTTTCAATAACATTTTTCCCCCAGACAAATACTGAAGCAAGCAGGAAGTGGTGACAGTAAAAAGACAATTTTGACACACTTTATAAGTCTACTGATACAGTGAATGCATTTTATGCACTTTTAGATCAAGAGGGCTTCTCTGCACATTAGCCATTGCTGTATCTTAAACTACAGCATTCTATCTCTGGACTTTCAAGTTTTCAAACATAATTTGCTTCTTCTGTGTTCCTCTGTCTTCTGTAAACATGCTGATACTTGAGATTAATTGAGGCAAGAGCTCTTTATCTTCTACCACCACAAATACCTACACTAACAGCATTTAATAGTTTTAACGTTCTATTAAAAGCACCTGTAATATTTTAGCAGGGCCGTTTTAGGCTACATTATCCTATAACTTATTCTATTACCTGCATAACTGGTTTATTGTTATGCTTTTATTGTGTTTTCTTTTAAATACTGAAATTGACTTGAAATCAGAACTGTGACAAACAGCTACCAAAATTAGCAAGCAAACGAAATGAGGGAAATTATACACCAAACCTCCTGAGGATTCAAGCAAGTTCCCTCATTACCTCAGCTCCAGCAGCAAGGGACCTGGCTTATTCTGCTCCAGAGAAGCAATTTCATCCACAGGCAGTCCCACAAACACTTAAAACAATTAGTCCTAACATTAAGCAGAGGAGCACTCTATTACCTTCCCAACTCTCTAGAGAAACACATGGAGATCCTATTCCTACAAGAATATTCCTGTATTTCAAGGTTAAGGATTGCCGAACACAAGGGAACAGTATGTCCTGCTGTCAGTTACTGACCCTTGAAATCACCCTTAACACAAACCACGTTAAGGTAAATGCAAATAAAAATATTTATTCACAAAATATAAAAACAGACAAAACAGTTACAAGCATTTATAAGGATACACGTGACAGAATGGAAAGAAAGCTATGTTGAATGTATTTACTCCAATGTCATTTTTCAAGGCCTCTTCTACATAATCAATAAACAAATCATCAGCACTTGCCTAACCAAACCTGTCAACGACAATGTCTTGTTTTTGGAAACCTGAATGCAGACAGCTTGCCCAAGCCAAGTTTGTCATTAATCACATGAAGGACAAGACTTTTCACCACCTGCTAAAAACACCTCAAGCTCTGCCTTTGAGGTGTGCAATGAAAGCACGTGTTGAATAGGTTACATTCACTGTGCTTTTGGTGCTGCAAAAGACACAGAAGTAAATAACACCTGTGCTTCAGGAAGTGAACTGTACTACCGCAGAAAATTATTGAAAAACAAAATGCACCAAGTTGAAAAACAATTTCATCAGAAATGTGAAGGCAAAACTTTTTATTCATTTGTTTTGCAAGGTATTAGAACAAGTCTTTAGAAGGAACAATATGACATTAACTTAAAAAAACAAAAAAAAGTAACGTCTTAAATATTTAATTTACTTAATTACAAAAACCCCACAAAATATTCTTTTGAAGACATATCAAGGGGAAAAACCATTTCCTTTTTTCAGTTTATTATACATACAATTAAATTTTCCTTCAGAAGGCCACATGGAAGACAGCTTCATAAGAAAACGGGACTAAAGTTGGAAAAATGAGTAGATACACCAGATGAAATGGCAGTTTTAAGAACTACTTTCAAATCGATTTTTAATGAATAACATTTCAATTCCATGTTAATGCTCCAACACTGGTAGAAAATTTAAAATTATTATTCAATTTATTATTATTAAAATCTAAACACATGGTATCAACCTTTGCAGAAAACTTGAAACTTGCTTTTCAATCTTCAAGTAAAATTTTAAGTTCTACTGAGACAATGAAGTCACTAGTTGACAAAAGCACACGATATTGGTACAGGATGCTTACACCACTGCTCACGTGAACGCTGTGAGTAAATCTGAAGGCTGTAGCAGTTCAGATAACAGCTTTCTCAAGTGCCAGCTACTACCTATGCACACCTTTCTTTTTTTTCACAGACTGTGATTTGACACCAGACTGACCAGGCAATGGCTTTTTTTTCCTTAAAGTGTATGCTCTCCTTCCTTTCCTTACCTCAATGGATGGTTTGGGGAAAACATCATCCTTGCTATCTTCTTTGCCTTTTTCAACTGGAACCCACTCTCCATACACACTATCCGCTTCTTTTTTCCTATGCTGAGACCCAGATGAAACAGGAAATTCCTTTGACAGGCTGACCTGATTTTTTGGTTGTGGTGGTGGTGCTGGTTTTATGCTGGGAGTCTTAAAACAAACAAAAAAAAAGATAGGGAAGGTTAGAAGCTGAAAACGCTGTGTAAACTCCTGATATCAAAGACATGACTGAGAACAGTAATAAGATCAGAACCCAGGAAGAATGAAAAGGATGACATTAAATGCATCAAAACTGTGAGGAACAGGTAAAGCAGCCCATGCCCACTGAAGAACAATCCTTTACAGTGTCTTTACGGAATCCCAGAATATTCTGAATTTCATCATACCACTTTCTAACAGTGCCATTGAAAGCAGAAATTTATTTCTACCTTGCATCTTGCATAGTTATGTATTACTATTTCTTTTGTAAACACCATAAACTGCATTTTTACAATTAACTTTTGTTTTCACTTAAGCATATTAATACTTCTAATATTAACCAGCAAAACTAAGTCAGACTTCCACAAGCACAAAAAATTCTTAACGTGCCGTTGAAAAAACTTCCTAGACAAATTCTAACCACACTTAGTCACACAGATCCCAGATGCATAATAAGAGGTCCCTCATTTATTCTTTCCAGCACCCTGAAAACATCAACAGAAATGCTAACAAAATCAAAAGCAGCCTCAAACAAAGGCACTTAATGGGACTTCTACATCCTCCTAATAACAGGCAACATTAGCAGATTTTCCTATTGGCTAATCTCAAAATTAATGGAACATGTTTTTCCTTTCATTAACACTTAAGACCTATTGCAGTAGCAGACATAGAACGCAGAGGCTGAGCAAGCTTAATGGCACAATGTCATTCAGAACTCCTCACAATGCCCTCAGAATTTTGTGTTGCATTTAAAAGAAAACTAATACTCTTCTGAAGCTTTTTCCAATTCCTATGCTGTCTGCAAGTTCATACTAAAATTTTTTTGCAATGAAAATGTGAAACTAAACTGATCCCCTCTATGTTGCTAAAGCTTTAATGTTGTAAAAAACATTAAGAAAAAAAATTTTAATCCAATTATGGAAATCTTTCATAGTATCATGGGCTGCAAATAATTTTCTTTTTTAACAAGAGTATTTTTAATGATATGCAAGCCTAATTTCACCAAGCTTATCAATCATTGTTTCAATTTCTCTACAGCTATTTGTCCTTTTTAGAAAAGTTAAATTTAAACTTTATCTTTTAAAATTAAATTAATTTTTTAAAATTAATAATTACAGAAGTACTCACACTTAAATTGAAAAAAATAGGTTTGGGTTCATTGAGCTTAAAAGGGTGATTATAGAAAGGACGTTCTTCCTCCTCTTCATCAGAAACATGAGGTTTATTCACTATCACATCATCTGTGCTCTGAGCAATCTTCTTGCATTTCTGAAAAAGGAAAAAGAAGGAGAGGTGTGAAGACAATAGTTAGGAATAAATCTGGATCTTTGAACTAAAATGGACAAAATGAACAATCTAACAAAGTGGGATCTATAACTCTGAGAAAACCTCATAGGAATGTCGCAGATATAGATGCCATTTGACTTCTTACACACTTTACCAAACACTTAAGTTTGCTTGGCACTCATGTAGAAAATAATTACAAACTGTTAAAGATTTTCAGAAGTATTGTAGAATTAGATGCTCAGTGCTCATTTCATAATGCGTGTATACGGCTGCAAGCTTTCCAGAGATCACTGGCTACCTAGCATCCTATATAATACAAAGAAAATACAATATGCATAGCCTATAAGCCCATGCAGCTACTGCACAGAAGAACTGAGAATTAACAATTACTAATACTGCTTAAATTCTACTAACAAGCCAGGAACTTATTCAGCAGCAATACCTCTGGAAGACATCTCATTCTTCTGAAATATTTTGAGGTTGGCCAGGTACACAAGACCTATGTTCTATTCAACAGCAGTTAAACTAAAATATAACATAGATAGATAGATGTCTATATATATCTATTATATCTATGTACGTGCAAGAGACATCCTGCAGCTCAAAGAAAGAATGCATAATTCTGGAAAGGCTAGAATTATGACCAGAACCATATAGTCAACTGCACTTCGTTGTTACTTGTAATAACTATTATTGAGACAGTCCAAAATGAATTTGAGAACACTTCAGTGACATGCTTCCATTATGTCCCCATTTACAAAACATTCCTACAAGACACCTGAGTACATCATCCGATCACATTCCAGTTCAAGTTCATACCATTTTAAGTCACGTCTATCTGATAACCTGACTGTTGGTATGTAAGGAGCAAACAGACACACTGCTGACACTCTTCTCATCAGTCATTATTAAATAAAGATTCCTATGCTCTTCTGTTCTAAGCCTCCTCTCAACAATGACTTAAGCACACACTTTATGCAGCAGAAAAAGCCTGCATCACTTAAAAGGCTAATCAACCAAATGTATTATCTACAGTCATTGGATGGCCCCCATTGAACTGTAAGCAGTGTGTCTTTTTCCTACATGATGCAACCTGCAGAGCAGCCAACTTCTTGGAAAACAGAACAAGTTCTCCAAGGGTTCTTCCTTTAGACACATTCTCATAGGATGATGATCTAGACTGTTTCTGAGGTTGCTTTTGATTCAGTGCAACATATTAATCATTGAATTCCCACAGACAGAAAGGGCAAGCAAGGGGAAAGTTTTTTTTGCCCCAGATGAACAACAGTTGCATTGAATCTTGGGTCAGGTTACATGCAGAAGCACTCATCAAATCTGCACAACCTCCCTGTTTTTTTTGTTTGTTTTTAAGCTAACAAGCACTTCTGCACCACTATCCCCAACAAAAGGATTACTTTTCAGCAATTTGACGCTGCCTGATTTCAGATTTTACTTCCACAAATAAAAATGTTTTCAGAACTATCATACTAACAATGCAGCACTGCTACACTAAAGACAACTAGCAATTTTTCCCCACCATCAAAACAAAAACATCCTATTTGTATACTAAAATTGCAACAGACACATTGCAACAATAACTTCCCCTCTAAAAATGTTTTGTAACACATGTAAAATTATACAGAACTACTGAAGCAGGTATTGGATTTTTAACACATTGAACACTGAGCAAAGAGAAATTTGATAACAAAGTAACAACAGAACTAACAAACAATGCTACAAACAAGAACTAGAACTGAAAGCCTTGATTCATTTCTGGGAGTTCCGTTCTCTTTGTTGAGGTTTTTATTAGAGGGATAGCAAAGAAAACTACCAGTATGTAAAAATTAAAGCATGTAAAAATTACAACAGAAAAGAAACCAAAAAAAGCACAAGAACTGCAATTCACACCTTTCTACAGAATTCAAAGGCATGTTTTAATGACCAAAAAACCCAAAAATCAAAGAAACAAAACCTCACAGCTCTAAGCAGCAAAAGCTCAAACCATGTGCCAGCTTTCATGTGAGTGAAGAACACAGAATAAAGCTTGCCTGGCAGTCACAAAAAACACTTTGCTTATTTTCGGTTCAGTATGGTTGTTCTCACTTACCTCAGTGAGCTCCTTTAGTGTATCTCTTGACGACTTCTGACTGGCTTTGTCGTCTTTCTTTTGAGATAACATAGGCATCAGGCTTGGTGGTAAAGGAACGCCTGACTTCGCACACATGGCAGCTGCATTAGCTTTGGCTATTTCAAGCAGCTGGGCCTTGTCTGAAAAATGTTAAAGAAAAATTATCAATATTCTAGCAAATTCTTGTTCTAATTGTCAATATTTTTATCAACTAAGCAAAGCATGTAAAAAATTACTCTTACTGTGCATTTTTATGCTCTGTGAGAATAATTAAAATTTCAGTTCATCTCTCCAGAGCTACACCTTACAGTACATTTAAGCAAGTTTACTGTAGTTTGGACAGACAGTGGAGTTTTGTTCACAGCTTTTAACCATGCTTATTTAATTATCTAAAAGCTAAAGAAATTAAAGAATGCCAACTCTCTTTTGCAATACTCAAAAAGTTTTCATTTTCTTCAAAAATAAATCCATGAAATTAAAGCTGCATGGTATTATGAAAGACATAAGAGAAATGACAAAATGATATGCAACACTGCTTTTTAACTTCTACTATCTAGATTCTTCCTCAGATTTCCAAATCCCAAGCTGAAGAACATTTGCTTTTGTAGGCTTATGGCCATAAACATCACAGAATGTTACTTATTTTTATGTAACATGAGAAAAAGAATTGAAGCAAATCTTGGTCTAATCTTGATTTCCATGTCACCAGCACTCAGCACCACATACTCCAGCAGCCTTAAGCCTCAACTGCAAGTAAACCTCGATCTACAAAACCCTATGGATGGCCATTATTGACAATGAATCTGAACAAGCTAGCCAGCTTAGGGGTCAAGAGTATAACTGAGCATATTAACTTAGCTAGGAGTACCTAAAATTTCAATTTTGGTATAAGTAAACAGAAAAAATGTAATCTCATCTAAAAATTCAAAAGTATATATATATTTAAAAAAAAAAAAAAAAAAAAAAAAGCTTTTTGAAGCCCATAGAATTGTGCGGTATAGACCATCAAACCTCCGTATCACATACTAGATTAATAGTTAAACAATGTCCCCCTTAATACAGCAAAGCTTATAAATAACAAACATTCAAGTGGAAAAGAATAAAAGAATAACAGAAAAAACAAGAGTTATAGTTGATAACAGAGCTAAAGCTTCTCTAACTGGCACTTACTGTCTCTCACTCAGCTAGTTCTCAGGAAAACTGGAAGCTCGTAACTTTCTTAGAGACTTCTAGGCCTTTATTAAATGGTTAAAATGGAAAGTGTTCCTCAAGACTACAACAGACTACGTCTGCATAAACACATTAAAGCAAAAGATATGCTCTTGGCTTTAAATGCACTTTAATCCAAATGGATGGCACAAATTTAGCTCCACCATGAATATTTCCTCACTGAATGTCACTGCTTAAAAATAATGCAGAAAATGACTTCAAGAAATTCCTTATGAATGCTACAAAAAATGTTAAAATTAGACTACGTAAACAAACACAGAATTACCTAGCCACAGATTCTCAAAAATAAAACTTTCACTTACCTAAGTCTGTAAGGCGTTTTGGTGACCTGCTTGAAAATCTTTCTGATGATCTGGACCTACGACGATCAGGTGATCTGCTGTAACCTCTTCTTCTCCCTGAAGACCTTGATCGCCGCAGTCGAATTGGTGACCTACTAGAGCTCCGCCTTCTTCCTCTTGACCTCGATCGCCTTTGACGAAGAGGTGTCCGACTCCTGCTCCGCAATCTCAGTGATATCCTACGATCTCTTGAATCTGATCTTCTCCTTCTTCTATCAGCAGATCTTGATCTATTTCTCTGAGATCTTCTGCGTCTGTCTCTTGATAGAGAACGCCGCCTTCTTGATGCTGACCTTGACCTACTTCTTCTTCTGTGCCTTGAACGTGACAATGAGCTGGATCGAGAACGACGATTAGATTTTGACCTTGATGCTCTTCTACGTGTTACTGATCTGGAGCGATTCCGTCTAGAACGAGAGTCTGCATCATATCTCTGGGATCTGCGCTGAGAAGACCTGGAGCGCCTGCTTCTAGATCTCCGTGAAGACTCTTTGTCTGCTGTTTTGTCAACAGATTTTGACTGACTCCTTTGGCGAGCAGTGGACCTGGAACGTCTACGTCTAGACCTCCGTGAAGACTCCTTGTCTGCTGTTTTGTCAACAGATGTGGACCTCGAGCGTCTATGTCTAGACCTCCGTGAAGACTCTTTGTCTGCTGCTTTTTCAACAGACGTTGACCTGGATCGTCGGTGTCTAGACCTTCGTGAAGATTCTTCATCTGCTGTTTTGTCAACAGATGGGGATCGACTCATTTGGCGAGTAGGAGATTTTGAGGGTCTACTTCTAGACCTTTGTGAAGACTCTCTGTCAGACATCTTTTCAGCTGATTCAGATCTAGATTTCTCACGTTCAGAAGATTCAGATCGCCTGCTTTCAGTCATAAAAGAAGAGTCCTGTCCCTCTGACTTCTCAAGAGGTATGGAAGGTGACCCCTCATGTTTATCTTCAACAGCTAAAGAGGGCTCCATATCCTCAACTTCTTCACCAGTGGTAGACCTTGACTCATGGTCATCTGATGATGTTGAATCTCTTCGCTCAGCTGTCAAGGAGGGTTCCACATCTTCTCCTTCTTCACCAGTAGTAGACCTTGATTCACGTCCATCAGGGGATGTGGAACGTCTGTGTTCAGTTGTCAAAGACAGTTCCATATCCTCTGCTTCTTCACCAGTAGTAGACCTTGAATCTTGCTCATCAGAGGATGTGGAGTCTCTCCGTTCAGCCGTCAAGGAGGGTTCTACATCCTCCACATCTTCACCAGTGGTAGACCTCGATTCACGTTCATCTGAAGATGTGGAGTGTCTACGTTCAGCTGTCAAGGAGGGCTCTTGGTCCTCTGCTTCTTCACCAGTGGTTGACCTTGACTCACGTCCATCAGGAGACACAGAACGTCTGTGCTCAGCTGCTAAAGGCTCCAAATCCTCTACTTCTTCACCAGCAGTAGACCTTGAGTCATGTTCATCAGAAGACACGGAATCTCTACGTTCAGCAGCCAAGGAGGTCTCATGGTCCTCTGCTTCTTCACCAGTGGTGGACCTCGAATCATGCTCATCAGAGGATGTGGAATCTCTTCGCTCCCCTGTCAAGGAGGGTTCCACATCCTCTACTTCTTCTCCAGCAGTAGACCTTGAATCATGTTCATCAGAAGAAATGGAGGATCTATGCTCCATTGTCAAACGCTGTTCTGAATACTCCACCTCCTCACCAATGCTAGATCTTGACTCATGCTCATCAGGGGATGTGGAGCGCCTATGTTCAGATGTCAAAGAGGGCTCCCGATCCTCTATTTCCTCATCTATGACAGATTTCTCATCATGTCCCTCAGGGGTAATAGATCGTCTATGTTCAAAAGTAACAGAGGACTCTAGACCATCTTCCTCCATCGGAGATTTCACTTCATGGCTCTCATGATATGGGGACGTGGAATGTATACATTCAGATGTCAAAGAAGGCTCTAGATCACCAGTTTCTTCACCAGGAACAGATTTCACACTGTTGCCATCAGGGGATGTGGAGCATCCCCTTTCAGGCATTAAAGGCATTGCATCATCCATTCTTTCAACAGGGGTGGATTTCAAGTCACTTACATCTGGGGACATGGAGCCTCTATCATTTAATGTTAAAGGTTCAGGATCACCTACTTGTCCAGAAGCGAGGAATCTCAACTCCTGACTATCAGGAGATGCTGCATGTTCACTTTCAGATGTTGGAGAAAGCTCATGAACATCTACTTTTTGAACAGTGGTGAATCTTACCTCCTGGCTCTTGAAAGACAAATAATGGTCACGTTCAGATGTCAAAGAAGAATCCATATCTTCTGTTTTATCGCCATGAGTTGACCTTGATTCATATTCTTCACAGGACACAGCATGCTCATTCTCATATGTCAGAGAAGGTTCTTCACTCTCTACTTTTTCAGCAGGGCTAGTCTGCAGCTCCTGAACTTCAGGAGACATGGCACATTCACCTTCAGACATCAGAGACAACTCCTGCACCTCTGTTTTTCCAACAGCAGTAGACTGCAGCTCCTGGTCATCAGTGGACATTGAACTTTCACTTTCAGATGTTTCAGAAGATTCCCTAATTTCCTCTTTTTCAACAGGACTGGATCTCAAATCATGACCTTCAGGAGATATGTCATACTCATTTTCAGAGAGCACAGAACACTCCTGCGCTTCTGTTTTTTCAGCAAGAGGAGACGACAACTCCTGCACTCTGGGGACCACAACATATTCATTATCTGATATTGCAGAAGGCTCTTGTGCAGTTTCAGCAGAAATGGCTGTGATATCTTGGCTCTCAGGAGATGCACCATATTCATTTTCAGACATCAAAGAATGCATTTGTACCTCTGCTTTTCCAGCAGGCAAAGTTTGTGATTCCTGGTCTCCAGAGTACACAGCACATTCACTGTCAGGTACTACAGAAAGTTCCTGCATCTCTACCTTCTCAGGAGAGCTAGTTCTCAACTCCCGGCACTTCCAGGATACAGCATATTCGTTTTCAGATGTTAAAGCAGGCTCTTGCACTTCAGTCTTTTCACATGCAGGTGACAGCAACTCCTGGTTCTCAGAAGACACTGAACATCTTTCTTTGGGAATCAGATGAAGTTCTTGTACCTCTGCTTTATCAGAGGTTGATGTCAACTCTGGACCAGAAAAGCCCACTGTGTTTTCATTTCCAGGCATCCGTGAAGGATCCCCTACATCAACTCTCTTGAAAGTAGTGAGTGTCAACTCATGATCATCAGAAGAAACAGAATGCCTCCTTTCTACTACCAGAGGCTGTTCCTCCTGCACCTCTATTTCTCTGCCAGAGGGGGATCTCAATTGATGTTCATCAGGGGATGTAATGCATTTCTGTTCGGAGGACGAGGATGACTTCTGCCCTTCTACATTTTCAGTTTGAGTAGCTCTCAATTCATGACTATCAGGCAATATGGAAAGCCCACCTTCAGATGTCAGACAAGGCACTGTGGCCTCACATTTTTCAGCAGATGTGCTTACCAATTCCACAGTATCTACACCTTTCGTTTTCTCAAAGTAACTGTATTTTGACACATGGCCACGGTGGCACAAAGGAATTCCACTTGTAGACAAAGCTGATTCTGTAACCTCTATTTTTTCAGCGGGTAGATGTCCTGATTCATGCATTTCAGAATTCTCAAAGCAGCCAACTCCAAGTACTTGTGAAGATGCTGAACCATCTAAATCTTTCTCAATAGATGAACTGGACTCATGAGCCTCAGAAGACTTGCAGCTTTGTCCTACAGTAGTTTGAAAAACTTCCTGTATTTTTGCAGAAGATGAAGTTGAAATGTGGTCAACTGTGATCTCAACAGGACCACACTCAGATGTCAAGGAAGCACTGGGAGCATTTAACTTTCCAACAGGTGACTGTAAGGGCGTACCTTCAGATATCAATGGGACCTCCCCTGTTTGTGTACCAAAGCTGGATCCCAACTCATGTCTGTCAGGAGTCCTGAAGCATACATTATCAGAAGCCAGAGAAGGCAACTCCATCTGGCCCTGTGCAACTAGTAAGGAGACTGACTCATGGACATCAAGCAACTCAGAGCTTGTTACTTCAGGAGCTAAAAAAGGTTTTCGAACTTCTGCTGTTTCAAAAGACTCAGTGCTGTCAGCCAACTCAGAAGATCCACTTTGAGGCACTTGCAAAAACTTCTGGGGCTCTGCATTTTCAGCAGGGATGTGCCTCAATTCACAACCATCAGAAAGTACACTTTCAGACATCAGTGAAAATCCTTGAATCTCCATGTTTCCCGAGGACGTGGAAGTTGACTTGTAATCATCAGCAGATACAGAGCATCCACTCTCATTTGTCAAAAGAGGTTCTGCACCCTCTGTTTCTTTGAAAGATGTAGATCGTGACTCATCTTGATGGGATGTGGAAAGATGAAATTCTGTTACCGAAGTTGTCTCTGCATCTCTCTTTTCAACCGACGAGGACACTGAACTGAATGCTGAGAACGTAAGTTCAGTAAGTGATGAAGATTCTAGAGGTACAGTTTTTTCTGCTGACACAGATCCTAAGTCAGAGTCATAAGGAGTGGCTGACCCATTTTCAGAGGTCACAGAAACCTGTGTTTTTTCCACAGGTATGGAACACTGTTCTTGATCATTTGAGGTTTTGGAGCTATCAAGTTCAGGTATCACTGTAGGCTGTTGACCATCCATTTTTTCAACAGATAAGCTTGTCTCAAGACTCTCAACAGTTTTGGAAAATCCACTTCCAGATGGTGGTGGCAGCTCTGGGCCATTTATTCCTTCAAGAGACAAAGCTACTGACATGGGACCATTAGAGGATTTGGAGGAGCTGATTTCACTTGTGACAGGTTCAGAACCATCTACCTTCTCTTGTTCAGAAGAGTCCGCATGTTTTTTACCACACTTTGCTGAGGCTAACTTACTTGCTTTTTTTTCTACAGATTTTGACCTCGATTTGAGACTGTCAGAGGATTTTGAACGCTTCCGCTTGGATTTCTTTGAAGAGTCTTTGCGTTTTTTTTCTACAGACCTAGACCTGGACTTGTAACGTTCAGAGGACTTTGAGCGACGACGCTTAGATTTTCGTGAAGACTCCTTCTTTTTTTCCACTGACTTGGATCTAGATTTATAACGGTCAGACGACTTTGAGCGCTGACGTTTTGATTTCCGTGATGATTGTTTTCGATCTCTTTTTTCTACTGATCTGGACCTAGACTTGTAATGGTCAGAGGACTTGGAGCGCCGACGTTTAGATCTCCGCAGAGATGCCTTCCGACCCCTCTTCTCTACAGACCTAGACCTAGATTTTGAACGATCAGAGGAACCAGACCCTCTATGTCTGAACCTCCATGAATATTCTTTGCCCCCTCTCTTTTCTGATGACCTGGATCTAGACTTAGAATGGTCAGACGACCTGGAACGTCTGCGCCGGGATCTCCAAGAGGACAATCTGCTCCCTCTCTTTTCTACTGATGGCGATTTAGACCTGTAACGGTCAGAAGACCTGGAACGTCTGCGTCCAGACCTTCGGGTCTTTTCCACTGACCTGGACTTGGATCGGTAGTGATCAGATGATCTGGAACGTCTGCGTCCAGACCTTCGGGTCTTTTCCACTGACCTGGACTTAGACCTGTAGCGATCAGATGACCTGGAACGCCTGCGCCCAGACCTTCGGGTCTTTTCCACTGACCTGGACTTAGATCTGTAGCGATCAGAAGATCTGGAACGTCCACGCCTGGACCTTCGGGAGGACAGTCTGCTCCCTCTCTTTTCTGCTGATCTGGACTTAGATCTGTAACGATCAGAAGACCTGGAACGTCTGCGCCTGGACCTACGGGAAGACAACCTGCTTTCTCTCTTTTCCACAGATCTGGATTTAGATCTGTAGCGGTCAGATGACCTGGAACGTCTGCGTCTGGACCTTCTGGTCTTTTCCACTGATCTGGACTTAGACCGGTAGCGGTCAGATGACCTGGAACGTCTGCGTCTGGACCTTCGGGAAGACACTCTTCTGTCTCTCTTCTCCACAGACCGAGATCTAGATTTGGAATGCTTTTTTCTGGAATCTGAATAGTTTCTGCTCCTAGATCGTGCTCTCTTAGAGGTCAAACGCCTGGAAGTAGAACGTGACCTTGACTTTTTTTTCCGCTTCCTAGACCTGGACTGGGACTTAGACCGACTTCTTTTTTGTTTCTTTGAATCATGTTTACTTTTTTCACTGCTTCTATGGCTGCTCTTTTCAATAACTTTCTCAAGTCTCATTAAAGTCTCCCTCATTCGTGCTGCCACATCAGGTTGCACATCCGATGTTTCTGAATCTCTTGTCTCAGATGCCTCTTCTGCAGCCACTTCTTTGTCAGCCTCTACTTGTGGAATTGCTTCCAACTGGCTTGCCTCTTCCACAAGTACTGGAACTACTTCTGTAACAGTCCCTGGTACTGGAGCAGCTTCCAAATCTTTTGTGTCTGCCTCTGCCTCCTCAACTGCTTCTGCAACTTTCACCTCTACAACAGTCTCAGAAATATGAGTCATTTCCAAACCTTCCGTTTCTGCTGTGCAACTTGGAGGACCTTCTAAGTGTTTTGCATCCCTGATTATTTCAGACTCAGGAGTCCCTGTTGAATCTTTCACATCTGCAGCATGCGAAGAACTAAAAATTGTTTCTGCAGGTACTCCAGATTTTGTTGCAATCTCCCTATCACTTAGTGCTATGAAAGGCTCCAATGGTAGTGCTTGCTCTGAATCATTCTTTTCAGCAACCATCTCACATTCCAGAGCCAGATTGGAAATGCGCACATCCTCTATTTGTTGACACTGCTGCCCTTCTGAATACTGTACTTCTGCAGAAACTTCATGTCCCAGCACTGTCCCCAGATCTTGTGTGTCCTCTGGTCTTGGAACTGCTTCAGATTTCATTTCAGCAGCTCCCCAGATTTCTGCAGCTTCTTCTGTACTTTTCCATTCTGCAGTAGGTTTGGCTTCTAAAACTGTTTGTGCATGTTCTTGTGTTCCAGCGCTCAAATATTGTGGAACAGATTCTATATGTTGTTTTGTCATACTGAATGCTTCTGAAGCATCCGCTAAAACATTAATCTCTGCCACTTTTCCATACTTTTGGGAAGTTTCCAAACCTTGGATGTCCATGTATACTTCAGGTTCTTTGACTGTTTCAGAACCTTTCACTTCTGCTGCTGCAGATTTTTCCATGCTTTCCAACCTCACTTCTCCAGCCTCTGATGCTGGCTCCAAATATTTTGCTTTCATTCCTTTCTCAATTCCTGAAGATTCTTCCAAACCTTTTACATCAATCACAGGTGAAAACTCAATTTTTTCTCTGTCTGCCTTCCTTGTAACTGTACCAGATTCCTGAGTTATCGCATCTGTCAAAATCTCAGACTGCAAAGTTTCTTTCAAGTTTCTCACTTCCATCACTGTTTCTTCCACTCTTTGGCAAGACTCTAATGCTGCTTTTGAATTGCCTACTACTTGGTCCTGCAAAGGACCTAAAGTAGTTTTAGAATGCTCTACTACTTTGACAGCCCTAGATTCTGCTTCAATTTTGTTTGGTTCACTTCCAGTCTCATACGCTATAGTTGCTCCCAACTCCTCCAAGCATACAGGTTTTGAATTTGTATCTGAAGTTTTCACTGTCACTGTTTGCACAGGTTCTAGCACTGTTTCTCTGCTCCTTACTTTTGTTTTGTTCAGATCTTCCACGTCAGATATCACTGTTGTTCCCCAGTCTTGTATTTGTGTCCTTGTTTCAGACCCCACAGCCATTTCCAAATTTTTCATCCCTGTTAAGCATGCAGTTTTTGAACCTGTTTCTGCACCTCTTGCCTCTGCAACTGCCTTAACTTCTGCCAAGTTGTCTAAACCTCTCACTTCTGCAATGGTGGAACTTCTAGCTACTTCAAAATCCTTTTTTTCCCCTGGAAACACAGTTTGTGATGTTGCCTCCAACCCTCTCATACCTGTCCCGATCTCAGACTGAGAGACTATACAACTCTCTGTTTTGCTTGCAAAAAAAGGTACTGCAACTGTTTCCAGGTGTGCTGTTTCTCTCTTTGCTTCCATACTGCCACTAGAAGGTTCTTCTGAAGCTTTCATGCTTTCCATTTGCAAAGAAATGGAAGTTGCTCTTTTCATGTCTTCTTTCTGCAAAGACTGGGGAGTTGCTTCCAAACCACTCAAAACATTACTATTTTCCAATTGCAGAGCAACCGGAACTGTCTGGGGAATAAGGGTCTGGACAACAGGTTCTGATGTTCTTTGTAAACCTTTTGCCTCTGCAACAACATTCACATCTGTCAAGCTTTGCATTTCTTTTGAGAATGTACACTGCAGTAACACTTCTGAAGTATTCAACGCTGTTGCAGAATCAGAAGTTTCTCTCACAACCATGACTGCTTCTGAAGTTTTTGGCTTTATCACAGGTTGCAGAACTTCTTCCAAAGGTCTCACATTTCCCATGGGCAGAGAGACTCTAACCGGTTCAATATCCTTCACCTCAACAGACCCTGGTACCAGGGGTGTTTTGGCACTTTCAATTTGCACCTGACTTACAGCAGTCACTGCAGGTACTTTAAAAGAATGTTCCAAAGCTGCATCTGGGTCCACTTCTTTATTTTTCACATCTCCCATCATAACTACAGATTCAGAGGCTGCCTTCAAGATACTTGAACTCTCCATGGAGCTGCGCTGTGTCACTCTCAAATTATCAGACACAACTGGTAATTCAGTTGCTCCTGGAATTCTTACTTCTCCCATGGCCATAGACACGTCAGTTACCTTCACAGTATTCAGATCTGCAGGTTTAGGAATTGTTGTCACATCACTTGTCAAACATATCGATTCTGAAGTTGTTTCTAACTCTTTAGTGCCTCCCAGTGCCATAGTCTTCAGAGATGCTTCTGAATATGCCAATACCTCCGTGGTATTAGATGCTAAACTTGTATCCAAGGTTTTTACTTCTGAAGGTAAAGCTAATTTCTGAAGTTCAGACGTATTGGCAACTCCAGATGGGATGCTAGTTGAAGCAACACTTCCAGTAATAAAAAAATCACCCTTTTCGCTCACGTTGACAGCTACAGGATAAATATTTTCATGAGATTGTTTTATTTGTTCTTCTCTAGTGCAAATTTCAGTTTGAGTCATACTAGCATTTTGTTGAATAATAAATTGGCTGCCTTCTAAATTAAACTGAGGATCCGTTGCACATAAAGTCCCCTTCTCACTTTCTAGATTTTCCACACATGGCTGAGAATCAGTTATCAATGGAGAAGCAAGTCCTAAAGCTTGTCTATCAAGTTCTACATTTGCCTGTAAGGACAGTCCTTCTGGCTGTATATGGACAGCCAGATTAGCATCTCCAAATCCCCCATGCTGCACGCTCAGTGCGGAGCTTGATTTCTCTGGAATCAAGAGAGAAGCCGGCTGTGAGTCCACATGTTCTCCACGACGTGCACTCAACTTTGACTCCTTTGGCTGCTTTTTATGTTTTTTCTCTTTCTTCCTTTTCTTCTTCTTTTTCTTCTTCTTTTTGCTTTTGTGCTTTTTATTTTTCTTTGATTTTTTTCTAGGAATTTCATCTTCACCTTCAGCAGTAGAGCTTCTTTTAGTAGATTGAGTACTATTGCTCACAGTAGTTTTGTCTACATCTAGAAAAAAATGATATTTTCCTTATAAATATTATTAAAAGTTATTTTAGACAAGTAATCAAATACATGGAAAAGGCACAAACAAATTAGGACTTGACACCTATGCCTTCCTCACTAAACTATCATACACCAAACCAACAAACATTCCTTCTTCTGCCCTTTTGCACTGTAAGTAAAAATAAATAAATCTGGTTTCAAAAAGTTTATCAGTTCTTCCTGGTGTTCCACTGGGAATACGACTCATTCCAACAAGTAGTTTGATGCATCTTGACCTACATACAACACATCAATACATTCTCCCAGAAGGTGGACGACACGTTTTTAAACTACAGCGAGCTGGAGATGAAAATAAAAGTAAAAAAAAAAAAAAAAAAAGAACTCCAATTTTCCATGCAAATTATCTAAGTGGTGGCATGCTTAGTGCAGAAAATATGGCCAGCCAATTACCTCCTAGTTTGCTTTACAAAGTCTCACTCGCTCAACTTCTGAGTAAAATACTATTACTGCATTAGAAATGACCTTAAACATATTTACTAATTAAGTTCCTCACTGACCAACAGAGTTCTTCAAATGTCTTTGATGAAACAGCAACTACTTCCTCAATTCTCAATAGGCTTTAAGAAACTGTAAATAAGGAAGAGCTTAGGCCTGACTGCAGCAGCTGTGTTAGGTTCATACTCTTCTCACAATCTAGTCCCACGTTTTCATGAGAAAGATACTTTTTTCATTGGTAAATTGCCATAGACTTGAACATATAGCTAATATGTAACAAAGGCTATCTGTACATCATGTTGAGTAACTGTATTTTAGTAGGCAATGCAGAGACACAAGCTTTCCAATTGTAATCTGTGATTAGAAAGAATGATCTTTCAAGTAAATAATACAAAGCATTCAAAAATTGTTGGCAACTGCATTTAACCAATATGGCTAAGATCCCATAAACACATCCTAGGCAGCTTTAAGCACTCATATGTTAAAAAAAAAAAAAAAAACACAGGTTATTTTTTTTTCTTAGATATTTCCAACAACATTGCTGAGAATGCATTTGAAGATTATAATGAAAGACTTAAATGAACTGCACAGTACTTTCAGATAATCCCTGCTGACTAAAAGCAACATTAACTGCAGGAACCTTAGATTAAGTTTATCAACTTCAAGATGAATATATCTCACTCATTTACTACCATGTTAGCTTGCCTCACTCTTTTTCAGCACAGCAACAAAAACACAAAACAGATACCAACGTAAGCACTACTTGTATAACATAGCTCTGTAACAATACTGAAAATGTTCAAGGTAAACAAACCACTATGCACATAAAGAATGTCAAAAGGTTGAAAATAACATCTTTGAAACAAACAATTTCTGTCACTATTCTCTACGCTGCCACTTACAAAATCAGTCTGGAACTATACTTACCAAGTACAAAGAAACCCCCTATGTTTTAAATTCAAAAACAAACAAAAAAACCCCATAAGTGCAATAATTACACCTTCATCTCAGTGACTGTCTTGATTTGGAGATTTTAAAGAAAAGACTAATCACATCAAAAGGGATACTCAAATGCATACATCAGTAAATTACTGGGTTTGTTATTCAAAAAAGTTGCAACTGCTATATAACTTTTTCTTAACGTTTGGAATACTGCTATTTGAGTACCTACAGCTTAAAGATAAGCACCTTATCCATTTTAAAACAACAAGCATCTTACTCTGACTGAACATTTAATCAATTATACAGTTCTGAATTCTAATAAATCACTTTTAGAAATAATCTCACATACTGATGGAAAATAAAACAAACAGTCCTTCTATCCACATCAATACCAGCTTTCTTAGTAAGAACTGCACATCAAGACCCCAAGGCAGATACATTTAAAGCAAAGCATAAAATCACAGTGTACAAAAAAAAAAAAAAAAAAAAGATTTTTCTCTACATATTTTTTCTAGTTGTCATTACTTTTTGTTGTTATTGCAAGGGACAGAAAACTAACATTTTTACACTAAGTAATGCTTTCATAAATTAACTTCTTTTTTCTTTTTCATTTTTTTCAGTTATGTATCTCTCTGCCCATTTGTGGTTATAAGTCACAGTAGAGAAAAAAAAATACTTAACAAACATTACAGTAAACACACAACTTGCCAGATGAAGCTCAGTGAGAGAAGCAGCATTGAAAAGTACTTTTTTGTCTCTGTAAAAATGATTTAAGAACTATGACAGCCTTCTTAACAAGAATGTATTTGCCAAATGTGTTTTCATTTACCTGATTTGCTCTGCAGTTCTGTATCAAGGGCTCCAGAGAGCACTTCCTCTATTTTCTGCACTATCTGATCATTCTGACGACTCCCAGCACCAGCAACAGTGTCATCTGAAGGGTTGGCTTGCTCAGCTGGGACTGTGTCACCATTGGGCTGGCCTTCTACCTTTCCACTAACCAAAAAAAATATCAACATAATACAAGCAGTTTTGAGCCTTTTTCGACCTTTAAATCCACATACATTTATAACACTGAGCCCTTCAATGTAACCTCCTGAAGATGCCACACTTTTAATGAAACATCTCCTTTTTAATTAACTTTCAACAGAACACCTTGTAACAACTCAGTACAAGGCACAAGAGAGCAAAATGTGTCCTCTAATGAGTAAGCCGCCATGCTTTACGTTGGAAGTTATACATGCCCATCAACTCCCAAAGCAAAGTAAGCACTCATCACCCAATCTTTTCTAGCACATTTTGCTTGCTTTCCGAGATAAGGCTGTGAAAAACAACGGGGTGAAGTTAAAACGAATAAGAACAGCAAGACAAACCGAACAAACCACACTCATCCTTTCCCCTCCATCCACAGACGTGAGGCCAGCACGGAAATCCCATCCGTGAAAATAAAAAAAGATACTGCATGCCCGCTCGCCCGCCCTTACATCCCCCCCGGCTGCTTTCGCTGAAGGCGTTTGCAAGGCCGCAACCCCCCGGAGTCAGCCACGTCGCAGCTTAATACGAGCCGTGCGAGCCCCAGGCCCAGACCGTCTCACGCCTTCCCGAGGCGGAGCCCGCGCACGGTTCAGCCCTCCCTCCTTCCCCTCCTTCCTCCCGCGCCCTAGGCCCAGGCGCGATAGCGGCCCAGGCCGCTCCTCTTCCCCCGCCGCGGCTCGTTACCCGCCGTGCTGCTGCTGCTGCTCTTCCTGGATCTCCCGGAATTTGTTAACCACGAAAGAGCGAAAGATCTGCTCGATATTAGTCGCCATGACAGCGTTAGCAGCGTTAGCGCGCCGGCCCCCCCCGCGCCGCTCCTTCCTGCCGAGAAGCGAGGCCTCCGCTATCCCACAATGCACCGCGGCAGAGAGCGGACGAGAGCCTCTGCTGACGTACTCGCTGCGAGCCCTCACGCTATTGGCTACCATCACGGCGAGACGTAACGCAGAAAGGGGAGGGCGGGTAGCAGCGGGCGCCCGTAGTGTCGCTCTAGCACTCAGCGAAAGCCATAGAGCGGCAGACCTGGCTGACTTCCGGTGGGGGGGGCGGGGGTGCTGTCTCGTGTCTTAATGAAGTCCGCCGTCCCCCCTCCCCCCGGCGGTAGCGCGCCGCCATGTTGGTGCTCTTACCCTCCCCCTCCAGCCCGCCAACAGTCCCCCCTCTCGACCCCACCGACAAACATAGCCCCGCCGAACGGTCGCGGTCCTACCTTGCCCTCCCCCCACCCCTCCAACGGCCTTAACGAATAAAACCGTTAACCGTCGCCACACAGAACTCCCCAACGCACATATACATGCGCACCCCCCGCCGCCCGTTGCCGGCCTCTCGTAGCCCGCGAACCGCAACGCCGCGCCTCGGCCGCCGGGGAGAGCGGCAAGGAGGGGGGGCGACGGAGGGCTCCGTGATGGCCGCCCTCCAGGCCCCCCTCGCGCCGCACACACCCCCCCACCCTCCCCGCGCGCTCCCCCCGTCGCGATGGCGGTCGCCTCCGGGTGCGAGAGCCGGCCGGGCCACCGCGGAGGAGCCACTCACCTCGTCGAGGGCCCGAGCGGCGGCGGCGGCGTTGGGGCCATGGTGGGCTGAGGCGTGTGGCTGTGCGTGCCGGCGGGCTCGGGGCCCGTGGGGGTGGGTGGGAGCGATGCCATTGGTCTCCATGGAGCGGGGCCAAGCCCCGCGCCTCCGCCGCCCCGCGTGTAGCGCGCAGGCAGCGCCTAGCAGGGGGGCCTGCCCGCGCACGAGTACTGCATCACAGGGCCCGGCGCCGCGCTGCCCTCACTCAGCGAACGGCTCCATGCGAAAGGCGCCCTCCCCCGCCGCCGCCGGGCCGGGCAGCTCGGCTGTGACACGCACATGTGCTCCGGGGGCTGGCGGCGGGGCCGGGCGGGCGCCCCGCGGGATGGGGGAGAAGGAACAAAGAAAGAGAGGGGAGTGAATGCCCCCTTCGCCGCGAATACGGAGCGCCTGAAAGCTGTGACTCTTCTGCGGTGTTTTGCTGGAGTCCAGATGTTGTGGGGGTGCCCTCCTGTCGCTTCCAAAGCAGTTCTCGTGTATACGTGTGTACAAATATTACTTTGCCATTCTTAGTCCTGGAAGACCCCCCCCCATTTCAGTCCCCATAGGTTTTCTTCTCATTCCCTGAAGTGCTAACTGAGGGGTTTAGTTTATCTAAATTATATTTTTTTTAAAACCTTCAAAACTTAGAGGAAACTTTTAATTGTTGCTTGGGTTTCTACTTGCAACATCAACCTCCAATTTAATGTGGTTTAATAATAAGACCCTTTAATAGCAGCATTGTTTTTTACTATGTATTACTGGGAAGTGGCCTGTTTTGATATGAACTTAGTAAAAATCATAGGCTTAGTATTGGGATCAATTTGCTTACTTGTATGTCGAGTTATAACACAAAGCAGTTATATTTAAGAGGCATTTTTACAACTAATGGTACCTGTAATGCCATGCCAACGCTAATAGAATTTAGATATTATTAATATTTCTGATATGCAATAAGCTAGAGTGAAAGTGCTTCACTTGATCTATTTCTACATGTAGTTTTTCCTTATGTGAATGGTCTTCAGGAATGGAGCCCTTCTCAACTAAGTTAATTCATTCAAAGTAGATTAACTTCAGGAATAGCCCCATCAGAGTAGGCCTCTGTCAACAAGAGAAGAGCACAACAAAAAAAAGGGATTTTAACAAGTGCTGCATCTTTTCACTCTGGCTGCCTAAAAGTGAACAGAAGACAATTAACTAGAAAAGTCACTGTTGGTAGAAAGGAATATCCACAGCCCCATAGGAAAGTAATTCTTCCTTTTTTTATTTTTATTATTTTTTTTTTAATTTGCTGATAAATAAGAAAAACATCCTCAGTTATACACCTTTACTCAGGTGCTGATTTGTCTTCTGATGAATTAAGTGAAGCCTTATTTGGATCTTGCCACACCAGGGTGTTGTTCCTGGTACATTTTGCATTCAGTTTGAAAGCCAAGTGTTACCACTTCACTCACAGCAGTTCTGAAGCTGTCAGTGCTACTCTACCAGTATCTCTTTGCATTCCTTTTGGAAGCAAGAACCAAAGTTGAGCTGAAACATGAACACAGTCTTTATTAAACCTGTAGTTCATAAACTAGTTCCAAAGAACAAGGTTTTCATACAAATTCTCGGGGGAGAACAAATGCAAGGATCAAATCTGTTTTCCTTAATGTGTTGTTGCACAGTTTTATGATAAATTATTGTCTAAAAGTTGCCCAGCGCTCTTTGGTTTCATTAATACAAACCGGAGGGCTGCTCCTATTCAGTACTTAAAGCTGTTCAGGGCGTTTCTAGCTGAGAAGGCACGAAGACAAACTCAATCTTTGCACAGTACCATCCTACCAACTTAGCAAAGTTCACCTTTGCACTCTGGAGCCACGCTCTCAAGGCAAAACCATACAGTCATCTCCGTGTAGGTACGGCTTTTCAGATGGATCTCTCGCTTGCTGAGCTCAGCAGCTCGCTGAGATGGAGATGAAGATATTTTTAGATCGTAAGAATTTAAAAGCAAAAGCCCATTCCTTGGTCTCCGAGCCACAGTTTTACTTTCCCTCCTCAGCCCCCGCCCCGGGCCCACGCGGCGCCCCCTGGGTACTGTAGTTTTGGCGGCGCGGCGGAGCACGCCTTCCCCATCCTTAAAATCCCCCCGAAGAAAGTAAGTGATTCTCTCGCTCTGCAGAAGGCCGGGCTGCGCGGGCCGTGCACGCAGCCCGCTCTCGGGGTCAGCCACCCTCGGCTGGGCCTTGACCGCCGAGAAGAAGCCGAGCGGCAAGGCGGCGGCGGGGCCATGTGCTGCCCGCGATGCAAAATGGCGGGGTCTGGCCCCTGCCTGGAGCTCTGCGCTTTCCTCGCCCGCTGCGATAAGGAGCCGTGTGGAGCGATGGCTGCTGCTGGCTGTCAGCTTTTTATTTAAAATGCCTGCCTCCTCTCCGAATGTACTTTGGGGGCTCTTGTTTTCTGACTTTTCTAAATATGCCGCAGTTTAAATTATTTTAAAGTGCATGCAGCTGTTATTCATGTGCTTTTCCCTCTGTTTGGCTTCCAAAAAAAAAAAAAAAAAAAAAAAGTGGTGAAATATTTGCTTTAAAGTAAATATTCAACTTTTGGCTTTTCTTGCTGTGGACTTTGATTGACTTGTAATTCCTAGCCCTGGTGTTTGCAAAGCTGGGGGCTCACCAACCGACTTGAATATTGGGTTGTTTTGTTGTTGTTGTTTTTTTTCCCTCTGGTAATTCATCTTGTGGAAGCTTGAAATTAATGAGCAGATTCAGTATACACTTCACTGTTTATACCCAAAATAGAAAGGATGTTCCTTATTTCAGCCTCCCTGCTCCTTCTGGTTCTCGCACAGTAGTTCCTGTTATTAGTTCCAGACCTCTATGGAAACATGGAGGGCTTTTGGCTTTCTCCCAGTCCCAGTCATCCAAATTTAGTGCTTTGGGGCAGGGGAAATAACAGCACCATTTAGCTTCTTATCTGTACTGGGGAGATAACCTGATGATGGTTTGCCTAGGAAATGCACAATCTGGCTGTTTGGAGTATAGTGCCTGTCTCAAAGGTTCTCAGTTCAGGCCATGGAAGATCCATGGCTTGTTCCTAATTAGCATGTAGGCCTTCTAGGGGCCAGAAGTTGATCATAAATGAAGAACCTGATTATAGAGATCTCTGAAATCTTTAAGTATCTCTTTCTGGTACTGAAACCTGAGGAAATTAAATGTTAGCTTAAAGGCAGCATCAGTTTCCACAAGTAGAAGTTACATGCTAGCCTAGCTAAAACTTGCAGCTGCACTGTGTTTTGGGCATTCTGCTGGCTCAGGCATCGTGGGTATTTGTTTCTGCACCTTGCATCGCACCAGTAGAGCTGCCTGCACAATTGGCACGGTGACTTCACTCAGGAAACTGATTCCTGTTAGAAACATCCTCTCCTTGCCCAAGTCTCATTCCCTGATGTGACTGTTCCTGGGACTATAAGCAACTGGGGGAGAAGGTGAAACAGGCAGATAGGTGAGAAGGTACACATGAAGTGGTATGTGCTACCAGGGGTGTTGTGGCTCCTTGAACAATCAAGTGATCTGAGGGTGCTGTTAATTTCCTTTTTATAATTATGACTTTTCTGAGTTACTGTTTTGGTGTTAGTTTTCCAGCATTATTGGCTTCCTGATCCTTGTGACACACAAGGCATACATTTGGCGCTCAAGCAAGAGGCTGGAAGTGGAGGGGAGAATAAGACCCACAGCAAGACTATAGTAGCAAGGACCAGCACAAGCCAACTGTGAAACACTGATAGGTCAACCTAAACCCTGCGCATTTCAGCTCTTTTTTTAATCCAAGCTTGAACAGGGTCCAGAAGCTGACAAAGGTTCTCTGAAAAGGCTAGCTGAGAGCTTTCCTTGTGTGTACTGAGATCTTTGTGCACTCATAGCCTTTACCTCACGCGTACGAAGATCTTTGTCTATTCATCATGATGTGCAGCGGAACTCTATTTTCAGCCTTCTGATTAGTGTTAATTCAGAGAGCAGAAGAGCTGAGGATTTGGCTCTGTGCTGGCAAGTGCAGGAGCCAAGTAAAGGATGGCAGATTCCAGGGGGGCAGTACAGAGCAGCTCAGCTGCTGAAGTTGATAAGGGAAAGTCCTAGGTTTTGGCTTCTGCTCCAAGCCATTCTTTTAATATTTTATCCTGCTACTGATTATGGGGAAAAAAAAAAAAAGGGGGGGGGGGCATGCAACAGTTTGTGGAGCGGCACATGAATTGCAGAACGTTTTGATTTTGCATTCTTTCTGTGTCCTGTGAGGCACAATTTCTTTTTATTCTTTTGCCTAACTTCAAGAGAAACAGTGAACTTTCTCCTTTAGTCCAAAGTTTGATGAGAGAAGCTTTTTTCCAGGCACTGGGAGGTATGGGTTTGGTGATGCTAGGCTTGGAGTCTCTATATTTGGACTAAGAGCTATCAATGCTAAGCTGCTTTATAGCTGTTTTATAACGTTTTCTCTGGGAAAAGTAGGAGTTAAGACACTGTGGGCTTGGAACATGTATTTTGTATAAAGAAACCTGACTGTCTGCATCAGGTTACCACAATCCCAGTGTTGAAAAGTTAAAGTATTGCAGCTTTTAATTAGGCAGTGGCTAAGATTAAATGTTAGGTGTGCAGTGATGCAGTAGATTGCTGCAGCTTAAAAGGCAGGTCTTGACATTTAGCTCTTTCTGCCCATCTCTGTTGTCCCATCTCTTTACTTTTAGTGCCACTAGTTATTGGTTGATTGCACAGTTAGTCAATTCAGCTGGCAGAAATCTTTTTAGACGGGGATGGGTGGCGTTATGGTTTAGCTTAAAGAGTTTGAATTCATACACTTACACAGCTATCTTCGTAAGGTTTGCATTAATACAGCTAAGGAGCTCAGTTTAACATCCCAGTCTTCAAGATTAAAAAGGAGAGATTTAGATTGGATATAAGGAAAAAGTCTTTTACAGTTGAGAGTGGCGAGGCACTGAAACAGTGATGTAGTTGATGCTTTGTCCCTGGAAACTTTCAAGGTGAGGCTCTACCAGGCCCTGGGCAACCTGATGTAGCTGTGCATGTCCCTGTTCATTGCAGGGTAGTTGGACTAGATGAACCTTTAAAGGTCCCTTCCAACTCTAAGGATTCTATGATTCTGTGATATTACTGGGCAATGAAGGGCCTACACTGCATCTTTACAGTCAGTGTGAAAAAGAAACGCTGCCAGTACTTTATTTGGGCTTCCTGAACTGAAACTGAAATTGCCACCAGAAGTTCTTGTCAAGCTGCATCCCTCAACAAAAGTTGCTAGGATACCTTTTGGGGGATGCACAAATAAGTTGAGTTCCTGAAAATAAAACAAATGGCAAAACGCTTTTTTTTTTCTCATATTTTATTACAGAATGATGATTTTTCTTTTGAACATATGACACATGGTTTATTCCATTAACTGCTTCCGTATAACATTTTATGGTTTTGTTTTTTTTTTTTTTTTGGCTGACAACTATTAGAATATGCTACTTTTAGGGAAGAAAAATGGCCGTTTGACTGATTTATAAGCAGGGTGATTTACTTCAGCTGACAGCAGTTTCATTGGATCTTGAAGCATTTCCTAATATTTTTATGTAGGAGGCTTAATGGAGCATAAATATGTATCATGCATCATATTCTTCCATGCTGTTGATATTCATGGGAGTATGCACAGCATCATTTTTAAATAGAGGATGTTTATGATCTGATTAGTGAATATTTTTCGACTGCAAAAAATAATTTGAGTGAGGCAGAATTTATTCTGAATGTGCAGGAACAACAAAGTGGGCTGCTTCTGCTCTGTGAAGTTTTTGCTGCTTGTTTCTCAACCATACGTATGCTGGTTTCTGTTCTGTTCTGTTTTCCCACCTGAAATGACCTGTCCAATGGCTAGGCATGCATGTTATCAATGGGTGGTGATACTGGAGCAGGGCGCTACATTTTAACTAGAGGCTGGTCTTCTCCTTTCTCTTTTCACTCCTGAACTCCCGAGCATTACTTTCCTCAGGCCAGCAACACATAGGATAGCGTAAGTATATTCTCCATTTTGGTTTATAACTCTGCTCTCAGTTCTGGTACACCTGCAAAAAAATACTGTCATGTATATTTCAACTTGTTATTTAATGATGACTGTGAACTGCACTAGAAACATGCTTGCTGGGTTAAGCTTGCTGGGTTAAGGCAGCTGTCTGCTACATGACGTTTATTCATTTACACAGCATTCTTTTGCCCTAGGTTACTGTCTACATCTAGCTTATCCTTTCAATGTAGCCAACCTCTTAGTCTTTTATATGTACATATATATTTATTTTATATATATATATGTAATATATATATATGTGTAGTTGGTGGGTTTTTTTTTTGCATAAGTTGCAATATCAAAGAGCTTTGCCATAACTTTGCATCCCAAATAGTTTGTCGTAACTGTTAATTTTTATTCCCAGGTATTTTTTTTCTTACTTTAAGGAATCTAAGAAGTTTATTGCAACTCTACAGTATGTATTTTGCCAAACATTTTAATAGAAACCTATTGGACTCTCCCAACCTGAAAGTACTCTTAAATTTTAACAATTTTAACTCTGATGTGTTTAGTTTATTGTTAAAACACAGTGTTGATTGTCCGTATTTTGTCCTTTTATTCATGTTTCTTTTGTCTTTATTTTGGCTGCATGTTTTGCCTAAAATTATCATTCTCTGAACAAATCATTCCTTTGTTAATGGATTAAAGAAATGGCATGGGAGTGTATTCTAGAATGCGTGGGGGTTGCATTGTGTTACAGAGGACTTGGGTTTAATAATGGGGCTCAGCATGCACATCATGGGAGCCCTCAAAGCAGAAGCCATCTCCTTTGGAGTCCAGGCTTTCAAGACAGCTGGGTTTTTGTGGGGGGGGGGAGGGGTCTACAGAGCTATCTGGGCAGTTCCTGGAGCTGGGGGGTTCAGCTGTCCTACTAGCAGCTGGGATAGGGGAGAAGCACATGCCCTGCCCCATCAATTGGCTGAACATCTGGTATGCCTCTGGTAAGATCACTTTTCCCTTAGAAGTCTGGTTTGGGTAGGTTTGTTTCTCCTCATGCTGAGGATATACACTGTGCTAGCTCTCTCACCCTCCCACAGGAGTTCTGACCTCAAAGGGAGCTGCCGCCTCTGTGTGCTCCAGCAGTGGTGTGAGGCCTTCCCCCACCTGCCTTGAAGGGTTCCGCACACACTGGCAAGCGTGGGTCAAGGGCCATTGACCAAGGGTTAGACACTACGTATGCTGGTATTGCAACAGGGAGGCTGTGTGTTACGTGGAGCTGAGGCTCTTACCAAGGCCACGTCCCTCCCCTTGAACAATGGAAGGTGATTTGTGCAGCAGGGAGGCATGTCGCACTACTTCGCTGTCGTTGCAAAGTCCTCAAAGTCGATCATGCCAGTTTCCACACAAAGCTGTATTTATTTTTGATACTTGCCATGCTTTAAATCATTTGATGTGTTTAGATGCTTACTTTGCCTGTGTTGTGACTTAGAGCTTTTAGATTACTTTTTGGAAGTAATGAACACTACTCCAGACACCTGTGCATAGCTGCTCACTCCATGCCTCACTGAATGGCTTCTCCAGGCATCCCTTGCGTTCTGCTGATAAAACTGACCTTAACCAGTGCAGTTCCATCATCTGTGTGTGTATTTTGTACTTGGTTGAGCTAACATGACTATAGCAGCTTGTTCTTTGAGTACCACTGGGAGTTAGCCTTTGCTTTTTAAGAACCTCCACATAAAGAAATACGTACTTATTTACTACTTTTTGAATTCCAGTGTTCTTTCCCAATGTTAGTGTCATCTTCTACTCCCCTCCTAGTTGTGTGGTATCATTGCTGGGATGACAATTTTGAGGTGACTTATACCAATAAGTGTGTAGAGAATACACGTAGAGGTAAACCTGTCTTTAAAAAAGCAAAGGCTAACAAAACTTTGCCTTGTTGAACTCTGGACAGCCTATAAGAGTCGTTCAGTCCCAAGGGAAATTTGTGTTAGGTTTCTGCTTCCCTGTTTGGGTTGCCTAGTGTTGTGATTGATGCTCCGTCCCTGGAGACTTTTAAGGCTAGGCTGGATCAGGTCCTGGGCAACCTGTTCATCGCAGGGGAGTTGGAATAGATGGGCCTCAGACGTTCCTTCAACTCAAAGGATTCTGTGATTCTGCAATTCGTTCTGTTAAGAGTGGAGCTGATCACCCTGTCTCATTGCTCTTAATCTTTCCCTTTCATGAAATATTCAGACATTTTTCCGATACTTCCACCAAAGTGTTTCAGGTTCCAATTAAATTCCTATGACTCTGTAAGAAAATACAATTAATACAATTAATTAATACCAAGGACTTTGTCTTTTGCAGGCTTGTATTCACCAGAAATGTCTATGAGTTACAAATCACAGCCTGGCCAATTGAAGTTTTTTTCTATATCCCAGATTCAGTACAACAGTTGCCAGTCTGATGAAAGAAAAACAAGATAGCCCTGCGGGTTATTTCAGTGTTTGACATTTATTTTCTGTCACACCTCATTAAGTCAGTTATGTCTTTCCATGTACTTTTTTTTTTTTTTTTTTTTTTTTTTTTAACCAACAAACCCCAATAGAAACATCATTGCCTGAAAAAAAGTGACATTCAGCACTGCTCAGAGTTCCTTGCACCCAACATTACGTTCCGTGATGCTCTTGCTTTCCTAACCTGACACTTCTAACTCTGGCGATGTTGCTTGTGTTTGGTTTTGTGCAGACTAATGGCTGATCGAGTGCTTGTGATCGGCAGTGGAGGCAGAGAGCATGCATTGGCCTGGAAGCTGGCCCAGTCCCCACATGTAAAACAAGTGTTTGTTGCTCCTGGAAATGCAGGGACAGCCAACAGTGGAAAGATTTCAAATTCAGGTAAAAAGTTTCAAAATCTGATAACCGAACAAGTAAATTATTCTGTTAATTGAACCTAATCCATTAATTGATCTTATTGTTAATGTGAACAGTTTGTTATAATTTGAAGGCTTTGGAAACGTAAGATCATACAGATGCAGCTAAGAGCAAGTATCTGAGCAAAGCCTTTTACTTATGTACCACTCAATTAATTTTATTTTTTAGCTAATTCATTGGATTTTTGGAGTAGGGCATGCAGCCAAAACTCCATCTGCCTGCTGTAAATTCCTGCAGGAGTGTATCTTGGGATAGCAGTAGTGGTTCCCTCACAGGAAAGGGCTGATGGCTCGTCTTGGTATTCAATGCAGTTCAGCAGCTGTTTGGTGAACAGCTGAAAAGTGTTTGCAGCAAACACCAGCACTTCTGGGATAGTGGCAGAGCACATTGCTTTGGGTCTGAAGCACCACTTAGTTCTCAGAGGCGCAGTGAGAGCTTGTGATCCTTACAACCTTTCTTGAGAATACTTTCATACCTGAAAAGATCCATCTTAGAAACATTTGTCTTTGTTTTAGCGATCCTGGGAAGTTAGCATTATTCTTAAATGCTTTTACTCCTCTCTGCTTGTTTTGAGCTTCCGGCCTAACTGAGGTAAACTCTGACTGGCTGCAACTGGACAGCTGTAACTGAAGCTGTTCATATCAGTTTTGAAAATCAAGCCTAAGGTTTTTCAAATGCAAAATTACATCCAAAATTACGTGCTGTGTTTAAAAAGTACCTGTCTAAGGTGCTCGCCTGGAGGTGCATCAGTATGAAACCAGGGATAATTACTCAGAAATTCCTGTTCTTTGTATACCAGATCCTGAATAAGTGCCTTAAGGAACCAACTTAACTTTTACTTGAAAACACATGAGAACATACAGAATTAAAATTAACATAGTGTACATGTGAACACAAATTACATGCCTCCAGTTTTTACATCTATGTGAGTAAAATACTTCATTTTTACCATCTCGTGTCAAATTCTTACACAACAGATAATTATCAAATTTAATTCCACTGGAATGTTTAATTACAGAAAGCTTAAATAATCCTGTCCATAATTTCTTTGAATATGCATAGCATCATAGTTTTTTGTGCTGTTTGATCTCACAGGAGAGAGACCAAGAGCAGGACAGGAAAGTCATGTTCATATGTTTCCTTCTTGTTCCAGAAGATCTTTACATATGTGTACATATAAATCTTTATACTCATGCCAACTGGAGTAAGTGCCAGCCTGCATGGCCCGTGAATGTTAATTTCAGTTTGTTTAGTTTTTAAAAACTGCTGCACTTTTCTCTCACTTTGTTATTGCATAAAATACACTGCACTTTCAACAATGCAAAATATTTGAACTTGTGCATAATAATGCTTGAGCCAGGTCCATGAAATCTACCACATGTACTAAAATCTTTTTTTCCAAGCAATGTCCTTTTATGTGCTTTAGGGAAGACATCCTCAGCCAGCTGGGAGGCAGGAAGAATCTAAAATTTGTGAAGAGGTTGATTGTTTTTTTTAACTGAAAGGGAATGATTTGTCTCATCTACTCAGGCATTTTAATGGTAGCACTGGAGCCTAGATTTTAAATGAGAGGAGAAAATAGAAAACAAATTTCCAGAAGTGTGTGAGCCCTATTATATTGTATAAGCCTGAGCAGCAATGTCTGTGAAACTGTTACCATTGTTTTGGTATAATCAAGATTTGGCTCTGGAAATTCATCCTGCCCTGTGGTTCATGAGATTTCCTTTAATCACTATTGCAGCTGTAGTTCTCAGATGATTTCTGAAACATATAAAGGTGAACTTAAAACTATAAATAAATTTTAATTATTCAGATGTTGCCTTTATCGAAGTCACAGAAAAGTTTTCATGGTTAATTTGAGTCAGTAATCTTTCCTGACAGTACAGACAGATTTGGGTTGAATGGCTAAATATAGGTTTATACTCACTTTATACTTAACTAGCAGGGCAAATTTGGTGCCAAAATTGTACAGAATGTCATGCTGACTTTTTAGGTATACATATGTGTTTCTGTGAATGTCTTTTAGCATCCTGACAACACTGCATTTTAGCTCTCATGCTAGCTAATACTTTTAACTAAAATGTTCTGGCTTTAAAATCTTGGTTAAGTTCCTTCTGTTTGGTTTGAGATGTATGTCTGGCTGTCATTTTGAGGAAAAAAGAACCACTGCTACAGAGATGTCTCCCTTCAGTTTACATCATGTGGAAATTTGTGTTTAGAGTAGAAGTTAAAATTTTATCTTAATAGTGTGACTTATTCCTTTCTGTTTATTTCCACATAAAGTAAATGTTTTACCATGTTCACCCTCACATTGCTTGTAGATGAGACCTGAGGCTAGGCAATTTGGGATGACAGGCACAGTCATCTTGCAGGCTCTTTCCCTGTTCCCTTTCATGTAGCTTGATGTCAAGGGAACAGAGATTGATCCTCTTCAGTTGCTCACCAGAGCTCCCATTTTCTTTGGCTGGGATTTGCTGTTCTTGAACTGCTTTCACAACTGCCATGTGGGACTGAAAGACAGTATTGACCTTTATGTTAACCAGTACTATAAAGCCAAGTGTGTTATGCTTTTGGTTTTACTCTCTTGTGAGCCAGAAGTCAATTGGGATAAGTTGCACAGAGGTCTCAGAGGCCTTTCATTCCTTACTTACACATCTTCATGGAACAAAGTAATTGAACTGTTGAATGGTTATCAAGGAGGTAGTTTTTATTAGCATTTTATTCCCCACCACTCCACCTAAATGGGGCAAATCTACAATCAAAAGAGAAGTTTCAGATAGTTGCTTTTAAGTCTTAGAATAATAGCTTCTCTCATGAAAGGGGAGAATTTATTCATGTGGGATGGCAGAAAGCAAAGTGTGCACCAACATAATTGTGTAGATGTGTCTAACAGAAGATGCTTTATCACTGCTTCTCATTTCTCTCTCTCCACTTCTCTGGAAACTTGACTGGAAGAGGACATCAGTTCTTCACATACTTGCCAATGTGGTCTCTAGTATGACTTCACAGACAAAACTGCAAGTATTCCATCACCAGGGAGGATCTGCACTTCATTCTGTTTGCAGATCTGTACTCTGATGTGCCAGTTTCCTCCCAGTGCAGGCAGCCAATCCATGCTGGGCCACGCTTGCAGCATTTTGACTCTGTGAGTTTACGTACCAGTCCTCTGCAGACCTTGGCTTTATTTGTTTTTTGATAAAGTAGTGGAACTTGCATTTCGTGTTGCCTTTGCGCAAATTTTTTATCAAGAGACTTGACATTATGGTCTTTCTAGCAAACTTTTTATTTTGCTTACATGGTTTTTGGAATTGCAACAATTGTCATGTTAAGTGCTTGTTTACAGAAATGTAACTGTGCTATAGATCTTTGTAACTTGCCAATAGATCTTTGCCCATAATTAAAGTACCTTTCCTTACTAATGTAAGAACAAGTGTTCAGATTTTGCTTTATTTCAGCAAAATCACCATTCATTGTAGCATTTTTTTAACTGTCACTACGTGAAGAAAAAAAGCAATTGCAATTTCACCAGCAGCCACTTGTTCCTGTCCCTGCACTGTTCTGGCATGAACATATGTAAAGCTTTGTGATGAACCTAAACAAGGAAGAGACTGGCTGAATAATTTTTATTATTATTATTATTATTATTATTATATTGGTTTTGCCCGTGAGTTATTTTTCATTCGGCTCTTTTGTGATGCTGCTTGTGCTGGCAAACAGGATGTCTGTAGAGATGAGAACATGTGGGCAGTATAAGGAAACCTGAAACTTTTTTTTCCACCTTCAAGAGCAAGATGGGTTTACGGTGCATGTCAAATTACAACCTTTGCTTGGGGTTTCAGTGGTTTGTTTTGTTTGGATTTTTTCCGTATGTGTACATGTGTTGTTCTGAGTATTTATATATTAGTGCATGCCTCTATTCCAGATTCACAGTGTCTTGCCATTCAAGGATGTGAGACTTGTGAAAACACTACTTCATGTTTATATGATAAATAACTACCAAGTAACAGTAGTGAATACGGTCTTACCACACTTTTCTGTCATTGACAGCTGTCTCAGTCAGCAATCATGCTGCACTTGCTCAGTTCTGCAGAGATCAGGAGATCAGGCTGGTTGTGGTTGGTCCAGAGGTTCCTCTTGCTGCTGGTAAGAGAAAGAAAATTAAAAGTGAAAGCTTTCTTGCTTTAGGAAGAAAAATAAATTCTAGTCCCCATCTTTTTTCCACCACTCAACAGTATCTGAGTATCTTCATCAGGAAAAGAAACAGATCCTCTGTGGCAGTTTCCCTGAAATTCAGGATTCTGCTGTGATGAAAATAAAGTTCAAAGCGCATGAGAAATATAACAGTTAAAATATCCTTAACTGTTCAATTTCATTCAAAGTGTTTGAGTTTAGTAAAACAGGTATCGAAGTGTTTCCATGTAAGAAACTCAAAAAGGGTATTGGTTTTCCAGTGGAATTTTCATTCTTTCAAATATAAGAATTATTCAGGGGTAAAAAAAAAAAAAAAAACCAAAAAAACCTTAACAGTGATAATTTCAGTTTTATCCTTTTGCATGATCAAGAGTTGTTATCTTCATGAAATACTAATGTCAACTAGTTGGTTAAAAGCTGTAATAAACTGAGGAAAGATTGTAGTATCTTACAAAATGCAACAGGTCGTCTTAACTCCAAATACTGTAGAGTTACTTGATCTTGGTTAGAGTGAAAAATACATGTAAGGCCCATTTTGTAAAACAGATACAGGGTAAATATAAATATGGCTTTTAACTCCTGAATGCTTGCTCTAACAAATTAATGTGTCTGTAGATTTGAACTACATGACTTAGGAATCATCTGGTGATTTGAAAAAAATTCTGTGTTGGTGTTTTTAGGAATTGTTGATGACTTGACAGCAGCTGGAGTAAGATGCTTTGGTCCCACGGCAAAGGCAGCTCAGCTGGAGTCCAGTAAGAGCTTTACCAAATCCTTCTTGGATCGTCATGGGATCCCAACTGCAAGGTGGAAATCTTTTACTGATCCGAAAGCAGCATGTGGCTTCATTAACAGGTAAAATTCTTTGTAGTGGATTTTTGTTTCCAATGTGCCAGCTATCCAAAACAAACAAGTTCTTACCAATGTATTAATACTTTTAGCTGTGATAGAACACCTGCAGAGGTTTAAAGGATAATCTGTCTGTCACATTTCAGGAATAATTTAATGGTTCCTTATTTATTGCTCTTTTAATGAAAATTAAAAGTTCAGCTTTCTACGAGCAAATATGGGAGAAGTTTTTATTTTTTTTCAGATTGCCAACTATGGAAATTGATCTGAAAGTCTGAAATCCAGTCTGAAAGACGTAGTATGTTCTGTATTTTCTGTACTTGCCTCCATGAGTATAAATTCTGCTTGTGGGCTTACTCAGCGAATAGTGATCTACTTATCAGAGAAAGATCCAGCTGACCTAACATTGCTACAATGTTAAATTGTTCAAAGAACAGCAACCTTTCAGAACCATAGTGAAATTCAGTGGTAAACAAACCAGGAAGCAGAAATCCTCAGGACAGCGTAAGAAGAGAATCCTGGATTTTATTTGTCTGTTGCTTGGTAGCACGAAGTTATTACTATAATACTGATGAGTATTTTGCTTTTGCAACCGTCAGCATTTTTCAGAATGCTTAAAATATATAATTGGAATGTAGAGTGTTTACTGTTGAATCTCTCTTCTCTATCTTTAAAGTGCAAACTTCCCTGCTTTAGTTGTAAAAGCTAGTGGCCTGGCAGCTGGCAAAGGAGTAATTGTGGCATCAAACAAAGAAGAAGCCTGTAAAGCTGTTAATGAAATCATGCAGGTGAGTAGAAACATACAAGCACCAGTTGGAAGAGTTCTCACAAAACAAAAAAAAAAGTTGTTAACCCTGTCAAAATCTGAGATGCTTTTTTTTTTTCCTTTTATTTCTATATAATAGGCATTTAGCTAGCAGAAGTCAAATATTTTATCCATTATTTGGACAGCGACATTATTTGGAAAGCTGTCATAGGTATTGCTTGAGGCAAAGTACTCTTTCTAGGTATAGTACATGTAGGCTAAAATAAAATGGCTCTTACCGAAGGTCTGCACTTAATTCAGTATGAATTGCTTTTAATATCTGCGTCCTTGGGGACTCTGCTACAATGAATCAGGTGCTATAGTGCTCTAACATTAACACTGCAATTAAGCTGTATCTTGACATGCAACATCAGCTTTAAAACTCCTGATACACAGCACTTAAAGGTGTAGTAAAATTCCTGTAGAGTTATATATTTAAGCATATGTTTGGTTAGGATGTTTACGAAATAAATTAGCATCAAAATCTGAAGGGAACCAAAACAAAGCAGTTCCACCTGAACAGTCAGGAACATAGAACTGAAAAAGAAGATGTACTCAGGTTAGGTCCTTAGCTGGTGTCTGCAGCATAGTATCTTATAGTTCAGTGGTGCAATGCTGATTTGTATGAGACATTATCTGAAACACTTGTATTTTGATTGTTATAAAATGACTGAAATACAGGTCTGAAGAGATTGACTTTTTAATGCAGGATAAAACTTTTGGCACAGCTGGGGAAACTGTTGTTGTTGAAGAACTTCTTGAGGGGGAAGAAGTTTCTGTAAGTATGCATCTCACTGTTGCACTTAGATTGTACATGTTTTGAGATATTTAGAAAACGCCAGACAGGTAAGTAAACAGCAGGGATTAAAAGGATTTTATTACATTAAAAACAGTTACCTACTTATAAATACCATTTTATTAAATAAAGGCAGATGTGTTAAGAACCAAACTTCCTGCTGTCTGTTAAAATAATTCAAATTATGAATAGTGAATAGCTCAAGCAGTAATCCGCTGCTACCACAAGGGGAAAAAAAATCAGAACATAAAAATGTTGAGTATAATGCAGTGTGCACTTCCGTGTTATGATTTCTCTGGCAATAAAGACAGTGTAGGATGTTTCTTCCCTTCCTTCTTCCTCCACCTTCACTGCTGTTTGCCTTTGATTCAGTTGTAGTACTTACTTGTTCATAGGGCTATAGCCTGAAGACCTTTTTTCAAGGAAAGCAGCAGCAACTTGCATATTTTCTGTGGTCTGGTTTTAGCCCAGTCCCATATGAAATTGATATAAGTAACTGTGGTGAAGTGAGAGTAACAGAAGAATGAGTGGTTGGGAAAATGAAAATCTTTTTAATCATCTTTGCTAATTAAAGGAACATAGTGAACTATATCTTGAGGTGTCAGTAAACTTCTTTGGTGCACAGGAACAAGCAACACGAGACAGGTGCAGGCGGGACACTTTAATCAGTTTCATTGCCAGAAATACTGCAGTGGGGAAATGCACTCAGGGTTGAAGGGCATGTAACCAAAGGCTGCTAAAAGTTTTGACATCACTGATTTACTTTGCAGGTGGAGAGAGAAAATTTCATTTAAACATGATTCTGTTCCTTGATTTAAAAAATAAATTTTATTAGCAGAGTGTAAAAGAGAAAAGGAGAATTAGAGCTCAGTTTTGGGGAGAATTAGAGCTTGGTTTTGAGGTTGCTTGGGAACTTGACACTGGCATCACACAAAGTAGAACAGCCAAATACCATCTCGGGTTCCCGAGTCCTGAAGCTGCAATTGACTTATACTAGATGTTGTGAACTTTGATCTTGGAGGTGGTGGCATTTGTAAAGTAAGCGATCATCTCTAACTGCTGCCAGTCACTGCATAATCTGGTTTCCTGCTGGATATGAAAAATTATATTTGCAGACATTTGTCATCCATATTCTTTCTTGGCTGGTTTGACCTTGTGAGGGACCAACGGGTTATCCAGATCTCCATTCTCTGGTGAAAAATGTGTTGTCGTTAGCATGCATGCAGATTTACTGTAACGGAACACATTAATGTAAGCGTGCAAATTAAATTCTTTTTCCTAAGATGACTGATCACAATGAAGAAGAAAATACTGCTCACTTTGCCTGTCAAAATAATTAACCTTCCACAAATTGCTAGTTTATCATATTTTCGCACTTAGGATTTTCCAGGGGATTCCTGAGTTGGCTTTTAATTAGCATTATACAGTATTTTTGTGAGTAGTAGTGCTATCAGAAGCCCAAACAGTGAGTATCATTATCCAGTTATGTAAGATGCTAGCAGATGTGTTATTATGAAGATATTGAGCTTCAAATCAGCTGGTATATAAGTAATTTATAAGTAAGGTAAAAGCAAACAGAGTTTTGTCAACAAGGAAAAGGAAATTTTCAAAGGAATGTAATGCCTTCTTTCCAGGGCAGAGGGGAGGAGGAGTGAGGAAATAACTTCCACCGTGGGGCATTTTAGAGACTTTTTTTAAACTTTTTGAGTATTTCTTTTCAGTACAGCTACGGGTGTTATCTTAAATTATTATATATTAATTATATATATATATATTAATTTTAAAATTGTAGAAAAGACTTAATTTTCTACATGCTGTATTAGAAGTGGCTGTTGCAGGAAGGTCTTATAAAGCGAGGCAATGATTTCTGAGCAAAAGAAGAAAGTGTTCAGATTGCTGTAGTTTGTTTTATTAGGGAGATAGAATTTGTACTCTTAATTATGCATTTTTGCAACATCAAAAATAAAAGATTTTCTCTTTTTTGCACTTCATGAAATGTTAGTCATATGCTTGGAATTCCATTATTCTTCCTGTTTTCCAGTGCTTATGTTTCACTGATGGTACAACAATTGCTCCCATGCCCCCAGCGCAAGACCACAAGAGGCTGAAGGATGGAGATGAAGGCCCTAACACTGGAGGGATGGGAGCTTATTCTCCAGCACCTCAGGTAAAAATGTAATAAGATGATGTATTGCTACAACCATACTGCAGCTCTAGTACTCAAAGCAATCTGGATTTTCAGTTTCACTATGGCAAACAGAGCAGTGGGGGCAGTGGATTGAATTTGTTGTCTAAAACTAAGTCAGAGCCTGTAACTTGATAATTCATTTTTCTATGGAGGATGTTATTTCTACCAAATCATTTTAAATTATCTTTATTAAATTATTATTAAGATGGAAGTTATTTCTGAAACCTCATATTGTGATTTGTTTTCTTTTTCAATTGGATTTTATAATCTTGAAGGTCCTTTCCAACCTAAATGATTCTGTGATGCTAAGTGTTATGAAATACTCATCATTAGAAATAAATGCTTAAACCACATTTTTTGTTTTCGTCAAGATAAACTAATGATGAATTCTTGCTGTAGCTCCTAGTTTTTTTGTTTGTTTGTTTTCTATTCTGAAAATAGTCTGTTTGCAAAAGGATTTACTTTGCTTCCTGTTGACCTATGTTATGGCCATTTAATTTTCTCTTTGGATTTCAAAAATTACAAAGAGTTATCTAATCCTATTAGATTTCTAAAGATTTACTGCTGAAAATAAGAGAAACTGTTCTTCAGAAGACTGTTGATGGCATGAGGAAAGAAGGTGTCCCCTATCTTGGTACGTATAGAAGTTTTGGGTTTTTAATTATAAATGGGAAGAAAGCTTTTTTACTTTGTTGTCTTTGTAGGCCTAACTCACACTGCAAGTTAGAGAGATGACTTTGATTTATTTGGAAATGGGGTTTAGCATCAATGACTCGATTTGAAGTTCATTGAAATCAATCAATAATCAATGCCTGTTCCTTAGCAGGGGATAGCTGTTAAATGAAGTAGAGCAGAACAAACAGCAGTTAAAGTGTTAATGACCTATACAGTTATTCATATCATTTTTCTGCTTTTTTTTTTAATGCTTTTTTTTTTCTTTTTTTTCTTTTTTTTTAAATTCTAGGTGTGCTTTATGCTGGGTTAATGCTTACTAAAGATGGCCCTAAAGTTCTAGAGTTTAACTGCAGATTTGGTGACCCAGAATGTCAGGTGAGTGATTTTGTAGATACAGTTTATTATCATGGGAGGAGAAATGTCTGATATACTGTCTGCCATTATTCTTTACTAACTTTCAGGTTAATAATTAGCTAATTGCTCTGAGATTTAAAATATTTGATAGTTGATTCAAGATAGAAAGTCTGTTATTATTTTGTTCCATTCCAAATTTTAGCAGGTTATACTCAACTATGGATTTTACAAGACTGAGCTGAGTTACAAGAGTGAACTCAGTATTTCCATATCTCTTCCAGAATTTAATGGTCTTTTTTTTTTCCCCCTATATTTACTTAAAAAATGAGCATGTCCTTTTCCACTCCCTTTTGACAGGTGGAACAAAACTCTTTTTTTCCATTCTTCAGAGCACAGTAGGCTTCTTTGGCCTCTGCCTTTCCCTTTCCATACACAGCAGTTATTTTATCCAGAGAAATAATCTCTAAGGAGAAGTCTTTTTAGAGGTACATAGATTATGCATAAGATGTATATATGTGTGAAAATACAGTATGTGAAAGCTCATTTTTACAGTTGATGTAATATTTTTAAAGCTCCATGAAGAAAATGGGAAGGAAAAAAAAAAAAAAAAAAAAGCTAATCTATATTTTTGTAGGTGATTCTTCCACTGTTGAAAAGTGATTTATATGAAGTTATGCAAGCAGTTATCAATAAAAAGCTGTCTAGTTCCATGCCAGTCTGGTTTGAAGACAGTGCAACTGTGACTGTGGTCATGGCTAGTGAAGGGTATCCAGGAACGTATCCGAAGGGTTTGGAAATAACAGGTAAATACAGCAAGAGGAACTGCAGAAGTTTGGTTACTCTCCCATCTCTCCAGTCTCTCTTTTACCCACATTCATAGAAATTTAAGATCTTGTGGTTATGGGTCAACTGAATTTTCATACATTAAAGACTACTAGTGCACCCATAGTGTTTTAAAATCTCTGTACCATATTGTTAAGTTTTGTAGCATTTCTTTAACATGTGTTACAGTGAAGTGCTTCTGAGCCTATCTTATATAATATTGATGCTGATATGTTTTGTGGTCTCTGTGTCACTGAAGTATAAAATCCATCATAGCTAAATACCTTTCTGCGTCTCTGAGCATGCAAGCAGTAGACTCATCTCTCCACAAAATGTAGTTTATTTAAAAGATTTATTTGTACTCCCTAGAATGATTACACTGAATTGGATTGTTTCTAGAAAGAGTAATTGTTGAGTATTTAATTGAAAAATGTCCTAATGATCTCTTTTTATTTATTTATTTATTTATTTCCCTCCTGGATTTATTTGATTAAACAACAATCACAGGACTTTCTGAGGCTAAAGAACTAGGACTGGAGGTGTTCCATGCAGGCACAGCCCTGAAGGATGGCAAAGTGGTGACTAATGGAGGAAGAGTCCTTACAGTGACTGCTATTAAAGAAGATCTAATGACAGCACTGCAAGAAGCCAACAAGGGGGTAGCAGCCATAAACTTCAAGGGTGCCATTTATAGGAAGGACATTGGTTATCGGGCTATAGCTTTCCTGAGTCAATCCAGGTAGATATCTGAAATTCTTGAAATGGAAACAACTGGTGTAAAAGGGACTTAAAGACATCACTATTTTACATTTATAAATAGATGTTGATTATACATAACTCTACAAGTTTTAACTGGTATCCTAGTGGGCAGTCTTAGCAAGACAAGCCAGTGAAGGAACAGGCTTTTTGATAGCTCTTTGATTCATGTTCTTATTTTCCCAAGTCTGAGTTAAGCTACAGTGACAAGCGAAAGTAACTTTAATCTGTGTTCTGTCTGCTTTTGTAAAACAAAACTTTTATTCCTTACACTTTCAACCATCACTTTTGCTCTAGAACAGTTGTCCAAACATATGTTACTATCATGAAAAATACACATGAACAAATTTAGAGCTATTTTATCAAGTCATTTTAGAGTCTTTAGAAGCAGTTAGTTGTGATATATACATTATAACAGTTGACTAAAAACCTGGGTAAAATTTATCACTCTTATTACTATTACTATACTATACTATTATTATTACTATACTATATACAGTCTTAAGAGAGTATTTTTTTTAAAGCAGTGTGTCTTGCTGTGTCTCTGATGCTATTGAGATATTTTTTGCAAGATTTTATACCCATTTTCAGCTAATATAAGGCGTATCTGCCTGCTCATTCTCTAAATAGCTTAAAATATAACTTTTGATAATTGACTATTTTGTAGCCTATGAAGCATGCTAGTAGTAAGGTTTTTTTTGCTAACAGTGTATACTGATTAGTTTATTGTAAAATTATAATCAATATAATTGTAAAATTATAATCAATAATCAATAAACACACTACATGAACAAGGATGTTCCTACCTGGTCTTCCTTTTCAAGCACTGTGTGTCTCTTGACAAATTTGTGTGAAAATATGTAATTTGTGTTTGTGTTGTCCTTGGGTGAGAGGAGAATAACAAAGAGTTCTCTAAAGCACTGAGCTCATGAGCCAGAGCCACGAAGTTTCTTGACTGGAGTGCATCTATGCCGATGATCTCTACCTTATGCAAGAGTTTCCTTGAGGCTGCCTACAGTCAGTGCTTGTTTCACTGTCCTTGAGTCTGCAACATCATTTCCTCTCCTAAAATTGGAAGAACAGGCCATGATGGTTGGCTTTGTGAGGTTGGGGATGCAGCTTCCCCTCCCCTCCCACCCCCCCAGTAGCTTGGCAGGGTTAAGTCCTATGCATTTCCCTCTGTGAAAATATACAGAAGATTTATTTAATAAGTATTTCAAAAAAAACTGCTCTCCTTTTAAAGAATCGTGCTTTTTCAAAATGAAGTGAAAATATGTAGAGTATTGATTATGTTCAGGCTGAAAGGGGCTGACTTTTGTCTCTTGTTATTGAAAGCTGATATTTCATTGAGCCTTATTCACAGACTGAACAGCTGCTGCTTATGATAATTTTCTTCTTGCAAATTTTTAGCAGTGATACAATGTGTGTGCAGGTACTTTTGTATTTGCTTGGTAGCACAGGTCTTTGTTTTTTACAGTAGTTGCTTTGCTGTATCTGTATTAGTCATTAATTGCATCATCTCCAAAAAGAAAAGGTCCCACTGTGAATACGGGAACAGATAAGTTACATACAGCCATTTGTACTATGCATGTAAAAAGAAAAGAGGTGCAGATGTTTTTGTGATGGTATCACTCAAGGTGATGAGGAGAGGCAGCTTTAAGCCACAGTTGTAAAATTCCAGAAGGCACAGAGAAATAACTTATTTGATACTTTCATTTAGAGAAGCTAACTTGACATTGATCTTATATGGCGCTAGCCTACAAAATTGGATCCACTGATCCACTTACATCATGGCTGAGGGATTTTTTTTTATTTTTTGTCTAATAGTCCCTTTCTTCAGGTATATACGTGATGTCAGGATCCAAACAGGAAAAGATTAACCTTTGAGTTACTGAGTCTATGTGGAATAAGTACTGCAATACCTAGAAATCATTTTCTGTGATTGAAGTTATTGTAAAAGTAGGAAAAGAGTGATACTTGAAAAGCTTCACTGGCAGCAGTATAGGATTTTGAATGGCTAATCTCCTTGTTGAAACAATGATACAAAAACATACATATTATTTTAAAATACATGTATTTACATTTAGTAATCAGTTGTTGAAACGTTTTTTAACACTCTTTCAGAGGCCTGACTTACAAAAACAGTGGGGTAGACATCGCAGCAGGGAATATTTTGGTTCAGAAAATTAAACCTCTAGCTGCAGCCACATCAAGATCCGGTAAGAGATGGACCTTCATTTCTCTTTCAGTTGGTTCACAGTAACAGGGCTTATCATCTTGATCCAAATACTTACGTATTCTGTGTAGGTCTAGATTACACTAGAAATAGTAGTGGTATGTAACCTAATGCCTGTGATTTCTTCAAAATGTAGCACCTTAAGATTACAGATTTTCTTGTCAAATGACTCTAAAATATATCTCCCAAATGTCATATGTATTAAAGGCATTAGAAAATATGATTTGTTACTCAAAAAAGGCAAATGCAAGCAAAAAATTCTACTTTGATTATGTGGATTATCCATTCCTGCTTAGATAGCTATACAGTTTTTGTAGATAAATGTTTAGAAAAAAATACAAGTGATACAAGATATTGAATTCTTCACCAATACTTTCAGATATACTATTTCTTGAGATAGATGTCATATATCTTTTGCTTATACCAAACAGAATCAGCCCATCCTTTTTTGTAATATCAGCTATCCTATTTTGTAATATCTTGGTCTGTTAAGTCCTTGTAATTCTTATGGTAAAATTAAAATATCAATCATTTATGATATATCACTTTTAATTCAAATTATATGAGAACCTTCCAATAATTTCAGCTATATGTGGAGAGGCAAATACATGGAGATACACACTAGTAGAAGTAGTCATCTGTTAGCATTAATAGTATTTTTCACTCATGTTTGTTTCAATCTTAGGATTTAACCAAGTTCGGTTTTAAGATTACCGTATTTTCCCTGTCATAACCAGTCTTTGGATGAGAGATTCTTAAAGTACCATAGGCATTAGTAACAAAGAGAGAGGGGATTTCCATTGGAAAATATTTAGTATTCATGTCCTATGAAGCAGTAGACTTAGGACTGTCACAACAATTCCTTTCCTGTATTTCAGAAAAGTACTAAATGCAGCAGTCCCTGTCATTATTGAATATTCAGTCACAAAGTTTTATATTTTTAGCTTTAGATAATAATATTGAAAAAAAAACAAAGCAAACTTAAGAGAATTAGGAGATTCTGTGTCTCTATGAAGATGCTGTAAGTGTCAGAGAAAAGTCTCATGGTGACAAAGTCATGTTGAGAGACTTCAGAGAGAATTTGCTGATGTTAGAGATCCTGAAGAAGCCTATACAAGTTTATTTTCTCTTTTTTCTTTTTTTCTGGCTGGCAGGCTGCAATGCAGAACTTGGAGGATTTGCTGGCCTCTTTGATTTGAAAGCAGCTGGTTACAAAGATCCTATCTTGGTATCTGGAACTGATGGTGTTGGCACAAAACTCAAGGTAATGTGAAAATTGACATACAGAATGGAAATTGCTTGATCACACAGCTATCTGTTTTTTACCACAAAAGATCGGTTGTGCTTAAAAATACCTATTTATATTTCTGGAAAGGAAATGAAAAACTTAATTGCCTTCTTGATGCCAAATAATTTACTGTGCATTTTGGCATGTAAATAGCCATCCTTGAGAAGAAGCTTAAAGTAGCTCATTCTTACAGGTAGAAAAATCTTTGAGAAGATTACTCACAGAGAAAACATTTAATTATATGGTTGCTATAGCTTTTACACAAACTATGATGAAATCCTTTTCACTCCAGTCTCCTTCAGTAAAGTTCATTTGGTACTTGCTAAGAAAGTACAAATTCCTAAAATAGAACTGTAGGAGCGAAACACAAAAGTGTTATTAGCTAAAGCTGCTCCTCAAAAAGCTTCTAAAGAAAGAACATGAGTCCCCTGCCACTGCAGACTTTGCTTGTGTTTGAGTTTCTGAAATCTAACCAACAGGTTCTCTCACTGTGTTTTGCAGATTGCACAAGTGTGTAAGAAACATGACACTATAGGTCAAGACCTGGTTGCTATGTGTGTCAATGACATCCTGGCTCAAGGAGCAGAGCCCCTCTTCTTCCTTGACTATTTTGCTTGTGGTAAACTTGATGTTGAAGTGGCTCAGGGTGTCATTGCAGGAATAGCTGAAGCATGCCAAAAGGCAGGATGTGCTCTTTTGGGTATGGACATACTTCTTCTTTGAAGGGAGTGAAAAATTGTATGCAGTTTCTTTATAATTGATTTTAATGTGCTTGTTTTCCTTGTCTGCTAAAGTATCTTAGAGCCGAGAAAAAAAGGTCACGTCTTTGTTTTCTGCCTACTGAGAGAAGAAAGTACTTTACAAATGCTCAGGAAGTTGCATTATACATTTTCTTATTCATATATTTTTATTTAACTTTGTGACTATAACAAGTACCTAGAAAACTAACAATTCATGTATTTTAATTCTTTGTATTCTTCAAATGAATTTGAGAACATGCCAAATAGGCTTGTTTTTTATCCTTTTACTCAGAGAAAATTTTAGAGTTTTCCTCTAGAAACAAGATTTGTATGTGTTACTATGCATATATGTCTCCCTGTATGTGTACATAATACCTTTTGAACCTCTTGGCTGATTTTAAACAAATTTGGCAGCAAAATAGAGCTCAGTCTATTCTCACAAGATCATATAACTGGAAAGCAAGAGAGCGTGTTTATAAATGCAGGAAAAACTTGAGTTGGAGCTCACTTCTTAAGACGCAGATATTAACCACAAGACAGAAAAACAAAACAAAAAATTAAAGCTGTTAAGACTCAAATTTAAGTATTTTCCTTTTAGGCCCTATGATACAAGTCCGTAGTACATTTTACTAACAAATGATATATGTATTGTGGTATACAGTAGTCTAGTTCTCCATGGAAAATAATACACAATTTTACTTTATAAATCCTAAAAAATATACATTTAAAACTGTTCAACCCAATAAAAATATTTCTAAGTCAGTGGGAAAGACATGTTTTCTGTAAGTCTTTCATTTATGAAAGAAATATAATACAGGGTTAAGTTCCAATGCAATGAAACCCCGAAAATTGTTTCTTCATAATAAGGCCGTTGTTTGTTTTTTTTTCTCTTTTATAAAAATATTCTTTGGAGAACTGCCATACTTTTTCAAAAAGGCTTTTGATTTGAGAATAAAAGTGACTGTTTGATTATCTTGCTTTATGTACCACCTGATAATTGGTACTTTGTTCTTTTGACTCTTTTAAGAAAGCTGGTGATAAGAGTAGCTTCTAAATGAGTATGTCTTATTTTGATGGAGTTTACAAGCTTAGAAGAAGGAGCTATTTATGTTCTGTTTGTTTTTTTCTGCATGAAGTGTTTGCCAGTTCTATGTTTTGTCTTAAAATGTTCTCTCAGGTTATCAAATATAATCAAACCATTCATATTTCAGCTTAAGTACATGCTAGGTGAAATCTTGCTATTAAACCATTTACTGAAATTTCAAGATTTTATTTCCAATTGGAAGACTTTCAAAATGCAGAGGGCTTTAAAGACTTGTAAATTAGTACCAGAAAACAATATCTCAATTTTGTAAATGGTTAGTAAATATCTTTTTTTGTGCTGAAATTGAAGGAAGTCAAAACTTGTACATAAAACAACCATGATTTACTCCCCAAATTTCTGACACTATCCAAAGGGAAGATACAAAGAGGATGCAGAAACTGTGTATCTAAAGCAGAAATGTTTTTCTGTAGCCTGAATCTTAGGGTCACAGACTCATTAAGGTTGGAAAAGTCCTCTAAGATCCCCCAGTCCAACCATCAGCCACCCCCCCCACGCCCACTGCCCACGTCCCTCAATGCCACATCCACACAGCTCCTGAACACCTCCAGGACAGTGACTGCACCAATTCCCTGGGCAGCCTGTTTGCAATACCTCATCACTCTTTTGGAAAATAAATTTGTTCTAATACCCAACCTGAATTTCCCCTGGCACAACTTGAGGCCATTCCCACTCATCCTATCTCTGTTACCAGAATGGAGGGGCCAACTCTACTTGTCTGTAACCTCCTATTAGGTGGTTGTGGAGGGCAATGAGGTCTCCCCTGAGCTTCCTCTTCTCCAGAATCATTAAAATAAATTTCAGTTTGGGCTCTGACTTAAAACATTTGTGTCACTGTGCATGCATGCAGCATGTAGATCTGTCTTTGTACAGAATCACTTCATCAGCAAAGTGGCGAGTCTTGTTTTATAGCATGTTCCTGAATTCTTTCCATGCATATCTACAATAGCTGAATACTTTGCTCAAATACCTTAAGCTCTTACTAGTGAGGTACTGACGGACATACCTAGATGCTCAGTTTCACACATTATTCAATGGGGTTTAAAACCAAAGTTCTCTAAGCAAATGACACTTCTTAGCATGAACTTTGATTTTTAAAGTTGGTTACAGGAGTGTATTGTGAAAACGTGGAACAGTTAGAGGGAATCTAGAATTGAGCAGCAGTCAAGCACTGAGCAGAAGGCCACCTTCACCATTGCTCAGGAGCAATTTGTAACCTCTTCAGAGATGCTTTTTTGAATTAAAAAAGAATTAAATAAATGAATAAATGAATAAATGAAGAATTAATGAAATCTAGCAAACAAGCAAACAAGAACAGTACTGGTCAATATGTTAGGCAGATGTCATAATATAATGGCAACTTAATCATTTTCAACCTCTTTCCTTGCTGACATCAGGACCAGTGAAGGAATTTGAAAGATAATAATGATATGGCTTTGAGTTCCTCCCTGGAATGATGGAATGGTGTAAGGGTGGCTGTTCAGAAAACTTCAGAGAGCAGTAAATGCTTCTTTCCTGCATTAAATACAGTGATTTACTCTCTCTAGACTGAATGAGATATGACAGGCTGAACACAGGTCTTCAATAGCAAAGACCATCAGCTTATGCCCAAAGGGCACTAAGGGAACCAATGCTGGTGTGCGTATTGTGAGAATGATGTTTGAGTGATGTTACTCACTTCCATGTAAGCCTAGAGAATTACCTTTTCAAACTGCATTCTGAATGACATCATCCAGACAAAACATGGTTTTAAAAACAAAACAAAATGATGTCCTAAAAATGAACATAAGATAATAGCTTGGATTACTGTTTCAGCTGCATGGATGGGTAGAAAGCCTGTCTTTTAGAGGTTTCTCCCAGAACAGTCAATAAACCTTAGTTGTGTAGAACTGAGGCGACAATGATACCTGGGTTGTAGGCATGACTGGAAGTCAGAATAATATTATGTATAAAATCTTTATGGTAGCAAGTAAAACTGATAGAAATGTTGTGCTTTTGAGGTTCTTTTATGAATTTCTCGTATCTTGTAAGTTTTTAATGAGGAATATTAGATCTGGCAGAATTTGGAGATAGGAAGCTCTAAATATATGCTATGGTTTTCAAATGTGAATATACAGCAACCTGATACTCATCAGAGAGAAAGGGGAAACGTTCTTTCACAATTTGCTATTGCTAGCTTAATTGAAGGGCCTGTGACAAAGCTGTGTTTTTAATTACTTCTAATGTTTGTTTATCTAACTAAAAAAATCAGTTTATTAGTGTCTTAAGAGTTTAAAACATTGAAAACCTGCATACACACTGCAGGTTTCAGTAGTTTTCTAATAGTCCCTTCACCTTTTATTTGGTTCTCACAGGAGGAGAAACTGCCGAAATGCCAGGCATGTATCCACCCGGCGAGTATGACCTGGCAGGCTTTGCTGTCGGTGCAGTAGAGCGAGGGCAAATGCTGCCCCAGCTAGAGAGAATTGCTGATGGAGATGTGGTTATTGGAGTCGCTTCTTCTGGGGTTCACAGCAATGGGTACAGCCTTGTAAGGAGGATTGTTGAAAAGTCATCGCTGGATTTCTCTTCTCGAGTTGGCGTCTCTGGTGATCAGACATTAGGTGCTGTTTCTAATGCAGTTTCTTCCCTTGAACTTCTGAACAGAAAAATTCACACAATTTTCTTGTCTGTACCTTTGCTTTTGTAATTTTTCTAAGGCACTGAGAAAGTTACTCAAACACATTCTCATCTTTTTTTGTTCCCTGTAATCATGTATGCAGGAAAGAGTACAAAGCTAAATAACTAATTGTATGCTGAAAGGTAGGCATTGTTTTTCTCTGTTATTCAATGCTCACTTCTATCCAGCAAATTAGTATTCTGAGATTTCCCCAGTTTTATATTGAGTAACCCTTTTTTTTTTTTTTTTTCCAGCATTGTAATTGTCTTCATTCATCTTCTTTCATCAACAGGAGATCTGTTGTTAACCCCAACTAAGATCTACAGTAAGACTCTGCTGCCTGTCCTTCGCTCAGGCCACGTGAAAGCTTATGCACACATCACTGGGGGAGGCTTGCTGGAAAACATCCCCAGAGTTCTCCCAGACTCCTTTGGTGTCGTTTTAGGTAAGATAGAAAGAAAAGCTGAGAAACATTTGCATCTTAACATGTATAGATGTGGAAGTAACCCAAAGTGAATTGTCATCATTTGCAAAAACCTGCAATATTACTTGTAATTATATAACATTAGTGATGTTATTGATGGGCATTCACATATGGTTACCAGCTGGAGTAGACCTCCTACAATTCAGTGGACTTCAGTTAATCCTCATCACAATTTCATCAGATACTCTAGAAATATTATTTCACTTTTTACAGGGAAGTGAAATATGGAAAGGTAAACAACTTACTACAAGTTATGCAGTGTTCAGTTGGGTTGTAACTATCATAGAGTTCTGAATTCTACAACTGTGTGTACATCATGCTTCCATTACTTCCATTACATGCTTCCGTTACTAAACGTAACATGACAAGAAAGAAACTTACTTTCTTTGGAGTTCCATTACAGAGACTAGTCCAGAAGCATTTCTTGTGATGCTGTATATCCACCCTTATCTTGTTAGAACTGGGAGAACTGTGGGTTTTGTGACAGTTCTAAGGATATTGTTCTTGTACAATAGTTTCTCCAGAAGCAGGGTTGTCAACTTCGAGAGGAGGATTTTCCAAAGACTGCCTTACAACCCATTTTGGATTATTCATTAATAGTTTGAAGTGCAGGGGTATGATTAATTTTGTCTGAGTGAAACTTCATTCCTGTTCCCTAGTCGTGTTCAGTAAGGAAAGAAAGAAACAAGCTGTTTCTCTGCATCTGAAACTGATTTCAATCACACTAATGCTGCTGTGAGACTTAGTCTGTGCTTTCCATCTAGATTTTGCCTCTCAGTACTATAATAATTTTAGTATTTGTGCATAGGTAGTGCCTTCCACTCTTCATCTGTATTTTCAATTTTCTTCAGACGCTCTTAGCTGGAGGATTCCTGAAATCTTCTGTTGGCTCCATAAGGAAGGCAACATCTCTGAGGAGGAGATGACTCGGACATTTAATTGTGGGATCGGTGCAGTTTTGATCGTTCAGAAGGAGCTGGCTCAGCAGGTGCTCAAGGAAGTGCAGAAACACGAGGCAGCCTGGCTGATTGGAAAAGTTGTCCCTCTACAAAAAGGTTACTGGATTTTTATTTTCCTTGATAAAAACGAAAAACTAAATTATTTCATCGATGCTTCTCCATGCCATTCAACTGACAAACACTTAATTGGCACCTCCATGGCTTTTGTGCAGAGTATTAAATTGTCAGTCCTAGTGATTTCTGTCTTAGTCTGTAGAACATGTGCTTAGCAATGTCAAATGTCACCAGAACTATAAATAAATATTGAGAAGTAAAGCAGTGTCACTGTTGACTTTTCATGGATATTTTCCTCCTCTCTGTGTTTCTGCCTTTATTTACTTTCTTTTTTCCTTCTATGTCTTCAGGTTCTGCCCATGTTAAAGTCCATAACCTGCTTCAAGCTTTGCAAGCAAATAGGTCATTGTCTGTGCACAGCCATATCCAAGGCAAAATCCAAACAAACAAAGTGAAGGTTGCTGTCCTTATCTCTGGAACAGGTGAGAGTTTACATTATTTACTAGAGTATTGAAAAAGGAACTTCAACTCAGAATCAGAATCTCTTGAAGTCTGTGAAAGTCTGTGTTGTGTAAGCTTCACTTTCTAACAAGGCTTTCAGCGCTCAGTAACAGGCAGCATAGATTTTGCCCTTAGCTTAATTTCATTCAGAAACAAAATTATCTTTACCCTCTGCAGCAAACTAACTATAAATTGCATATATTAATTTTAGCTACAAATTTCTGTTGTCTCTAGATTCAAGCAGCTATTGTTTTTTGCTATTGAGACAGCAGCATTATTTTACAAACAGATCAGTTTCCTCTTGCCCCATAGTCACTTCCAGAGTTTCCAGTATTTCCACTTGTTAAGAGGTAAACCATCAGGACAATTTCAGCAACTACAGTTTACATAGCTAATTGCAAGTAAAAGCCCTGTAGACTGCAGGTATCAGATTTAGTTTCCAGTAATGTCAATAAATGAGAGATTACTGTTGACATTGGTGGTTTTTTGATTGAGTCTCACTCACATTGCCACTTATTTAAAACCTATTGTAGCTGTTGACTATATTTATTCCCTAGGAACAGCTTGATATTCATGAATTATTTTTTCACTCAGGCACAAACCTGGAAGCCCTCATAAATAGCACAAAGAAACCCACCAGTTTTGCAGAAATAGTTCTTGTTGTTTCTAACAAAGCTGGTGTGGAGGGGCTAAGGAAAGCTGAAAGAGCTGGTATTCCTACAAGGGTAAGTATTTCTCTTTTTAAAATTAACCTTCATTAGCTCTGACTACATCAGAAAAGTACTGTGAAATAACGATTAAAAAAAGTCTTAATGTTTTGTTGTTGTTCTGTCTTGATCTTTGTGCCCCTGGGCAAACTACCTAACATGGGAGCAAATTACTTCCTGTTCTCACTCTTAGAGATGCTACTATTAATGCTGATGGGGTGGGAATGGTCACTATATTAAACCAGTGCAAAACTTTTACAGTTTAAGCTTCACCATTTATTTAAGTGCACTGAAGTAGCAGGGTATTTTATCTGAGCTTATTTTTAAAGTAACATGTTGAAGAAGCATTTGAATGAAGTAAGAGAGGTCGAACTTAATGAGACCTCTCATTGTTTCCCTGGGCATTGCTTCAGGCTTTTCAGGATTCATTCAAAGCAAACTGTGATTCCCTTTGTGTCATTGGATCCATCACTGCATTGCTTTGCCATTTGTGTACAGATAGGAAATGCCACTGATTACAGATAGGAAATGCCACTGTTCTGACTTAGGAGCATTTTACAGTCGCTTTTCAGCAGTAACTAGAGATGATATGGAAGATTAGGCCCCCGTGCACACTTTCATCCTGGAGGGCTGTCTCAGTGGTTAAGACTAGTGACAGAACAGAGGCACAGAGTTGTACGTGGTTTGCTAGTTATTACCTAGTTGTGTCATTGTAGAGTTCAGCCCAGGTTGAGCTAGGCTTTCTTCCTAGTGCCCCCTGCCACCTTTTCAGCTCACTAGTTCTGGTTTTTCAAGTCTACTTTATGATACTTAAATGTGCCAACATGGTGAGTGATGTAGGAATTAACAGGTACTTTTATTTAAAAAACTACAATTGTAGTAAGTTAAGTAGCACACCTTATTCCTGTTGAAATTAATTAGTCTGTATTAGATGGAAAGTAAATAATGCAATGATGCTGCCCTTTTGCAGTAAGGGCTTTTTTAAATAGTCGTGATTGACCTTTCTTTCAATGTTTTGTGATATAATCTGAGGCAAATTACTTAACACTAATCATATTTTAAGGTGAAATCATTCTTAGACTTTAGATTATCCTAATGACCTTCATTTATAGCTTAATTGTATGCAAACACTGGGGTCTGTAGCTGTGGGCCTAATGAGATAAAGCTTGGCTTTCTGATAATTACCCTGTGTTTATAGGAATTAAGACTGGTTATTTGTCTGTTAGCTGTATGCATTTTTGAAGTGTTCTTGCTGTGTATAGGCATCTAACTGTAGCCACGTGGGGATTTACTGGTTGTTTTCTCTTTTTTGCTAATGACTCCAGAATACCATTCCATCCTATTTTTATGGCTTTTGTATTAAATTAACTCGATGCTCATGTTTCTTCCTTTTTTGGATTGTCACAGGTTATTGACCATAAACTGTATGGAAGTCGCACTGAATTTGACAGCGCAGTTGACAGAGTCCTTGAAGAATTCTCAGTTGAGCTGATCTGCCTTGCTGGATTTATGCGAATACTGTCAGGTCCTTTTGTCAAGAAATGGGAAGGTAAGTGCTGCATAATTGTGTATGCATTTTAAGAAAAGAAAAAAAGAAAAAAAAAAGCAAAAAAAAGCATTTTTATAAATTATAATCAGGAAAAAAGGGAAACCATAGAAAAGAGACCATATTAATTTTGAGTTTGCAAGAAAACGAGACTTTTCACATTTGGTAAGGGAAGTGGTGAAAGAGAAAAAGTCCCTTCTGTTATCATTTCACAGAAGCTTGAGGAAGCCACCTTCAAATGGTGGTCTTTGATTTATTGGAAAATGTTGTAAAGGAAGGCTTTTGGCCTCTGCAGACATGAGATGTGGGCCACATTGTTGCCCAAGCAGTAAGTGTTGATTGTGGGAAGGAGAGCGTTCAGCCAAGGAGAAATCCTTCGTCTCCCAGATGAACTTTGCCTGCAGGCTGAACTGCAGGGCAATATGTAGTTCCAGTTAACATCTCATAGTCTTTTGGTCAGGCATCCTGGGAGCTGTGTGAAACTTTGGGTGGCTCTTGTTCATCAGAGGTGTTTGGTGTCTCCATTCTAGTCATCTTTTTTTATTGGACTACATATTAGAAAGACATTTTTTACTGTGAGTGTGATGACACAGTGGAACAGGTTGCCCAGAGATGTTGTGAATGTCTCCTCCCTGGAGTGTTCAGTGCCAGACTGGATGGGACTGTGAGCAACCTGGTCTACATGGAGGAGTCCCTGCCTATAGTAGGGGATTGGAACTAGATGATCTTAAAGGTCCCTTCCAACCCAAACCATTCTGTGATTCTGTCGTCTTTTACAATTTTGCACTTCTTTGTTAGGGGCTGACAGTGCCTCTGCCTCCTCCAGCTGTTACATTCCTTATCTTTTCTCTTTCAGTTTCATGCAGGGAGTTCTGAATCACACAGCAGCAGCTATTTCTCTCACTATTTGCTTTACTTCAGACTTAGTCATGGTTACTTAAGCATGTTTACACTGGTTGCCAGCTGGTCACGCTGTACCCTGCAGCTCTCTGGGCCACCTCTGTTGTTCACATGGTGACTGTTGTTTTCTTCCGGGTGTGACACCACCTTTTACACCTGAGCTACTTTTCAAACCTCTCTTGAAAAACAAGCATTCCTGAGACAATTTGTGTTATACTAAAGCTGTCAACTAACTTAAATTGGGTCAATTGGTTTTGTTTCTGTCTAGTGTAGAGTCCAGAAGACCAGGATGCAGGTGTCTGTGTTCTAGACAGCTGCTGTTGCTAGTCTGAACTGTCCAGAAACAGTCCATTTTTGTTGCTGCTCACCTAAAAGCTGTTAATTTCCCTTTCTCCAGCAGTTGCAAGCACATAGGGCGTAAAGTTAGTTGTGAAACTCCTCTTCTTGCTTAATGATAGTGAGATGTTAATTCTGAATCCTAACAGAAAAGACAGATAAAAAGAAATAAACAAACAGAAAGCCACTTTCTTTTAGAGCACTTCACAGAATCACAGAATCATTGAGGTTGGAAAAGACCTCTAAGATCACCTGGTTCAACCCTCAGCCCATCCCTACCATGCCCACTAGTTGCTGATCTAAGCAAAAACTGGGGAAACTCCAAAAGAAGTGCAGAGGGTTATTTTTATCTCAGAGTCCTCAGTACTTATTTGCTCAAGATGCAAATGCTCATCCTCTTTTGCTCAAGATGCTGATGATTAAAAGGGGGTATTTTTGAGATACAAAAGACATTTGAGATATTGTTACAGATCAGTTGATATGGTTGCCTCGATGTTTTGCAAGTCAAAATCCACATGAATCCTTGCGGTGAGAATGCAGGTTTTGTATTGCGCTGCCAGCAATGGCCTTCATTTCACATTACAAAACCACATGCCTCTATTTCAGTACACTGCTGCCTCCGCCAGCATATGTCAGCTCAGCCTTACTGCTTGGCATTTAGGTGGTGTTCAGTGAATCCCGATGACACACAGTCAGCCTAAGCAGGAGGCATGTGGAGATAGCGTGGGCATAGCATACTGTGATATAAATAGTGCTGATGGTCATTTCTTTAATCTTGCAAGGGTTTGTACTGAGTCTAAGAGAAGAACCAGCACTGCTTAGCACCTTTTGATTTCATCGTAGTCCAGAGTTGGCAAGACAGTTGTCACAGACATATTAAAAGCAGACAGGGAAAGTGTGCTAGAAGAAATAAGGTATTCTGATGGTTTAATGATGACTTGCTCTAAGTGAGACCTTAAAAGCACGGATAGGTACTGTCTCCCACTGTACAGCAACGCAGGAGCTAAGGCATATGCTTTCTCATTTAAGGAAAATGTTAGGGCACAAGCTTCCCAGGGTTCTAACCACAGACCCACCTGATTGAGCATTGAAGGTTATGTTATCCATTTCAGGATCCCCTAGCCAACTTTGTGCCTGGACAGTAGTAGTGGTAGACAGGTGCTTTTCGGAAGGGCAGAGCGAAGGACTCCTCTGTTAGCAGCTGCTGTCTTTCATTAAGCCAAAACAGATGGGAAGGAGAGGTCTGAGCTAAAGAATTTTTGCCTTGTCATAGGAGTCTGTTCAGTTTCAAGCTGCACCAAATTTCTTTGGGGTATTGAGTTTGTAAGAAGGGATTGTGCTTGTGATGAAAGAAGAGGGAGAACAACATGAGGAGAGAAAGGACAACAATGGAAAAAAAGATACGTATATTGATGATTAGTCACTGGAGAACTATGCTTTAGTTGTGGAGTTCATTGTAACTGATTGCTGTCTTTGATTTTCTGAAATGGCAACACATTCTGAAATGCTTTCAGTTGGTTATCTGGCAGTAATATTAAAAAATAAGCATAAGTGCAAAAGTCAGTGTGTAGAAAAATCTTTTTTGCAGATGTGTATTGTTCCTCTGTTGATTATTGATATACTTGGAAGTCTGAATGCTAAAAGGCAATGACCTCACTTATTCTTTTCTAGGAAAAATATTGAATATCCACCCATCCCTACTGCCCTCTTTTAAGGGAGCAAATGCCCACAAATTGGTGCTGGAAGCTGGAGTCCGAGTAACAGGCTGTACTGTGCACTTCGTGGCTGTAAGTATTTCCTTCCTCCAGCCCTCATCACTGACAGGTCTTAAGATTTTCACCTTGGAGCTTGTGTGGAAATTCCTTACAGTATCCTGCTTGACTGCCTTTTCTCCTTCATTCATTCATAACATTATTAGGCAACACAGTGCTTTAATTTGCTGTCCCTGGAAAAGGAACTGGAAATGAATAGTCTATACAGGAGTTAAAACTTTACCTTAGTTAACTTCTTCCTTAAGTATCTCACTGCTGCCAGTTCAGCTGTTGCAGAGGCTGTAATAGTTTGTATTATGTCTTGACTAACCCTAAAATCTTTGTTAGAGAACAGTACTAACTTCTTATATTTTATCATACAGCCTTCCTTATTTGTTGCCTTCAAGAAGAAGAAAAATGAAAACAAAACAAAAACATTGGAAGCGGCACAAGAATTTTAGATTTGTTAAGAAGTAATCCTGTGTTTGTGGAAACAGAAAAACTTAATGTTAGAATCATAGAACGGTTCGGGCTGGTAGGGGCCTCAAAGCCCACACAGCCCCAACCCCTGCTGTGGGCAGGGTTGCCTCCCACCAGCTCAGGCTGCCCAGGGCCCCATCCAACCTGGCCTTGAGCGCCTCCAGTTCTCTCTGCTTGTCTCCGTAGGAAAAGTGCTCCAGCCCTCTGATAAAAGTCAAAAACTGAGGATTCAAATGCCAGAGATCTCTCAGCATGGAAGATGTACTTTGTATCAGTTCTGGGAGATTTTTTTCCATCTTGTTTGGTTATCAGAGTTGACAGTAACTCTTTTCCAGTCTTCAACTGCATACTTCAGATTATCAGCCTTTTTTCCACTGTTCCTGGTATCTGTTTTCATGACTTTGGCTCTCCCTTGGAAAAAAAAAAAAGTTTTTCTCTCATTTTCTAGTTAGAAGAATTGCATTCCTTGCTCCATAACGTGACCGCTTCTTCCCTGTGTGGCAATGAGAAGCACAAACAAACAGCCAAGCTCTGCCTCGTTAACATGCAAAAGAGAGATCTGCCAGTCCTGTGGTCTAGCTCTATGTCAGAGCTGGCTAATTCACTTTTCTGAATTGAAATGGCATCGCTAGGCCCAATATCCAGTCTGTCACGTCCTCAGTTAACACGGCTTTTGTTTTCTGGAGCAGACCTGATATTCACTTCTCCTTTTTCTTTGCAACCTACACTTCTGGCAGTTCCTCACAGGCCTGTGTGTCAGCATATTCTCTGTACTCCTCACCTTAGCCTCATTTCATGTTTCCTGCAATAAAGTAATGACAAACAAATCTCTGCAGCAGCTGGATTCCAGTAATGGTTACACATCCATGCTCCTCTTTTTCATCTTCCAACCGCACAACTGTCTGGTTATTGCTTTTACAGGAGGAGGTTGATGCTGGAGCAATCATTTTCCAAGAGGCAGTTCCAGTGAAGATTGGTGACACAGTGGAGACCCTGTCTGAGCGGGTGAAGGAGGCAGAGCATCGAGCTTTCCCTGCTGCCCTGCAGCTCGTTGCCAGCGGGGCTGTGCAGGTGGGCGAAGCCGGCAAGATCTGCTGGAAGTAGATCCTTGGATGTGGCAGCTGAAGTGCATCCACTGGTCAAAACGGAGGTCACAGTTGAAAAACACACAGGCTGTATTCTCTTCACAAAGAGGCCCAGATTCTGGCCATATCCACTGACTTCAAATATTGAATCTGCTCTCAGTCAGACACAAAATAGAATTAAACTTCTGCTGACCATTTGCCTTCAGGGATTCCCCCATCGATCCATATGTGAGTTCCTCTCAGAGATCTGTTCAGAGCCAAAAGAGCAAAGCCTGCTTTGGCCTGAACAGAAAGGGAATTAGGACTGGATACAAAATGCATTCTCTGCTTGTGAGACGTTCTTTAAAACTTCTGTTGAAGTTAAGTGCCTGTATTCTAGGAATGATATTTTCACCTAAAATAATGCTGATGCAAACCCAGGGAATGTTATAAGTGAAAACAGTAAAGTATTTTTCACAGTTGAATTATTGTGAAAATGCACTCAGTTTTCTTTTTTAATTTTTAGTATAGCTGTGAAAATGTTTTAATTTTTTTTGCTAGAAGTATCATTTTTCTTCCATATAAACCAGAAGCATCTGCTTCCAGCTCCTTGTCTACTCTTTAGAACTACTCTCGGAGAAAACCAGTTTCTCTTCTGTGTCCTAATCTCAATTTGGATTTGAAATAAAAGTCTAATAATGTTAGTGATTTGAATGTATCAGTATTTTTCCTTGGAATTCCCTTCCAAGGGTATCAAATGAAGAAGGGATTTATGAAGCAGAATCTGTCTTCATCTGCCATGCCACAACTGTAAATCAGTTTCAGAGGTTACAGACGTGCAAGGATTGAGGTGAAATTCCAGAGTGTTGTGACCTTACTGTTGCTATGGGCAGATGGTCTGTGATAAAGAAACTTGCTGACAAAATATTCCTGTTATCATTTGTCACTGAAGATAAAACTCAGGTGAATACAGAGGAAAATTACATGGTCAAATCTAATTTGGCCACAGAAGACAAAGAATAAAGGCTGAGGCTTCAGCATGGCATTTATCTGTACGAGTCTACCTTTCCATAGAAGGGTCATCCCCCAGGCAAATGGGATTGAAAAATTGAAATCTGCCTGTTGCAGAGAGAAGGTAAAAGTGCAGGGAGCATCCTGCTCCGGTTGGGATCCAGTCTGCACAAACTCAGTGCATCAGCCATGACACAGCACAGCTTTTAAGATATCGTACTTAAATTCTAACTCTCAGTGGTACTACTTGTTTTGCAAGGGGTGAAATCACTGTCACTAATTGCACAGATAACAATTGTAACATTGGTAAAAGCAGTTTGATCAGTGCCAGGAAAGCCAAAAGCAGACAGTGTAGCAACCCCAAATTCAAAATCCCAATTAATCAGAGACATCTTGAGCAAGACTGAGGTATTCTGCTGTCTAAGTCTGATGAAAATGGGATTTAAGCACTTATCTGCATTTCTACAAATCCATAAAATGAAAATCTGTTGTGAAGTGGACCTGAGTTACCAGATTAAAATACTACCAACCACTCCCAGTCTCAGAGGGATGCCATGAACTCCACTGGAGAAAGCTGTTTGATACGATGGTGATAGCAGGGAGAACTACAGAGCACAATACCTTGCATTCTATAATCTTATAACCATTTATTTGTTTGGTTTGAAACATGATCCATCATGCTTACTATGCATTCCAAACAATACACAACATGAAGTAACTACAGGCCAACAGCAAAATAAGCAACATGTTTATCATAAATATTAACTATAAATATATATATACTATATATATATAAAGATTTGTTCATCTCTCCTCGTTACAGTTCTTCCTATTTCTCCTACATCAAGCTCCTTGCTCCTGCTGCTGAAGTGCAAAAGACAAATACAGATTACTGTACATAAATGCACAGCGTGCAGCAAGAAATGGAATTCCCCTTTCTCCTCTCTCCTCCTCCACTGAAACACCACTGAGATACACACTAATTAAATAAATGAATAAATAAATAGGAGTTTCTGAATGGAGCTGGCTCATGCTCTCAAACAGCCCGCCACAGCCAGCAGCAGTTACACAGCATGTCCCTTACTAGTACAGGATGCATAATTCCAGAACAACTACTTTTATTTTTTTCACTGCATCCAATGGTTGTTAGTGATCTCTCCCCAGGAAAGTCAGCTCTGGCTACATGGCAAGTCGGGCTGGGGATGTCCTGCTGATTTCATGGATTGAAGAAGAAAAAATGCCTGAAATCTGCTAACAGTTTCTAATCTATTTTCCACCCCACCAGATACAGAGGCTTTAACACCAAGTTCTGAGAACATCTGTGTGCAGTGCCTTCCAGGAATAGGGCAAAGTGTTAAGATTTATGTTTGCTGTGTGCTATTACACTGCAATAAAATCCGTGAAGGGCGGTTTATTTCACTTTGTTTTGCCTTCTGAAGAGCTCCTGCCTTGCTGGTCATCGGCTCTTCTGTTTGGCAGCTCACTACACATCTGTTTGTTAAAAGGGCCTACAAAGAGATTTTCATTTCAAAAGTAATTTCCATGTTCGCTTTTGCCTACTTAAAGGCACAACACCAGATCAAAAGGATTGCAGCAGTAATTTTGAACTCCTGATGATGGACAAAGTTCACCATGTTGAAGGCTGAATTACTGAATGCTATGTGCTCTGCATTACCCTTCCACAAAGGCCCTGCTGGTGACAGTAATCCAGAATGAATATATGAATATAGATTATTCCCAATGCAAACACTGAAAATATGACTGATGTCCAGTGCTGCTGCTTTATTCTTGGCTCTTAGCTGCCTCCGATCCTCACCAGGGTCAGAGTGAAGGCATATCATATGCAGTGGCAGCTGGAGGTGCTTGCCGCTGGCCACACTGAGTTTGCAGGAGAAACCCAACTGGCAGTAGCGGGTGGTGGTGCCACAGCTTCAGGGAGCACAAGGCTTCAGCAGCTTCACAGATGTCTGAGAGTTGTGGGCATGGCCTTGCCCCTACTGGATGGGACCAGCAGGGCATCTTCTCTCCTATATGGCCTCACTGACTCCTCTGAGGCTTGAAACACCATCTCACACCCTCTTCCAACAGAAAATGATCAGAGGACTGGAGCACTTCTCCTATGAAGAAAGGTTAAGAGAACTGGGCATGATAAACCTAGAGGAAGCCTCAGAGAGACCTGGCTGTGCCCTTCCAGTACTTGAAGGGAACTTATATTCAGGAGGGAGACCAACTTTACACAGTGATAGTGACAGGACAAGGGGGAATGACTCTAAATTAAAAGAAGGGAGATTTAGGTTAGATGTTAGGAGGAAATTTTTTACTGAGAGGGTGGTGAGGTGCTGGAACAGGTTGCCCAGAGAAGTTGTGGATGCCCCATCCCTGGCTGCAGAACATAGAAATTCACGATCTGAAATGAGTTTGGCTCCCACAGCCAGTTTTGAAAACTAAGTGTAACTAAATGTGCAAGCCCAGAAAAACTGATCATAGCTCAGAATGAAAACCAGAAACATCAATACACCTGCAAAGAGAAGCACATGGCGGGAAGGAAGGAGGAAAGGAAAACCTGGCTACACCACATCATTTTCTTGTGGCTCTGGCATCACCAGAGAGGAAGTGAAGTCATTTTTCTCTTCTTGAAGACACAGACTATGCCTCTCTTGTTTCCAGCAGGTTTTACCATCAGCTCCTAGTTGCACTGCCCCACTGGCCACTAGATGCAGGGCGATGGGAAAAGCCCGGCACTCAGCTTCCTTAACCCTTTCTGACAGCATCTCCTCAGTGTCGTCTGCCTTCACAGATACCGGCTCCTGGTGGATTACTGCTTTTGGACAAGATTCCTCCTACAACAGAGATATTGGAAGAAGTCTTAGAAAAGGCTGGTTTGCATTGTCAGTGAGGTTATAGAAGATATTCAAGGCCAGGTTGGATGGGGGCCTAGGCAGCCTGAGCTGGTAGGTGGCAGCCCTGCCCACGGCAGTAGGTTGGGGCTGGGTGGGCTTTAAGATCCCTTCCTACCCAAAACTTTTTGTGATTCTATGATGAAGACAGGACACAGAAAGTCTCATGAGATACCTCAAGTAAGCACAACCACAGTTGTGTGCAAGAGGCTGTAAGTACGTAAGAGGGCCACCTCCATTAGGAATGCATACATTGCATGTACTGAGTAGAGTGGGGATAGACATGGGCTAGAAGACTTGGAGGGCACCTTGCTGTGGTGAGGAGACACTGGAAAAAAGTAATGTCCGTGATATGAAAGAAAAAGGCAGGACCTTGAGAAACCACAGATAAGTGAGTGAAAAGACAAAAACAAGGGAAGCAAAATGTGGTGAAGGAGCAGGGCCACAAAGAGTAAAGCTGTGCAAAGTAATTCCTGCAAACTTCGCGTTTTACTGGAAACAACCCTAAGACCTCTATACATTCTTACCACTTTTTCATTCTTCTGCCTTCAGAAAGGGGAGGGAAAAAAAAAAAACAAATTCCTTTTCATCACTGTTAGAAAAGAGGACACTCACCAGGACAAAATGCACAGCGCAGCCAGTGACTTTGAATCCAGTTGGAAGGGAGTGCTGATGCGCGTTTCCAGCCTTGACTGGTGGGAAAAGTGATGGGGAAGCATTCAGAATTTTCCCTAGAGATCAGGGTGAGAGGAGAAAAGAAAAATCAATCTGAATGGAATTTCCTTTGAAAATAAAAGTGAGACGTGACCACCACTTCAAAACAGCATTCAGCACCTCAGGAGCTCAAAGAGCAGACAGCAGAGCAGTCAGGACGACATAGCGGGACATTTCCACGTTTAAAAGCCAAAAGAGGTTCTCCAGCACAGCTCCTGGGAAAACAAGATGGTTACACTACCTGCACAGAAAACAAAACTTCTGCTTGCTCCACAGGCATTTCTTCTTCCCAGCAAGAAGATATACAAACTCCGTGACATTGCTTTTTGTCCCTCTGTCAGTAATTGTGCCGGCACAGGACACTTCACTGCCAGTGCACAGTCAGAGCTGATGGCTGGAATGAATGGAGGAAGCATGTGGCAGCCCCACTGACTTACATTCCAATCCTCAGTGTCATCAAGGCTGAGGGAGATTTAACCAAAGACGAAGAACTGCAACTGTGTAATTCTGGTAAGCCCAAGCATCTCATTTTAATTTCTTTTTTACAGAGTTGTAATTTCTTACCTTTCCATTTCCTGAGAAAAGGACTGGACAATATTCTCATAAATCCTGAAAGACATATCAGTTCAACAGCAAATTCTTCAAGAACTCGGTCAATTGTGCTGTCAAATTCAGAGCGACTCCCATATAACTTGTGATCAATCACCTAAAACATTAAAACACATCAGCAAGAATACCAAAGAAGTAACTTCATGTGAATGAGAGTATTTTCTTGAGCAACAAAGAAAAAATAAAACATATTCATTCGAGCTCACTCGAAGACTTAATGAGGTATGAACTTGCACATTATTCTGGATACTTGTGATTTATACAAGCATTCCTGGAAACATCCCAATCGCTTGCTAGTTAACACAGGCTGCTTCTCACAGCATGCTGTAATATACATACAAAATCTGCATTAAGAAAAGCCAAGGGAAAAGACAAAATTAAGGAGGACATCTCCAGAATGCCTGGCCAAAGACTGAAGTAAAATCAACATCACCATTAGTCAGTCTGTAGCTCCATACGGAAATGTATTCATCTAGAAGACAACAAGCTGACCAGAAATTCCATGTAAGAAGAGGAGTGAAGTTTTAATTCTACTCAACCACTTATCTCCGGGTCCCCAAATACGTGTTGATTCCTGACTATACCTGACTGTTCACAAAGACATTCAAATAAGGTCCTGACAGAGCTGTCATGCTCTTACCTAGGAAAATGTGAATGATTTTTGACACCATGTAGATTTTTTTCTCCTTTGTCTTGCCAGAGTCTTTATACTGCCAGAAAAAAAAAGTAATGTGGATCCAATTCAGCTGCTGAGGAAGTTGTTGAAAACTTTTTAATGGATGGAGAGCCTCTAACAGCATTTAATGCCATCTGTGCATAGCTGTACAAATATGATAACTGCTCCAAATCATCAAACACTAGACAGAAGAATTCCTGGTGGGCTGCATTTGAAATCGCAAGTTGTTCAGTGTTTTCAAAAGCTACTTTCTACACTATCATAGAATCATAGAATCATGAAGGTTGGAAAAGACCCCTAGGATGACCCAGTCCAACCACCAGCCCACACCCCCCCACTCCCACTGCCCACGTCCCTCAGTGCCACATCCACACGGCTCCTGAACACCTCCAGGGACGGTGACTGCACCACCTCCCTGGGCAGCCTGTGCCACTGCAGCACTGCTCTTGCTGAACAGAAATTGTTCTTAACATCCAACCTGAACCTCCCTTGGCACAATTTGAGGTCATTATCTCTCAGCCTCTCACTGTCACCTGGGAGAAGAAACTTGACAAAATATGATGACATAATGTTATTGTCTTTCTGTGTCTTAGTTTTACGAAACAAACCAGTGAAAATTTCCACAACACAGTACTACTTTACTGACCAAAAGCAGGAGATTCTTAGATAGTGCCACTGAAACTGACTGTGCACATGAGGCTTTCTAAGAAAGGATGAGCCAATGAGACAACATGCTTATATTTTTCACAGAGCCTGAAGTCTTGCTGATTCTGTTACAGATGTAAGCTGCTTGGGCTACAGTTTTAGATCTAAATCATCAAAGCACTTGCAAGAGTAGAATGTAAGCACACTAATTTCTCTGAGATTAAAGCACACCTTCAAGTGCAGGCACATGCTTATTTTAAATCTCTTCATAACCCGGACTGAAGTACCCATTGAAGAGACAAGAAACATGCTCACAGCCTCCACTGAGTGCTGTGTAAGGTCGACAGAACCTCCAGCTTTGTCCCTGCTGATGACTTCAATAGATTTGTGCTACACTCGCTTATCTACATAAAAGGTTGAAACTAATGTGAAACACAAATTTTTACCAAGCTTTACATTAAAGGCCTACAGATTCAATAGGTGTGAGGTGGTGGTATAGAGGAAAGGAAATAGGTGCCTTTACCCTGGTGGGAATTCCAGCACGGGCTGCATTTCGTAGTTCTTCAACACCAGACTTGCTGGAGATGACAAGGACAACTTGAGCACAGCTGCCTGGTTCTTTTGCGTAATTGATGAGAGCAGCAAGATTTGTGCCTCAAGTGGAAAGAGAGCAAATATTTATGAAACGGATAAGCACCTGTGTTACTGAGAAAGGACTCTCAGTTTTGTTTATCTAATAAAAATTCTAGTTGCAACAAATGCACAAATTGAAGAGGACAAAGCAATTTATGCACTAATAAATCTCATTTGTTAAGCAGTACAAAAAACCACATTATTGAATGCCAGTTAAAATATAGCCTGTTCTCAGAAGACTCCATAGACTACCAAAAAAAGTCAAGGTAGATGCATTTATACCAGGGTTGAATTCACCTCCCTTTGTACGAACATTTCTCTGTGCGATGATAAACAAAATCTCACCTGTTCCAGAGACGAGAACAGCTACTTTAACTTTGTTCTTTCTGGGTTGTTGTTGACTCTCTACAACAGTGTTATTCAGCAGATGCTGGGGGCTGCTCAGCTGCAGAGCTTCAAGAAGATTCTCAACTTTGATGTGAGAACCTCCTCCAAATATGTGCGGAAAACATTAAAAATAAAACATTTTTGATCTTACTTTCCCTTCTAAAATTACTTCACATAGCTCACTAATCATAAATTTCAGTTAATAGAAAACCTATCAGCAATAAATTTATGCTAGCACCAACTGAACTACAAAAATGGATACTAATTAAATAAACAAATCACACTGTTGTGCGTTCATTCTACCCGTTGGGCTGCAAAGGGCTAGATATAGCATAGTACTTTCAAGGATTATCCCCATCTTTTACACTTCTCCTTTTCTCTCATGTTACGAAATGAAACCAACAATGGTGGTGACAGTGCTGACACTTTATTTTGACTGCCAAAACTGCTCCCCAAACTGTTCAGAAACCAGAAGAATTCCAGCTCATGTCTTGCTGTACATAATCATTGGATATATACCAGAATGAAGACTTATTATTGTCAACCTGTGACTGTACACACATGTGGCCTATCCTCTGTCTTTACATGGGATCCATGTGAGTTGGAAAAGGGTTGGAAAGGAAGTATGTTGATTACTTAATTGTTCTAGAATATAACAGACTAAATAATGTTAAGAGTCCTTACAGACAGTCATCAGGTAAGAAACTGTTCAAGTAATGTCATTCAGCAAGCCTCCTCATGGTATTTAATAATGAAATGTAGATGTGAAAGCATCAAGTAGCCTTAAGCCTAGTGACATAACAAGAGAAAAATGTGTACTACAGACAATTTGCAACAGAACAGTTCCTACAGAACTAAGGACAGCGGGAACCTTCCAGGAGATGCTCGGCACCTCACAGAATCACGCTACAGCAACTTATTCTGCATCAAGTTAGAAGGAAATAATGTGCACTTAAATGGAAACCCCTCTGAAGAAGGAGAAGTGAATGCAGTCACACCATACTATTTGATTTTTGTGTCTTTATATCCCATTAGGACATCTGCTTACCTGTGTGACAAGGGGCAACAACTTTTCCAATCAGCCAAGCTTCCTCATGTCTCTGTACATCCCTGAGAACATGCTGGGCCAACTCCTTCTGTACAACCAAGACTGCACCAATCCCACAATTAAATGTCTGGGCCATCTCCTTCTCAGAGAGGTTTCCTTCCTTATAGAGCCAGCAGAAGATCTCAGGTATCTTCCAGGTAAGGGCATCTGAAGAAAAGATAGGAAAAACATACTTGATCAGCATATGTGCACTACCCACCTGCAATTATATACAGTAATGTATATTACAAGAGCTGATACATGTGAATTCTTGGTATTTTAAGAATATTTCCTGAAGAGGACACTGATCCAACTTCCAGTCAACTTATGGGTGCTGCTTATGTAAGAGGTTTCTAGATATAATTTGTGCAAGACAAGGCCTTTCAAGGCTTTCTGAGAACATATAGGAAATGGCAAATTGAAACATGCTCATCCTCGATGAGCCATAAGGATAAAGTTACAGATGACTTACACCTCTTCTATGAGAGATAAAGGAGCCACATGACAAAACAACTTCTGACTTTTTTGGATTACTTGAGCAGCTTCCTTTCTTGTCTTTGAAAGAAACAATGAGTAGGAATATAAATTTTGTCAAATAGAAAGAGCCATATTTGATATTTACCCAGGACAGCGCTGACATGTTCTGGCAGGATTCGAGAGATGCCTTCCAGCAACCCTTCCTCAGCAATAAAGACAAAAGACTTCACATGCCCTGAGCGAAGAACAGGCACCAAAGATGGACTGTACAGTTTTGCTGGAGTCAGCAATACATCTCCTGCAAACAAAAGTGTCAATTCAAAGAGTTTTTAAAAAAAATGTATTAGGTGTTTTGATGGGAATGATTCTCTGAATGGGTTCTCCTTGATCTTTCTGGCAGCAAACAGTAAAGATTTGTAAAGTAGCAAACAGTGCTGCTCCACTCCTCCAAAACTAACAAAGCAAGACCTACCTATTTCAAAGACTGACTAACACTAATAAACATGTTTTAATAAACAACCCTTGGCAGCACCTAGTTATGAAAATGTCTATGCAAGATCCATTTGGAGGCTTGCTTCAGAGAAGGAAGATATTTTACCTAGAGTCTTGTCACCACAACTGCCAGGTGCTGGAGAGGAGTAGTGCAGGGAGGACATTAAGAGTATCTTCCTTATGATGGAAAAGGCTCGGCCGTGAATCCCAGAAGAGGCCAGTCCAATAAGCACATCCTCCTCATCAGCTCTCTGCAGACCCAAAAGCATCTGTCCTCGCTCCACTGCACCAACCACAAAGCCAGCCAAGTCATACTCTCCAGAAGAATACATGCTAGTCACCTCAGCAATCTCCCTGCCTAAATGGGGGATAAAAAGCAGTCAGCACGAGCAGTCAGCATATTCACTTTAAATCCATAGCATCTCTTAAAATAGGTAACATATCCAGGACAGCTGTAGCTGTCTACAGCCTAAACAGCATATTCAGACACTTTTTAAAAGTTCATTGTTTCTTACCTCATAGCTTCAACAAAACAAAGCTTCATTAAGTTATTGAAAGAAGAAAAGTGTTTTTTTGCATTTTGCACTACTTACCTGACACTTCTCTGCTATGAGGAACATCAGAGTGGGAATGAAAACATTTGCACCTCAAGAGTGTAAGGCATGGGCAATTTTTTTCTTTGTACAAGAATAGATGAGACCCAAGATCCAAAAAGCAAAAATCATGCTTCCATGCTGACTTGTTTCATAAATCAAGAAGATTTTGTGCCCTTTTTTTCCCCCCGAAAAAGAAACCAAATGTTCTAATGCTATATAATAGAGCTGCCTATAAACTCTATTCACTAATCATCATTTTAACATCAGAATCTTCAAATACCAAAGAAGAGGTGTGTCCATACCTAGGAAAGCACATCCTGCATTTCTGCATGCGTCAGCTATTCCTTCTTTGATTGCTTCAGTCACTTTGACATCAAGTTTGCCACAGGAAAAATAGGTGAGAAAGAAGAGGGGCTCTGCCCCTTGAGCCAGGATGTCATTAACACACAAGGCAACCAGGTCCTGTCCTATGGTGTCGTGTCTCTTACACGCTTGTGCAATCTGCAAAACATGGTAGGAACCAGCAGTGCTGACGGGAGATACAGAAAACTCAAATGGTAATCAAATAAGCAGAAATCTTCATTTCCTTGATAAACATCACAACAGAAGATACAGGTGGAAGACATCTAGTAGATAATCTAGTTTAAATTAAGAGAAATCAGATAATTTTCTTCAAGAGAAAATAAATATATATTTTAAAAGCATTCTTTCAAATTCTAACTATGCTACTCATAAATTGTTATTTGGGGTTGTTTGTTTGTTTATTTTGGAATACTATGTCAAATAGGGCATAAGAGGTACCTTAAGTCAATTACGAATTCTTGGGACATCCAACCTACAGAACACCTTAGCAATTTCCATAAATAATACTAGATTGCTTAAACATTACTGTCTGTTCTGCAATGCCCGCTGATTTCCCTGGGCTACACAGCAAAATGGAAGCAATTTCGTTAAACAGTGTTTTGTTCATCTGCAAGTTGACAAGGAATGAGATTCTCCACTCCCACCCTCCACAAGGAGTCTTTTGGTCCAGCTACCTCATTACATGGAGAACACAGGCCTGGTTTATAACTTCCTTGATAAGCAGCTCTTCTATAGAGTAAAATGTTATCAAACCTCAAGAAGGCTTCTATTGAATTTAAAAAATACAGAAATCCTTTTTTCACCCAGTGGCCTGACAGAAATAATCAGGCTACCTCTGCATATAATTTATTAAACTCAGACTGACAGTAATAATTTCAGCACTTTTCTGTACCAGTTTCTCTCTGAACTGATCTTTCTCAAAGCCACTGGATTTCCCAGCAGAAATTCTAATTCTTAGTTCCTCAAGTGCATGACTAAATGTTTTATTATCATCACAAAATATCCCAAATCTCCACATTCTCAATGGCACATGTGCACACTTTGCTCAAGTGATCATCTATAAAGCTCAATTGACTACTGCAGTGGATTTGGGATATATTTGTAATGCTCAGAAGGGTGCAGATGGTGCAACTGACTGTGGCACTTAAAACAGTCTTGGGAGATAACATGAGTTTTGCTACAGTCAAGTTGCAAATTACCTGAAGTTTAGGTCCAAGGCCTTTAGTTTGAGATACCAGGATAGGATCATCATAACCAGATGCTTTTAAATCAAAGAAACCAGCAAAGCCTCTTACTTCTGAATGACTGCCTGCCAAATACAAATATGTAAAGGATTGTTTTTAAGGGAAATAAAAAGACCTAAAGCATGCACCAAGCAAGTATTGCAGATTATGATTTCTTGGACAAGACAAAACAGACAAATCATAGATAGCTTTATGAAGCTTGGACCCTAAAGTCATATATTTCATGGTGCTGTTGAATTTTAACAGCTCTTTTTCTTTTTTTTCCTTCTCTTTTTCTAAGGGCTAAAAAAAAAAGAAGAAATTTTCCTCAACAGATCACTACTGAGAGTAAAGAGGCAAATAGAGTTCTGAAAGGCAAACAAGTTCAGTAACTGTCTGCCACATCCTAAAAATTGTTTGGGTTTTGTGCTCATACATACAGCTGGTAGGATGACTTCTGTCCAAAATCATTCAATGAATCCAAGAGTTATTCTGCTCACTAAGCTACCCTTGAAGAAGTGCAATCATTCTCATGATAAGCCAACTATCTTTTCAGTAAGATATAAGGAGGAATGAGAAAGAAATGAGTTTTCATTTTTCATGGTGACACCAGCCCAATATCTCAAACTCAGTTTCAGTGCCAAGAGGCTGTCTACTCAACTCTTGGGGAAAAAAAAGTTCTGGTCTCATTTGCTATACTGAGGAAATTCAAATATTCTTTTTCCTAATCTTACCTGATCTGGTACGACTTACAATTGATCTTTTCAGCTGGTAAAACAAAACATCACTGGTTACAGCTTCCACACATCTCTCTTTGTATATCAAACCCCTGCAGGGAAGAAAAGGACATGCTAGCAGCAATAGCTACATTTTCTGCATAGATCATCATCATTCATCGTACGAAGGGTAACAACAGATATAACTTTGGGCTAGCATCAACTTCTACTAGTGCCTTTGCTTACATACAGAGACTGTTTGAGAAGTCGAATGCCCCGATGGCCAATGTCCCTCCTGTATGTGGCACCCTTGAAACATATGGCTGCTACTCCCCTGTTGGCTTCTCCCAGTGCTGTCATCAGATCCTCCTTAACAGCAGTAACGGAGAGGACTCTGCCACCACTTGTAACCACTCTGCCATCCTTCACTGTTGTGCCAGCGTGGAACACCTGCAGCCCTAACTCTTTGGCTGGAAGGAGCCCTACAAAAGCAAAAGGAACACTGAGTATTTTAAATCAGATACTACGTTGGTAAAGCAGTGAAGATTGAAGTCCTTTCTTCAGTCAAGGGAGAAGAACAACAAGGCTTCCCACTTTACCTTTCTTATGAGAAACAGCATCACCAGTGATGGGCATCACTCCCCATTGGCCCAAAGATTCCCTTTTCAGAGAGCTGGTAAGGACACAGATCACACAGGAACAAAAAAAGGGGATCTAGATACCACTGCAGGACATACAGCTACGCTGTGCCAGGGAAAAGCTGTACTGTAACTGGGAATAATTTCTGCACGGTTTTCCAGATGAAACCATTCCACAATTCATAGCAATTTATTACTTGGACTCCCCCTGATATTAAATTATTAACGTTAATGGCACTGCCCCATCCACACTGTTATGACCACTTCACACAATACCCTGCCACATTTGCAATCCATGCTTTATAAATATCTGCAGGTTTGCATTTTGTTATTTTGTGTCTGTGTATTTTCCTGCTAGAGGATTTTTTGGAAGATAGTATTTTGAGGAGAGAATAAGGGAAGAGGAGGAACTGCTGCCATCACCTGGAGAAAGCAAAGCAAAACACACTTTTCCTTTTGCCTAGAGGGATTTATAAGTGAGTAAAAGTAACCTTTAAACTTGCTGGAATTCTGTTGCACCACCACAGCACTGTGGGGCAAGCTGAGCCCAAGCTGGCTTTGCCACAATGGAAATCTAGTGCCCTCTCCTTGTGTCCTAAGGAATAAAGTGTTTGTTAAGCTATTAAAATGCAAGATTCAATGTGAGTTCCAGAGCCTGACTACTGAAAGAAAACTCACCTAGCAGGGGGATTTGTTCAGTTATATGGTTTGCATTTTCACACTTACAGAAATGCAGAGTTTTCCAGAACACTGCTCATAAAACAAAGTTAATGTAATGGCTGAACTGGAATGGGAGGGTGAGCAATGACAACATGGCAGCAGAAATCTTGAAAAGAGAAAAAACAAGATAACACGACATCCTGCGTGGCTGATGTAGGATAACAGGAGTTCTGAAAAAGAAATGTCCTTGATACAAGATCACCTCTCTGTGTTGGCCTGGCAAAGTAGAAGCAAAGGGGGAAAGAAATAGTTCTGCAACAATTCCCTCTGTTTTCTTTTCTTTTTTTTTTTTTCATTTAAAAAAAAAAATCTTAAGGTAACATTGAAACATGATAAAGTTAACAAAGAAAATGTGTATTGATCTAAAAGCCCACATGCCCACCTTTCCAAAAACCCTACAACCTCTATGAAAAAGAGGGGCTTTTATGTGTTACACAGCAGTGACCCAGACTGGCTGGCACAAAGCAAGGAAACAAATTAACAGTGGAGGAATGAACCACTTCTGTTGTAAAGGTCCTCAGATCTCCACACTTACCTAACATAATGTGACTCTGGCAAAAGCAAAAGCTAGCACAAAGCAGTCATGACCAGATAATGCTGTGGTCCCCATTTCCAACGCAGTTTGTGGAAATACTCCATGTGGATGCACCAGAGTTTTTCCAAGAGGTTATAACACTCTATCACCTTATCTCAACCAGTTACAGACTTCAAAGAATGGTACACTGTTAAACACTTAGGCCCTATGCCACTTTGGACAGGCAAGCTTTCCAGATAAACAATCCTACTGATCAGTTATTTCTTCTACATGGACAAGCAGTGACAGATGAAGGTAGATTCTGAAGAGCTGAGGAGTGGGATGGAGGAAAGCAGGACAACATTCTGGGAGAAGAGGTAAATGCAAGCCTTCCCAAGTACCGGGCTAGAGAAAATAGTAAATAATCTGCTCAAGTTACCTGTTACTTCCATGCCTTTGTCATAGTCTCCTGGGTATCCCAGACTTGCCATGACCACACACACAGCTGTACTGTTTTCTGACCAGGCTGGCATGAAGCTGCAGAGTTTGCCATCAATTGCTGCTTGAATCACTTCATAAAAATCATTTTTAAGCAGTGGAAGAATTACCTGCATAAAATTTTCGTAGTGATAGAAGTTAATTCTTCTTTTGCTGACTTACTGAAAATGAATGTAGGGAAAATTCAAGTAACAGAGTAAAATCTGTACCTGCCAAACCAAAAACACTGTATTTCCCTGTATCTGTAGAATGGAAAGCAGTAATGAACACTAATTTGCAGCAGCTTTTTGAAACAGCAGAAATTCATAACAAGAGATTATGAAGAGACATGAATTCATGCCCCTCCTACTATGTTTATGTCCAGAAGAATAAAATGGAAGGAGCAGCTCTTTAACTTAAATTCTTTAACTAATAATTCACAGAAGCTTACCAGCTAAAATTTTAAGTTACCTCATGCACTGTCTAAGACATTCTCATTCAGATCTGGACATCGAGGGGAAGAAAGACAGAAATCCAAATATACTGTGCAAATTTCCCAAGGCGTGTGATGTAACAGTCAGAGTTAAAGGAAGCACATGTAAGTTCTCAGTGTCTGTCACTCACCTGGCACTGGGGGTCACCAAACTGACATTTAAAGTTTAAAATTTTCACACCATCTTTGGTAAGCATTAACCCCATCTGCAGCACACCTGAGAAGAAAGAACACAATCAGGAAAATGAATTTAAATGTGTATTTTTCAACAACTTTTTAAAATGCAACCTGAAACTTTGGAATGAGGGAAGCATTTCTGTGAACTGTAAGAAATTAGAAGCAGGGATTCAGCAAGCAGTTGTACACAAGTTGTAATAGTTCTACAGTAACCACTGAAGTGGCTTGCAGCAACATGACAAATATTGCATCTCATTTTAGACTGAATACAATGGAAAGCAACCTTCTGCTACAGCCCTCTAATTGTAGGTATCCAAAGATCCAATGGAATAGATAGGATGAAAAAGGAAAAAACAACAGAAACTCCACAATGAAACAATTTCCATAAAACATTGTGATGCAGATCTTGCAATTTTCTTGAGTGTAGTACTGTTATCCATAAATATAAAGGTTACTCTGCATTTCAGGCAAAATAAACAAACCAAAACTTGTGACCATTACTAATAGACAGAAACAAACATTTTCTGAAGTTGGTATTCTGTTATTTCTACTGCTACACACATGTGCATACAGCAATCTGGAGTGGGCCTTTCATTGTGTCATGCCCAGAGAGTAACAAGTGTTAAATATTAATCCCCACAAAGCATCAGGTCCTCCAGCATCATCCTGAAAATGCTCAACACACATTCATTTCTTACTGCAGCACTGTAAAATCTTACTGAGCATGATAAAAAAAAGTTACCAAATAGCTGAGAACACATTGCATCTCTCAAGAGTAGAAAAAAATTATTTTCTCGTATGTAATCTTGGCTGTTGTTACCTAGAGCAGCTGTTGGCCTACAGTGACAGCAGTGAGCATCCCCTTTCCTTTTCCAAAAGTTCTTAAGACAAAGATCTTAAGAAAACTTAAATTGCTGTACACAGAAGTGAACAGTATGACTGATTATACCTCAATTTACAAAGAATCTGCTTGCAACTGTTATAAAACGTTTTAATTTCATAAAAATAGGGTATGTTCTATAGTCCAACATTATTCAGATTGAGTATTTTCAAGCTAGTGAAGTTGAAATGTTACAGTTGTAAAAATCAGATGCAACGGCCCACATAGTTCAGAAGTTTCCCACATTCTGGCTGAAGTTTTTGTTTTTTATAACTAATAAGAAATGCATCTGTTAGCCTGTACTGCACAAAATAAATCAATAAATAAAAAATAAAAAATGAGGCACAATACATCTCCTGAAATGCCATCTGAAGAAGAAAGTTCTCTCCAAAGGAAGAGCTATAAACCAAATCAGTAAGGCTTAATACTCCACGAAAAGTAAACCTTTTTCACTTTTTTTTTTTTTTTTTTTTGGATAAAGATCATTTAGAATTCAAGAGCAATCCCAAACAATGAAATTAATCTTGATAGAACTTTACCTTCATTTTCAGTTGAATGCATACTTACCTACATATGCTGCTCCTTCTTGTCTCAGACTATCAATCACATGTTGAAGAATAGCATCATTGATTTTCTCTAGAACTTCTGGTACCTGATAATCAACATCAAACAGTAATGACATTTGCTGAACCAGCTCTTGGTCCTGAAAGGACCGGGGTAAGTGAATGCCTCAACTGCCAGTCCCACCCAGTATGCTCCTCACATTACGGTGTTACTGCCCTGAAGGACAGATATACTGATGCTCTATCTCACACAATTTTTTCTGTTTCCTTCTTTCTTTACAGGGCCAACTTTAAGGAGGTTTGAGACACTGAAAACCTAGGCTATACAAGTAAGATTGTTTCTGTACTTGTAAAAAACACACCAATAATGTACTTGAGCAGCATATACTATTAACAATAAATGCAAGATTATGTTCAAGACAAAGACTTCAGGCACGTGGAAATTTTGCTGGAACATTTCAAATGATGTTAATAGGAGCAAAACAAGACAAAGCTTAGAAGTAATCATAAAATCATAGAATCACAAGGTTGGAAACGACCTATAAGATCATCTAATCCAACCATCTTCTCAATATCATTGCTACCACAAACTAAACCGTATCTCATAGCTCCTCATCCAGGTGCTTCCTGTAAAAGGTAAATACCAAGTTTGGAAAGAAGGAAAAGATAAACTCCAAGTTTATAGAGAAGGAAAATACTGAGTTTAGGAATAATGTGAAAGATAAAAGAGACTATTCCTCAGAGCACAGGCGAAAGAAATCCTACAGAAGGACTGATAAAGCTTCAACCCTGTGTTGCTCTTACACAAGCACAGTATCAATCAACTCCACAAGAAATTCAGCCTATGTGATAGTAACAAGGTTGAGCCTTAAAGATGCATTAACCAGAAGTGTGATCAGCTTTACTGCAGGCCAAGGAAGACTGCTGTACCTGAGGAACCGGGCAGTAGGCTCCCATTCCTTCAGTATTTGGACCCTGGTCACCATCCAATAATCGTTTGTGGGCTTGGGCTAGGGGCATTGAGGCAACAGTGACACCATCCGTGAAACACAGGCACTGTTAAGAAAGGCACAAGACATAGGAACAGTGACAACATCCTGTGCCATGGGAAGTTAACACTACTGGTCACAGGCTGAAGTTAATTTAGGAGTCTGTCAGGAAAAGTCAGGAATTCAAGCTAAAAAGTCATGGGATCCATTCATTGCGCTGCAAGGCTGATGACACAAAGAATTCAATGAACTTTCTTTTTCTTGTTTTTAAATGATGAAGATAAATGATGGCCCTCATAAGAATGACTTTCTGATGAACCAGATCTTGAACTATCCATGAATAACTGGACATGTGCTTACTGTAAGGCTTAATGGAATTACTTGTATGTTCGAAGTTTAACATCTTTTCTTGCAAATCCAAGGCCTGAATGAGTGTGAGGTATTCTCAATGCAAAACAAACTTTTCACAAATATTTTTTTTTTCAGTAGTCACATAGCAGATAACACACATATTATTAAGTTTTATCTTGCCATTGAATAATAATAACCCACAGTAGAAGACGTGCTAAGATGGGCACTAAGTGTTAGCACAAAATTAATGATGTAACAAGAATTACCAAGATAAGGTCTATATAAAAATGTTTTAGGTGACCATAGGGGAAAAAAAAAAGATAAATTTCCACATAAAAAGATCACCATAATTGCACCATAATGTAGGAAAAATTCTGCTGACATCATAATTGGTTAGTATGACATCAAATTGCTTAGCTTGCGTATTTATTTATTTGTCAAATAAAACAAACATACAAAACTATTTGAAACAATAAATGTGTGGTTATGCACAAAACATAGCAATAATGCCAAGGAATAAAAGCACATAACTATGAAATTGATCACATACAGAAAGTTCTTCCCCTTGAAGAAGTTCTTCAATGACAACGATCTCTCCAAACATTCTGTCCTGCACACACAAAAAAGTCATCAGTCAATAAACATAGCACCTAATTACTAAATCCTCTATTTATTTTCTTTCATCGGAAAACACAATGGATATGCAAAGCTGCAGCTTGTCTGAATCCTGGGATGCTGGGCAAAACTTCTAGAATCTCATTCAGAGATAAGGAAGAGACACTGTCAGGCACCAGGAGCAAAAGGGAAATGGAAAAGCTGGGGGTTTGGTAACGTGGGACCTAGTGCTGGAATGAGAGTTCAGCCACAAACTCCACAGAGCCCTGCTGAGTGCCCACCATCTGTGAGCCAACCTAAGAGAAATTCCCCAGTACCCACAAGGATGAGGAACAAGGAGAAAGTCCCACAGTGATCAAATACATCAGACATGCAGATTGAAGCACCAAACCTAACGAATACATGCAGCTAGGTAGCAGCAGTGCTAATTTCCAGCCTTAATGTGCAAGCTGATAGATGCAATTTTGAGGTTCCTCTTGTTCTTAGTCAAGGACATGAACTGCATTCCCACTATTTAATTAAAGACTTCACCACCTGCATAATCTCTTGGACAGCTTTGCAGGCTTCCTCTTTGCTGGCTGCAATAGTCACTTCCTTTCTAGCTGCAGGGCCCCTTGCCCGTACCACTCGAGCAGGAAAGTCTGTGCTTTAAAAGGAAAGCAAAAGATTCAGGCATCTCTACTGCATCCCATGAAAGGTACATTTTTAAGATGAATGCTTCCCATGTTCTTCCCTTTTTATAAATGTTTAAGGAATAACACATCAAAAAAATGCATTCCAGTAGCCAGTCTATCCTATCATGGAGGTGAACAGGCTTTTGTAGTCATTGATATAGGACTGTGAATTGGAAACCCGCGAATTCTGTTATTGGTTCTGATACCACCTCACTGTATACACTTGGACATGTCAATTAATACTGTGTGCAGTGTCTTCCTCTTTTCCCTGATTTGGGTTACTATTTTGTTTGTGTCGCAGGGTTGTAAAGATGAATTCATTGGTGATTTGTAGGCTAATAACACTTGAATGTACTACAGAAACCTATTAACCACCATGGAAATTCTGACTAGGGTTGTAAGGTTAAGGTTGACTTATGTCTTACGTATCAAGGCTATGCTAGAACTAGGGTATTAACACTGTATCCCCAGAATTGTTCTGCATACTTTTGAACACAAACAAAATCTGGAAAGAGAAAAAAATAATAAAAAATAAACAGAACAAAAAGACAGCGCAGCTTATTTTAACTACAGCTTTATCCATTCATTTCTCTCCAGTTTGTGGTCAAACGGAATGGCCCTTTGAAAGAGCTGATTCATCACACTAGTATACTTCCTGAAATACCTCACTCCTCTTTTTCATGTTATAATTTATACTAGGATAAACCACAACTCTAGATTTTTACAAGCAGCCAAAGTAGGCTCACACAGAGCTCCTTTTCTCTGCAGCTTAATACGCAGAACTGTGGTACTGTTTGGCTTTTGAAGCCTTAGGCACAGTTACAGACATAGAAGTTGGCTTGTTTCTCTAGGTGACCATGATACATACAATGCTGTCACAGGACAAGCCTGGACAAAGTCCATAAAAATGTAGTTGTGTTTTGTTTTGTTTTGTTTTGTTTTGTTTTGTTTTGTTTTGGGGGGGGGGGGGAAGTTCTGCCAGAATATACCACATGAACTATGTGACAGCAATGACAAAGAGTATGTGACACCAGCACAGTCCAATGTAGCTGAATACAGCCACTGCTGTGACCCAGGACCAAAATAGCCACAGCAAAAAGTTATTCTCCCATATGATCCCCCATGATTTCTGAGGTATTACTGATCAAAGCAATTGCAGAGATCTGCAGTCACTTCTCTCTCACATGTAGAGAGAGATACTGTGCAGATGACAAATGAAGATTCTTTAAATTATCAGTATTTAGCCAGTTCCTCCCAAATCACACTATAGAGATACTGCTGTTATCTGTCTGCATAGAAATGATTTTTATCCCTTCTTACCCTTACACAAAAATTTACTGCAGTCTTTTTCTCTGCCACATTTTTTCTTATAAATGGCTAACTAGCACCATCCTGATGAGGATGATTAAAGGGAAGAGGACCAGAAAACAGAAAAATCAACAGAAAAACAGAAAAATTAATCTGTTTAAGTGCCCTGCTCCTTCACCTTCCTGTCTCTGGTTATAAAATTGGTTCAACAATATTCAGTAACCACTTGAAAAGATGAACATTTGAAAACAAAACACTAACTCACTAGTTCTACATAACTATTATGGGCAAAGGCCAAGCACATAAATAACCCAACAAAGAAGGTGTTTCCTGTACCAAAGCATTTACCTGATAATAAACCTACAGGCTTCCTGGGGATTGGTAAAAGCTTTCCATCTTGCTGTTGGGATCCCATGTCGATCCAGAAAAGCTTTGGCAAAACTGGTGTTGGATGCTAGCTGAGCTGCTTTTGCTGATGGTCCAAAACATCTTACTCCAGCTGCTTGTAAGTCATCAACAATACCTAGTTATCAAAAATAGCAAAAGAATCAAGTCATCTCTCTAGAAACATTCTGACAAAATGAAAGCCACGTAGCCATTCCAGCATTTTGCTAACACTTCTCATTGTTTCAAACAACTAATCCATCCTTAAAACAAGGTTCTGAATATCCAGTAATTTTGTTTCCTATTACTAAGAAGTGTCACAGTTACCAACTCGTGGCTATATGACTGTTGGATACTTCTGCTCACTGTTTATGACACGGAGATCTTAAATATCACATTACAATAAATGTCAGCAATGGTTTTGGTACTGCTACATAAAGCAGCAATGTTGGGACTATTGCAAGAAAATCTTTATAGCAAAAAACACAGCAGAAGACACAAGAATACCTGTAACCATCATTGACTTGTAGTCCTGCATGATTTCCCCAGTCAATTTGTAACATACAAAAAGCAGCATACAGCTATTGAGCCAAAAATTTCAGGTGGCTGCAACTCGCATCTACAAGATGCTCCAAATTTTCTTGCACTTTACTTTAATCCAGTCAGTGTGTGCCTTCAAATCCCAAAGACATCATTTTGAAGCAAGATTCAAGGTGCTGATTTTTACTGTCAAGATAATTTACTCCAGCCTTACCAGCTGCCAAAAGAGTTTCTTGTCCAACTACTACAAGTCCAATGTTATGATCTTTGCAGAACTGGGTAACAATAGTGTGATTGCTCACTAAAACAGCTGAAAAGGAAAAGGATATATAAGAAAACACTGCTACAAAGCCTAAATAAGAAATGGAAGATAGGAGATTCAGTGTTCAATCTCCCTTAAAAGTATGATTAAAAAACTGAGTTAGCAGCCCATGAAGGGCAAAATGAAACATAATACAATAATAACAGAGTTATTAAAACACTTCCAGTTTACATTGTTCTCTTTATTATACATTTACTATCTTATTACCTGCCTTCCATTTCATATATATAATCAGTACAAACTTTTTGAAGTTACTAATCATAGCAGACTAAAAACTTTAAAAATGAAACCTGAAGTTCATAAGAAAACTCAGGCTTAAGATCTGAGCTAAAATTTAATCAGTGTTAGTGAATGAGTTAACTACATTTAGCTGAGCAGCCTAGGCAGACACTGAAGTATTTGTCCATAAGAAGGTAGTATCTTTGAGCCTTCTCTTCCACTGTTAAGCTGGAATGAAATTTGTCAAGCATAGCAAACAATAGGAGGAAAGAGACGAGGTATAGAAATACACAGTCTCATATAATCCTCACTATCTTAAGAAGTTAGGATAAAAATAGATACAATATGATGTTTTATTAGGCAGTTCTAATATACAGAAACAAAACATACTGGAAAAAAGGCATGACTTAAATAATTTGTAGTGCCGCTAACAGAAAAGAACCGTTGTATTCTACTAACTGAATACAAATGTGGTCAGTTCCGTTTCAATTCCCACATCCATATGGCCAACTGCTTGCCACAGTATTTGACTTTTTCCCCTCTTTTTACCTGAATTTGAAATTTTTCCACTGTTGGCTGTCCCTGCGTTTCCAGGAGCAACAAACACTTGTTTTACATGTGGGGACTGGGCCAGCTTCCAGGCCAATGCATGCTCTCTGCCTCCACTGCCAATCACAAGCACTCGATCAGCCATTAGCCTGTGCAAACCCAGAGTCATTATGTTGATTACTATCTAGTTATTCCAGAAACTCAAGTAAAAATAAGCAAAAGAAATTGCGTTACATCCCTTAAGTAATAGCAATCCAGTTCTTATCAGAAAGATATCTACAAGACATTGCAATTATATAATCACAGACTCGTGGAATCATAGAATCACAGAATGGCTTTGTTTGGAAGGGACCTCAGAAATAATCTAGTTCCAAAACTTTGCCATGGGCAGGATTGCCAATCATTAGTTCAGGCACTAGATCAGGCTGTCCAGGGCCCTATCCAACCTAGCCTTGGAACAGAGAGCCCAGGACTGTATCAGTAGTGACAGTGGATAGTTGCATCATTCGCACTCTGATTTAAACACGGTGAAATCACAGAGAATTCTTCCACTTGTTTCAGCACTGTCAATATTTCCTCTCTTGAGCAGTCAGGCTGAAATAATCTAACATCTAGGTCTCACCAAATCCTTCACACAACTGAAGAAGACAGGACAGGAAGCTTCATACAAATGCTCCAGGTAATTTAGCGGGTATCTCAAACTGAACACTGTGGTCAACCTGGGAACTTCCCGTGAGTGTAAACACCTTCAATAATAAATAGCGAAGACAGTTTTCAGACAGGTTTAATACTTTGACAACTGCTAGGAGGGTAACTTGAGCAGAATAGCATGCTCAATAAAAGAATAACTGTTAATTTCACTACCAGACTGACATTTACAACAGTTCCTCGATAATATTTCTAGGCAAATTAGTTTTGATCTATTTCAGAAATATTATCATACCAACATCTGCAAATTTAATTTTTCCATATGTGCTGAATGTGGACAAATGTCAGAAAGAAAAATAATCTCAGAGCATGACCTTTAAGGAAGACGCTATTGGCATAAAGCAGTCCTTACCCAGGAAATACATAATAAATTAAAGTTACCATAAAACAACTGCTTTGTAGGCAACGTTGTCAGCCTTTTCAAAAGAAATCATGACTGTTGGTCTGAGTTCATTACGTAGCTTCCAAAGGTTAACAAAAGTTAAATATGTGACACTGAGTTATTATTGTGATATAACAATAATCACGTTCCTAATTCCCGAGACAGCATTAAGATGTCTTCACCTAATATCAACAAACTAAAATTTAACTATATATTTTCATAGTTATTAAATTGTCCAAGTGTAATATAAGTACTTTAGGTGCCTTGTCCTGCTGCAAATTATCTAAGAGAGATTTTAAATTTTAAGTACTGTACTTCATGCACATAAACAGGGAGAGTGTGCTTAATGCTCTATCAATCACCAGACCCATTTCCTGGCAAAAGAATTTTCTTTCCTTTTCCTTCATACTGTGCAAGTGTCCTGTATGTCAGCCTTTGTCTTTTCTTTTTTCACTGCTTGACAAATATTTCTGTAATCACAAGGAAGGTGCTGTAAGCTTAAAAGTAAGGAGTAAGAACTGCTGTATCTATAGCAAAGATGCACTCTACAAAGCTTCAGTGGTAATTAATAAAAAGCCAAGTGTCTTCAAAAGCCAAATAGTTTTTCTCTTAATCATCATTTCACAATTCACCAAAGTTTTAGAAGGCAGAATAAATTCAAATTGCTAACTGGGAACAGAGTGAGACCAAGCAATGCCTCCTATTCTGTGGGGAAAAAAAAGAAGAAAAAGAAAAAACATTTCCATTTGTTTGTTGTCCATTTTACAACACAGTGAGGACACAAACCCCCCCCCCCCTTTTTTTTTTTTTTTTGCAAAGCAACTTGCATGCATACTGGATGAAAAGAAAGCCATAAGAGAGCCAGTCCTAGGGGAAGGGCTCTGCAGAGGGGTATCTCTTTTGGAGCATCTTTTCTTACCACATCAGACCCTGCAGCTTGTTCACACAAAAGGTTGAGGAATCCTCCTGATGAATTCTAGTTTTCCTTCTGCTCCTGCTTCAGATCCAAATGACTTCTGATCCCCTAAAGCCAGAGATAAGGATGAGAGCCTGAAAGAAGCAGACAGACATGCATGCTGTCCTGTCCCCTTATCGTGTCTGATGGTAGCTGGCAGCATCACCTTAGTGCCTCCTGCTGTACGAAACAGACCTCCCCAAAAACTTCAGTAGTGTGCACTGCTCTTCCTTCTTTCCATTTTTCCTTAGCTAATGATGAAACAACTCTTCCCAACCAATCAGTCCTACAATGTTAACAGTATTCAATCCTAAAAAAAAAAAAAAAAAAAAAAAAAAAAAAGAGCTACAATGAGACATGAAAAAGGCGGGATCACTCAGTTTCCATGCTGTTCACAGCAATATTACATCTTCTAACAAGAGAGGATTCTCAAAGGCAGTGTGTAAAAATAAAAAACAGCACTCGTGGTCTAAACAGAACTATTTACGTTAAAAACAACCCACCAAACTCTCACATCTCTGTTTAGTGTAATGAAATATATCCTTAGATTTATACACAAAAATTACCTTCATGTCTTGCATGTACATGAATCATGGCCCCCCCTTGATTAATACATGTTTTACCTTCAGAAGGAACTTAATATAGACATCATCAAGGATAACATGTAGTGTTATTTTCCACCAAGTCCTATGCTGTTCTCTTCAGCATCCTAGTCCTGTCATGACAGTACCTGAAACCATTTGGTTAGCAACAACCAAGCTTGCCGTGTTACAGCTCAGTCAGCACTGAAAACCAAATTAGCGCATGCCAGCATAATGCTGGACAATACCTCTGCCTCTTGAAGTCAGGCAGTGAACAAAAGAATACACTAACACAAGCATGTTGTTTTCACACCACTAGAGCAGTTTTCAAAGTAAACCCACCAAGTTTGTTCAAAAATTCCACGCAATTAATGGTTGGTGTATGCTGGACAGACACTGTCCTGGAATGCTGTGGTTTGTGGACACGCATGCCACATAAAAACCTAAAGCATTGCTTAACAACTATTTCTAGACCCTTTTCTTTAGTTTTGTGGATTATTTCACATTTTCTATCCATGACTGAACAGCAAACTGCCAGAATAAGAGTCTTATCTCTCATAAAATGAAAGAATAACACTTCTGTCTCTTTCTTTCCAGGATTTCTTGTAATAGCCAGGATGTGTGAAAAATTAAGTCAGGAACAAAATTCCCACAGTCCCGAAACATTCCACAGATTCATGAAGCATTCCACATTTTTCTTAGGACAAGAAGGAACGAATTCAAGTTGTGCCACGGGAGGTTCAGGTTGGGTATTAGGAACAATTTCTGTTCAGCAAGAGCGGTGATGCCGTGGCACAGGCTGCCCAGGGAGGTGGTGCAGTCACCGTCCCTGGAGGTGTTCAGGAGCCGTGTGGATGTGGCACTGAGGGACGTGGGCAGTGGGCGTGGGGGGGTGGGTTCAGCGCTAGATCGCATGTATAACCGCACGCACGTATAACCATACGCACTGAGAGAGAAGCGCGCTGGCCGCCATATTGCCGCCTGCCTAACCGCACTGCGCATGCCCCCAGCAGCGGGCCCGCCATTGCCCCTCCGCTCGCATGCCGCCGAGTCACGTGTCTCCCGGCAGAGCTGGCGGCGGCGCTCGGGCTCCCCCCGGCGGGCCGCGGGGAGCCGTCCGTGTGAGACAGGGAGAGCAGGGCAGGGGAGCGGGGAGGCGGCGGGCAGCAGGCAGCAGGTGAGGCGGCGTCGCGCGGAGGGGTGTCTCTCCCGCCCTACATAGCAGTGCGTGTGGGCGCCCTCTTCGTGAGTGCCAGCGCCCCCTTGGCCTGGTGGGGGTCGGCCGTTGGGAGTAGAAGGGGCGGGGTTAGCTCCGGCTGCTGCGTTCCGCTCGCCTCGGCCCTGAGCCTGCAGCCTGCCCAGCGTAGTTAGAGCTGGCCCAGGGGCATAAGAACCCGATCTGTAAGGACCGCTTCATATCAGGATATTGAATTTCAAGAGATTATTCATTGATGGGCTGTTTACGAGGGTTGATAGTGATAGGACGAAGGGGAATGGTTTTAAATTGAGACAGGGGAGGTTTAGGTTAGATATTAGGAGGAAGTTTTTCACACAGAGGCTGGTGAGGCACTGGAACAGATTGCCCAAGGAGGCTGTGGATGCCCCATCCCTGCAGGCATTCAAGGCAGGCTGGATGTGGCTCTGGGCAGCCTGGTCTGCTGGTTGGCGACCCTGCACACAGCAGGGGGGTTGAAACTGGATGATCATTGTGGTCCTTTTCAACCCAGGCCATTCTGTGATGCTATCATCATTCATTTTAAGTGGTAGATAGGTGGGTTTAATGGACAAATGGAACAAAATTATCTTTACCAACCACCTAGTAGGAGAGAAAGCAGTGATCTGTATGCTGTGCTATGTTGCAAGTCCAGCGAGGTTACTGTCCGTCTGTACTTGGCACTGGTGAGGCTGCACCTTGAGGGCCCTGTTCAGTTTTGGTCCCCTCACTACAAGAAAGACATCGAGGCCCTGGAATGTGTCCAGAGAAGGGCAGCAGAGCTGTGAGGGGTCTGGAGCACAAGTCTGTTGGGAAGCAGCTGGGGTTGTTCACTGGAATTCCGCAATGAAAAGCATAGTTCCAGTTTATGTTGCACTGAGTTTGTAGAAAGGCAGTAAAGCTCTGATCTTTTGGGAAGCAAGACGTGCATAACAAACCTGTGCCGCTGTTGCTATGGCAGGAGAAAGCTGTACTGTGATTTAATTTCCATTTACATTGTAATACTACTAGTACTGCTTCAGTAGAAATTAACAAGAAATTCAGAATTCACTGTTAGTCTGCAAAAGAAAGTATACTGGTCTGATTTTTTTTTTAGGGATTTCTTTGGTTCCAATAATATAACAAGACTTGAACAAGCTGTATAAGTTCACATAAACATACTTAATATGATTTTTAAAAAATGTGTTTGTAGGTTTGTTTATAATGTATCTGCATCTGAAGAAATAGAAAGTGGTTTTATACGATGCTGACTAACACCATAGGACATCATTTAATGGTACATCAAGCAATGATTCCAAGAAGCCTGAAGCCGTTTTCCTATATCTGTGGCCATAGAATGTTGTCAGGCTACAAACCTAAAAGGAATGTCAAGGACTCTTACAAAATTCTTGAGCTTGAGGAAGGATGTTCACTCGATGATATCAGAAATTCGTATCGAAGTCTTGCCAAAAAGTACCATCCAGACAGCGGTTCCATCACAGCAGATCCTGCAGCATTTGTGAAAGTAGAAGAAGCATACAGAGTTGTGCTTAATGATGTGGTAAACAAAAAGAAATCCACTGAGAATAAGGAAGAGGAGGAGGAAGACCAGCTCAAATCAAACGCGCCACAGCATAGACACTACTTGAGTTTTGAAGGTGTTGGTTATGGAACACCAAGCCAAAGAGAAAAACAGTACATGCAGTTCAGAGTAGACCGTGCTACTGAGCAAGTGTTGGCATACCGAACGCGGAGACTTGAAAACCAGTACGTTGCAACGGACCTTATGAGAGCCAAGGATGTGAGACAGAGCAAAAAAGTGAAGATAACTCAGGCAGTTGAACGGTTGGTCGAGGACCTCATCCAGGAATCAATGGCAAAAGGAGATTTTGACAACCTCAGCGGGAAAGGAAAACCTTTGCAGAAGTTTTCGGATTGTCCGCATATCGATCCTATGACTCACAACCTGAACAGGATTCTGATAGACAACGGATACCAGCCGGAGTGGATCCTCCTGCAGAAAGAAATCCGGGAAACGATCGAGCGATTAAGAAAGAGCTTAGTGGAATCCAGGAGTAAGCTTGGAGTGCCAATGACTCCGTATAGGCAAAAGGAATGGAATCACGTCTGTGAGCAGTTCGTGGAAGATGTCAGGAAGTTAAACAAAAGAATCGACAGCTTCAATTTAGTTGTTCCTATTCTGAGCAGACAAATGGTGCACTTTAGTGCAGACAGAGAAATCATTCGAGCACAAAAGACCTACGAAGCTTCGATGGAAAGCACGGAGACTTCTGATTCAGACACAAAGGAAAATGAAGGGGAAGGGGTTAAACGGTTTGAGTGGAAGTCTTCTCTACTGAAGTGGTTAAATACTACATTGAAATAAGATCATATTAGCTCACCTCTCTTGTCAAGCTTTTGAATGCACTTTATAACTAAAACCTGTAGCGTGAGAGAAATTTCAGATTCACTGAAAATGTAAAATCCACCTGGCTGTTACACCTCTTAAAGGAATTGGGGTGTCTGATGTTCACTTGTGGGTAATTAATTCTTTGTGAATGCTGCTAAGGAACAAGTGAATTCAGTTCTCCTATTGCAGCCCATTTTTCCTTCTGCTTAAATCAAAATTTGTGCTTTTCGGTGTCTAATGATTTAATGATTTGTACAATGCTGTTATTCCTGTAACGTGAAACCGACGCGTAAGTAAAAACACTGTAAGGACAAAGTGGAAGTAAAAGTCTGGCTGTGCCCTTTACTTTGACCTTTATCCTTCCTTGTTTAAATGTCCTTTGGATAGCAGGCTGAGAAACATCAGGTTTTAATTCTCATTATGTTCCACGGGAATTGGATGTGAATTGCTGTTTAAATGAATGCAGTGACCGATGTGAAAAGCGCTAATTGTAAGTTGGATTCATTGCACGAGCGTAAATAGGAACCGGATTCCAATAAATCTGACTCTGATGGAATCCATTTTGGCTCTCTATGAAGTTAAGTATCAGCAGTTTAAATACTGAAGTTGCCGTAATGGATGAGTCAGCATTCGGAATGGCTTTTGTGTACCTTTTAAAGCTACTAGGTTCTAATGGAGCAGATGAGACCTGATTCTCGGCACTTAGAGCCAGCCTCGTGCCTGTAGCATGAAAAGCTGCCAGGTGCAAAAGCCACTTTTTCAATAATTATAATGACGATTAAAAAAAAGAAAGACCAACAAGGAACGGTAGCTTAAATTTATATTTGCTCTAGATGTGGGATGGAGCAATTCAGTTTCAGTGTCACTGCTGTGTTTTGTCTTCATCTCTCTGAAGTCCGGCTATCCAACCTTTTGTGCCAGGCGGAGTTTGTTCTGAGGGTTGTTTGAAGTTTGTGTTGAGGATTCTGGTGCCGCCTCTTTCAGCGTTACGGGAAGAAAGCGACGCGAAGGGCGCCGAGCCCCGCGCACAGGGGAGCAGCACCGGAGGGGGCAGGGCCGCCCCCGCCCGGGGATACGGAGGGGCGGGGCTTCGCTCGTGAAGGCGGAGGCGGCGCCCAATCGTTGCTCTCCTTCCTCGCCCGGCCTCCAGTGACGTGCGGTACCGGCTTCCTATTGGCGGAGAGCCGCGTCGCTCGCCGGTCAGTCCGGGCTTCTGCCCCGCCCCCCCGGCAGGCGGAAGAGTCTCGCGCAGGACGGGGGTACGTGCGACCGCCGCTTCCCGCTCGCGCCGCGGTAGGGGGCGAAGGGGTGTGGGAGCAGGGGGGCGGTGGGGGCGGCAGGGGCTCGCGCGCTCCGCTCCCGCTCTCCGCTCAACGGCTCCCGCTTCCCGCCGCGTCTTCTCACCGTCCCCTCTCGCTGCTGGGGGAAGCTCGGGCCGGTACCTTCCGTCCCGGACGGGGCAACGCGCGGCAGCTCTGCGCTCTCTGGGCTCGAGGGCCCGGCCGCGCCGCCCGCCCCGGTGCCGTGACCTTTTGGCGGAGTCGCGGGCCTGGGCTGGGGGCGGGGACGTGGAGGTCCGTAGGCCGCCCTCAGCGTGACGGCCGCCGGCGGGGCTCGGGTCGCCGCTGTGGGGGCTTGAGCCCCTCGGGGTAACGGAGCGGTCACGGCGCCTTGGAGCCGGGTGTCGTGCTGAGGGCTGCGGGGGGCCGTTGTCCGTTCGATGCCTTGGCCCCTTAGCCGTAGGGTTATTAATCGGAAAGTTCCTGTCCTTTCTTTTATCGCCGTGCCTGAAACGCAGGCGATACGGTATTGTGTGTGGGAAACTGAAAGTGAAACTCACGTGGTGGCAGAAATGGGGGAGTGGTCCAGCGGGGACCACTGGCACAGAGCGGGGTAGAAGTGCTACTGTAAGGTCCTTGCGGTGACTGCCGAGTATCCTCTGCTCCTCCACTAGGTCTTGTGCATTGCATGTATATGGCTTACAGCGTGTTCTAACCGATGTCTTGTGAAAGGTGCTTTCTCCTTCCCTGAGGAAGGGAGGAAGGAATATGTTCTTCATGGCTTTCAGTGGCTCTTCCTCTGGTGTGTCTTTTGCTTTCTGCTTGGATATAGCAGGCCCCATTCTTTGTAGCCTAGCAGTATTGCAGCCTAAGATAGTTTTCCCTGTGCAGGCTTTTTTCGCTTCCTTATCACCGCTTTCACATTTTGTTCACGTGGAACCGGTCTTTTTGGGGGAGAGAACCTAACTTTACGAAGAAACTTTTATGTTCCAGGCCTCATGTGGTATGTTGTTTTGCCTCGTTCACGTGAATGATACCCTAGTTGCTTTAACCCAGGTGCTGGCACCTACTGAATGTTATTTCTGCAGCAGCTATAACTGTCCCAGTTATTTTTTAGGCCCAGTTTGTTCTTGCTTGGACAGGGACAGTGTTGTCCTCTCATAGACAGAAATATCTGTCTGTGGTGGGCATGGAGTGAGGAAACGCTCAGTCACACAGGAAGGGATGGTGCATCACTGCCTTTAGTTGTGTCACTGTGAAGTCTCTACACATGCAGATCTATAGAAATATGAAGACAAATGTTATTTTTACTCTTGCGTGGCACTCTTCTGAGGTAATTGTATGAGAGACTCCTTTGCGGAATTCTGCATGGCATCAGTTAATGTTTACATTATATAAGGAAAAAGGGCAAAGACATCAGCTCCTTTATCCCCATTACTGCCAGAAGCCCACTCTAGCACTCCTCTTTGTGAAATCGAAGCTAGCATTATTCTAGCATTAGACACATGTAGAAATAATTCCAAACTTCTTGTCTGTCTTGTGTTGCAAAAACACTATGCTATGTTTCCCAATGTCTGCCATTCTAGTGAAAGAGGAAAATTGTACAGTCAGTTACAAGTCTTTGCTGTTGAAAGACTGCCAGCAGATAGTGCTTATCTCATCTCTTCGCATCATCGAGGTGCTTTTCTTCTCAGCACAGAGATGAGGTTACAGCAAAGTGTAGGTTGGTGAGTCAGTATTTCTGGTAAAATATGCTTTGGTAGAAAGCTGCTCCATATCTTAAAATGTATATTAAAAAAAATATTTTAAAAAAGATCAGTGCAGCACTAGAATCATAGAATCATGGAATGGCCTGGGTTGAAAAGGACCGCAATGATCATCCAGTTTCAACCCCCTTCTGTGTGTAGGGTCGCCAACCAGTAGACCAGGCTGCCCAGAGCCACATCCAGCCTGGCCTTAAATGCCTGCAGGGATGGGGCATCCACAGCCTCCTTGGGCACTACATTCACTCACTTGTCACTTATGCAGTTGTGAAAATTCTGTTTGATACTCAAAACAGTTGAGAGGGGTTTTGTCTCAGATTTTTCATGAGATCAAAATGCCTCTGTTTTGTTTTTAAACTTAGTGCTTAAACGTGTTTAGTAAGTAAGAGGATCGTGCCATGAGTTAAGTTTATCGTGACTGACTTGGTGGCATTGAACGGGTCTTATTGTGTGATGTACGTACTATGTACGTATGTATGTTAGTACTATGTACCAGATGCCACCTGTTATTTGCTTTGAACTTTGGTTTAATTAAATTGGCTGGCCAAGCAAACCATTTAACACCTTTAAGTACATCAGTACTATTAAAACTGTGTGTTACGGGAAAAGAATCTGAAAGAAAATACAGATTTGAAAAAATAGGTCTTCAAAAAGTATGGAATCATAGACTTATTAAGGCAGGAAAAGATCTCTAAGATCCCCCCGGTCCAACCACCAGCCCACCCCCCCCACGCCCACTGCCCACGTCCCTCAGTGCCACATCCACACGGCTCCTGAACACCTCCAGGGACGGTGACTGCACCACCTCCCTGGGCAGCCTGTGCCACTGCATCACCGCTCTTGCTCAGAAGTTGTTCCTGATGCCCAAACTGAACCTCACCTGGTGCAACTTCAGGCCATTCCCTTTGTCCTATCACTGTTAGCCAGGAGCAGAGACTGACCCCCACCTCACCACAGCGTCCTCTCAGGTGGCTGTAGAAAGCGATGAGGTCTCTCCTGAGCCTCCTCTTCTCCAGGCTGAGCAACCCTAGCACCCTCAGCTGCTCCTTGTGAGAGTATTAGCAGGCAAGATAATAAATTTGGTGGATTTGACAGAAGTGCCATTGTTCTCAGTAGAGAAGGAAAAAAACAAAACCAACAAAAATATGCTGCATTACCTACTCCTGCTTGTGGCCAGCTGTACTGCAGAGCATAATCTGTATAGTCCGCAGTGAAGACAGTGACAGGAGCCATGGGCTGCATTCTGCCCTGAGTGATCAAGAGGTTGTGAGGGGAAGAGAGAGATTCTGGCAGGAAGAATAGATTTCTGCTTGAGGAAGATAAACTGTTTCATGGACTGAAGAGGAACAAATGAAGTACATATGGAATCATTTTGAGAGTGCAAAACAAGGAAGGGCCACCCGAGCACTGATGAACTTTGCTTTCATTTTTCTGTGTATGAAGATCTGTGACTGATCATCCGGCTGCAGAGGAGGACATCCCTTACCCTTGGTATTAGTTGTTTCACTGAGGTGATCGCTTTTCCACTGTGATGGAAAGACGCTATATTCTCTTTTTTTGTTTAGAGACAGGAAATACAGGCATCTTATCTAAGATTCCTTTATCAGACTCAAAGATCAGGTTCTGCTCTGCATGTGAAGTCCTGCCCTGTGTCTCTTACTCTTTTTTTTAACTGCCAGTGATAGGATTACAGTTCAGTGGTGAAACTTAGGGTGAAATGTTTTTGCTTTTTTGGCTCCCGCTTTTGTTTCTATACGTTACAAATAAATAAGCAGTATGTTTACATCTCAGGTACGATGCATCGAGTGCAGTGCTCATGTGCTGATTTTATATTGTAACTCTGTTTGTGATGGAGTTTGCTCTATTTGATGAAGCTCAATGGAACAGCTATAGAATGTGTGGAATACTTCTGCAAAAATATACATTTTTAGACTGCTCATGACAGTTTGTCAAACATCTCGAGTTTTTACCATTCTGTGCTAAATACATTCTTGGCCATGTTTCAGGTGCTTAGAACGCTGCTGTTAATGGAAGAATTCATGTGTAAGTGCAGAACAAGAGCAGCAATCTAATCTGTGAGGAAATGGCAGGATTCTTGGACAACTTCCGGTGGCCAGAATGTGAGTGTATTGACTGGAGTGAAAGAAGAAATGCCATTGCTTCCATAGTTGCTGGTGTATTGGTAAGTTATGAATACGTGAGTGTTTGCTCCTCTGTGAGAGGAGCTGGGTCATAACCGTGCTGACAAATTTGAAAATACAACAAAGTTATTTTTGTAAAATTTTGTGGAGTTTTGCTGTTAACTGCACCTTGATCCAGCATATTTCTCAGATTTTTTTTTTTTCCCCAAGTATAACTATTAGCCATCCTTTTTTATGGATCACATAAATTTGCATTTTATTTAATTTTCCAGGCTGGATGTGGCTCTGGGCAGCCTGGTGGTTGGCAACCCTGCCTGTGGCAGGGGGGTTGAATCTGGATGATCCTTGTGGTCCTTTTCAACCCAGGCCATTCTATGATCGCAGTAATAATAAACTGGTCCTACTATCTCTTCTTTAAAAAAATATTGCAATGCCTAATGGAGTTTTGGCAAAATTACTTACATTATTCATAGTTTATGTTTCGGATTCTTGTCCTTAAAGTAGTACAGAGAACTCAGCCATAGGCTGAGGTGTAATTTGAATAGAAACAGAACCAATTCTCCAGTGCTTCTGTGAAAACATCCACTTTAAGGTATAATGCAGAACTTGCTTATCAAAAGTTTAGTCTGACTTGAAGCTAGTCACTTTCTCTGTCAGTATTTGATAAAGGAAAATTAAATGATGTACAGACATGTTTTGTCAGTCTGTTTTTGTGCCCTTCCTGCCTCATAGTACTGGTGTTATTTATTTCTAGTTTTTCACAGGTTGGTGGATAATGATAGATGCTGCAGTAGTTTACCCAAAGCCAGAGCAAATGAACCACGCGTTCCATACCTGTGGGGTGTTTTCAACACTAGCTTTTTTCATGTAAGTGTGTATAGAAGGGAGTTCTTTCACTGTATAGTAAGTGTGAACTCTTAAACACCATCTTTACTAGACCATATACATGTGGTAAAACTTTGTTATAAATTACTTCTGAGTAATCTTGTATCTGTTGTGACGATGTAAACGTGGCAAGCTTGAGGGGAAGTAATGGGTTTTAGTGAAAAGAAATGAGTTTTTATTGGAGAGAAAAAAAAGATACTTATGGATATTCACAGCTTTCTTGTTATTTGGTATTTTGAAGTTTGTTTTTCTTCCTCAGCAGTCTAATTTAAGAAAATAAATAGTCCCCCCCTCACAGGACACGTCTCGCTTGAAGATCTCTGCTATTCATTGCAAAGCAGAGACATCAAAAAGCATTTTACAGTCATGAGACTGTGTTACTGACCATCATTGTTCCTGAAAAGTGACTTTAGTGCTACTAAAAACTTAAACAGATGGCCAAAAAATGACCAGCAATGTTTCAGTCACTTTAAAAAAAGGCAGTTCTGATTTTTCAGCTTACAGGTCTGTTAATGCAAACATTTAGGTAAACTTCAGCAGGAACATAGGGTTTGGTTGAAGGCCAGTTGGGATCCCTCCATTAGGGGTGATGTAATACTGTGTGACCATACAGAATGGCAGTAATTCTTCCAGAGTTTTTTCCACCTTTTTAAAAAAAAAAAACAAACAAATGAAAGTTTTATACTTGGGATTTTTAACTGATAACTTGAAATGTCCATGCTTTTTTTGTTCCTAGGATAAATGCTGTATCAAATGCACAGGTGAGAGGAGACAGCTACAGTGATGGATGCTTAGGAAGAACAGGTAAATTAAAATAATGCTGGGTTAAAGGACTGATATTTTAAGGAATTGTTGTTTTGTTTTCATGCAGTGGTTAAATAATAATCAGAAGCTAAGAAGTAGGACAAAGGTTCTGTTAATTCTTTACAAAATTAACACTTGAAGGTAAGTACTGTCATTGTTAAAAGGCAAACTTGGGAAAATTTGATCTCTTTATAGTGTGAACACCTGAAGTTTTCTCTGCTTGTCCCGTATACTTGTTCAGAGAAATAAATTTCTGCCTAGTGGTAAGCAATGGACCTGATTTCCTTCTGAATCTGTTATTTTAGAGTGCACTGCAAACATTGTTTCCTCGGTACGTCACCCACTGTGTGATGTCTGTAGGCCTGCTGCTCTCTCTCTTCTTTCATTCATAATTCCCTTACAATTTCCTATGTGGCTCCCAGCATCAGTTTTCATGTGATCAGCAGGACGTCTCATGGGAAATCTGGGAGGATTTACTCATTTGAACGAGGCTACAATGCATTCCTATGTTTCATTCTTAAGTCTGTTGGAGTAAATCTTTGCACATAAAGATTTTTCCTTTATCACGAGTGAGCAAGTTGGTTATTTGCAGAGGCTTCATCCTCCGTTCTGAGTGGGCAATGTCTCGCAGTGCGGGGTCTCCAGCATTTCAATTAGTTATCTACCTTGACCTTTACTTGAGGAGGATGGCATGTAAGGGAAAGGGACCTCTTGGGTCACCGAGTAAATGAAGGGATTTCATCCATATGAAGATACCTTTCTGAAGTAAACACAGGAAGGGTTTTTTGTGTACCTTATCAGAATGCCATCCTTACCTCAGAAAAACAATAGCTTTGGCAGTGTATCTCTTAAGTAGTCCACTCCATGTGATGTTAAATGATGTTACGGGCATTCCCTTCAGATGAGGAGAAATTTCTGGTAACTGTTTGCTAATATCCACCTCTTGTCTACCTTGTTAAAGAAGACAATTTTTGGATGATGTTATCCTTTACACAGGGTTTAACCCTTTCCTTTTGAACCTTCTGTGTCTGATCGTATGTCACTACATGTACACTATCATCACTATGTGGTTCTCAGGGCTTTTAATATTTCCTGCAGGTGCTCGTGTTTGGCTCTTCATTGGCTTTATGCTGATGTTTGGTTCACTCATTGCTTCAATGTGGATTCTTTTTGGAGCATATGTTACACAGAGTAAGTTTCTTTATTGATTAGTTTTAGAAATGGGTTTCACTGCTTTGTGGAAGTATCATCAAGTTTGATGTGAAGTATTCTGTTTCAGCTTGGTATGTATCTTGTGATATGGTGGTTTGTTTATGAGCTTCATTTTCCTGAAGGCTGTGAATGAAAATCTGTAACATGTTGGACCCTTCACAGTCCTTTACTGTATGGATTTGAGGATTGCTTGATGAAATTGAAGTTAGGAACTACCACAATGAACCATTTCAAGCAGTTCAGATATATACAAGTGTTCTGTATAAAATACAGACACTGGTAGCTGTTATTGTTATTCAGGAACTGCTACCAAGTACTGTTTTAAGAGCAAACCAAGCAAAACCAAAAAGCAACCAAACACAATGCCCGAACTCTTGATTGAAATCTAAAAGTGTTTTTAAAATTACAGATTGTCATTGAACGTTATTTTCTGGCATTGAACTTTATTTTCAGATATAGAAAATACTTCTGCTGAAAGACAGACTATCCAGAAGAGTGGAAGTGGTCCTTGCTAGAGCAATGCCACCTACTTTTCTTGTTGGTGATGAGTGTTTTAGAAACCCTTTCCTGCACGAAAGAATCTTAATATTTCCTTTGTTACTTACTTTGCAGACATCAATGTTTACCCTGGATTAGCAGTGTTTTTCCAGAATGCATTGATATTTTTCAGGTAAGATACCTGGATCAGTTTCCTTCCTTTTGAAGGAGTATTGCACACACCTGCTTTCATCCACATAGGTACTTCTGGAAATTTAATTCTAACCAAAGCTCACACCAGACTTGATCTTTGACAATGTGGAGCTCTGCTGACAGTGCAGAGCCCCCTTATTTCAGTTAATTACCTGCTGTGATCTTCGCTTGAGGAGTGAAACCTGTGAGGCAGAGATCACTTGGGTCACAGAGTAAACTGGCACAATATAGAGAACTGATGTGATGATATTAATCATTTTATAAACAGATCCAATGATTACTTTTCTTACTCTGCTATCACTTACTACCCTGTTTGCTCCAGTGCTTAGAAGCAATTCTTTAATTACCCCTTCTTAGAGACAGAGCACTGTTCAGAGATTCATGTTCTTGTTTATAGAATCATATAGGCTTAGGTTGGAGGAAACCTCAAGGATCATCACCACCCCTGCTATGGTGCCCCCCATCAGTTCAGGCTGCCCAGGGCCCCATTCCAGCCTGGCCTTGAGCACCTCCAGGAATGGGGCACCCACAACCTCTCTGAGCAACTTGTTCCAGTGCCTCAACACTCTCTAAGTAAAAAGTTTCTTCTTAACATCTAACCTAAATTTCCCCACTGTTGTCTTCAAGCCATTCCCCTTTGTCCTATCACTGTCAGGCCACGTAAAATGCCAGTTCCCCTCCAGCTTGTAAGCTCCCTTAAAGTACTGGAAGGCCACAATGAGGTCTCCCTGGAGCCTTCTCACTTCCAAGCTATACAAGCCCAACTCCCTCAAGCTTTCTTTACAGGAGAGGTGCTCCAGCCCATTGATCATCTTCGTGGCTCTCCTCCGGAGCCTGTCCTACAGCTCTGCTTATTCCTGTAGGATGGGGCCTCACAAGGGCAGGGTAGAGAGGGACCATCACCTCCCTCTCCTTTCTGGCCACCCCTCTGTTATTGCCATGCAACCAATTCTTTATCCACCTAACGGTCCAAGCCTTGTTAGTCCAGTTCTTTCTGGACTAGTGTATGTATGACTAAGTGATGACAATTTTCTGGGTGAAATATTCAGTGTCTGTGACACAATGGATAATGGCAATATCCTCTCTGTACAACAAACGCCTTAGCATCTCTCCTGCCAGCAGTAGGTGAGACATCCTATTGCCTTTTTCTTTACTATTTCATAGCAATGGCTAGCTTATCTAATACCTGATAGACTTAGATTTGTTCCTGATGGGTGAAAAGTTCCCTGAACATTCTCTGATTTACAGACTTCCTCTTTTGGAAGTTCTTATCCGCCTAAGTTAGTGTGCTGTTTTCCTTCTAGTACTGTGTTAAATGCTGGGCAGTGATCACTACTGCCTGACTCTTCTATGACTTTGTTTGGAAAACCAGTTATGTTCTTGTGCAAAATAGCAGTTCCTAAATCTGTTCTGTGCTCTTGCATGACTAAAGTCAAGAAACAGAAAAATAGATACTAATGTGAATAGAAGTTAAAATTGCTGGAAGGACATTGATTTTTACTGTGTAACAGTGTAAGATTGTACGTTAACTATTAAAATGCCCTTTTCCTCTTTATGTATGGCCTGATTTTTTTTTTTTATTTTTTTTTTCCCCTTTCTTTTTCTTCTTCAGTACTCTGATCTACAAGTTTGGAAGAACAGAGGAGTTATGGGGATGAGAGATCACAATACAGCATTGTCTATTCCATAGTTGCTCTGTTGTACTCTGTATGTAGATATTTACGTTTATTTGTTCTCGTTTTGCTTTCTAAATAGTATGAACTGAGACAAACTACGATTTCTGTAATAAGCTCCCTCTTTTCATAGGACAGATCTGTGAATATGTACATATGACTGTATATATCTTAAAAAGGGAAAGTCAGGCTTTCTGAAATCTTCAGGCTTATTTCTTCAAATACATGAGTTTCCATTGACTGTTAAGACTCGATCTTCCAAACCTTCACACATGTGAGAGGCTTCAGTTGAACTGCAAGTGAGTAAGCAGGATGGAAGGGATTGATATCTTTATGCATAGGTGAGCTATTCCTGATTATTAAGAGCTGACAGTAAGGGCTGCTTGTATACCTGGAGGGGAGTGGTAGCTCGTGGAAGTGACCTTTTATTTCCTGAGGGTAAATTCTACTGTATGCTGAGTTAAGGGTTGAGTTTTATGTTTTTCTGAACGGTTATATCCAATTAAGCAGCTTTTTTGTGTGTGTAAAAGGTTATGAGTTTTTAAACAAGACCCTATTTTAAGTAGGTTCTGCATGACCAATCCAGCTGTACTTGATTACCACTGCACAAATGAAACTTGGTAGCAGCACAGAATTTATTTCTTGCTGTTCAGTGTGATAGATGCCAATCAGTATTTATTGTATATACTAGAATTTCAAAAACCCTGCAACTGCTGCCAATTGTTAGGGAATAGAAAGAATAGGTGAGAATCAGACTGACAGCTTAAAAATTATGCTCAAATAGATTTTCTTCGGGGGAAGCTTTTTGTTGAGAAATGAGCGGTTCTGCTGCCACCTATTATTACCTTAGGTAATGGAACAGGTGAGTACTTCAGATGGGAATATAGCAGATTGCGTTATTGCTAACAGTTTTACCTTGAAATAAGTGCCAGTTTTAGGACTGTTGCTTGCCCCAGTTTAAATGTATATATGTTCCAAATTTCACAGGTATTTTATAGGGTATTTTATAGGAATGTGTTCACTATTGGAATCCATTTTCTTCGAGCTGGAGTATACAGAAAGGAGAACAGCAGTGTTTTAAGGCTTTGGACTGATGTTGTATATTCATCTTGCTGTTGGTGACTTCCTTGTAATTCTATGTGTTTTTAAAGCAGTTGAATCTACCTTGTGTCTGAAAGCTTTTATAACTTTCCATGTATCAAGATTGCTGACCAAGTGGCATTAAACTTCAGAACGTAGCATACGTGCATGGTTACTGCATACCGTTAGTCATCTAATTGCTCCCTTGGGGGAAACTTTCCAGTGAACAGAGTATGAAGCAAATACTGCAGCTGAAACTGTGCTACTGGCTAGACTAACTTCCATCCTCATTGTGTCATCCTGCAGTGAGTTACTGTATATTCACTGGTGTTAATCACAGCTTTGTACATACATTGTCTGGTTGGTTGTAATTCCAGAAAACTGCAATAAACTTTATCTTATGTTCTCCAAATAATGAACATCAGCAGATAATTGGGCAGTAATAGTCTACTGAACAGCTGAAGTGATTCAGACTTTTAAGAGAGTCTTGCAAAACCTCATATTTAAAACCAAGTTTTTTGTTTTCATGTCTCCCACATTCTCATACAGGAGAATGGTTGTTGGCTTTTCTACTAAGTGAGAAACAAAGGTAGCCTCTAACTAATTCCAGTCTATGTCTGACATCTGACACTTGAACAGCACAAGCAGAGGTAAACGCTTCACTCTGGAAGAACTCTTCCAGTGTACCTTACTGTAAGTTTCTAGCTAAGAAACTTTTTTTAAGAGTACCCAGCAAAGTGCTTCTTTCTGAGGTTATCTCTGTTTTCTGCCGGAAGCTCGCTTGCTGTCTGCATAGCTGCTGATAGGAGACACAGTAGAAGCTGCATCTCTTCCAGCAGCTGAAGCTCAGAATGTATTTGGTGTAAGAACCATGCGGTGAACATGAACGTGTGCGAACGTTATTCAGAGTAACCCTAGGTCTTTTACAGCATGGATTGTTCCAGCAGAGTCCAAGATGATCAGGAGTTGCACATTGTAGGTTACACCTTGGCCTGCTATGGTTGGCAGTTATGAAGCTTATCTTTGAGTTCACCCTAACAGTTTTTGTTTTGGTGGCCTATTTGTGCAACTAAGAAATAGTAAATAACCCTCCATAAGAGAAGTCTAGTATGTAGTCTCTGTAGTACAGTGTACTTAGCAAGTTGTATTCTGTACTGCCAGATACTCACCCGAGGTGCTTAAACAGCTTTTTGTGTCCTGCCTTATGCACGTAGGCTGTTCCTGTGGGGAGCCTGTGGTTATGTGTTACCACCTGCAAAAATACAGATAAAGGGAAGGAGCAGATACTCTGTAGCTTGTGGCTGATTTGCAAGTTCATAATGGGGCTTGAAGTAGACTAAGTCTTCAGGTAACTCTACTATCTTGGCATGGTGTGTGATTTGAGGGATTAGATTACTTCTACTAGGACACAGAATGAGGAAGTTTTTGGGAAATACTGCTTAATTTTGACGCTAGTCGTGTGTCTTCCCAGAGGGGAGGGAACGGCAGCAGCTGAGATAACTTCTAGCTGTGGCACTGACTGATAACCTGCATCAGTTTCAGCAGCATACTTCATTAATAGGTCTGAGAATCCAAGCAAGCCACACGCAAACAAACAAACACATCTATTTTATTTTTTAAAACAACTTGTGTCAAACATTAAAAAAGTCACATTTTTTTAATGGAATAAACCCTGTCTTTTTACTGTAGAAGTGGTTACTTTTGTGTTATGAGACACCTTTCAGATCCCATGGGATTATTACATGAGGCTTAATTTGTGGTCTGCTGTTTCTGCTTTGAGATACTGAAACCACAACTCCCAGTCAGCCTGGCACTTACACAACTGGACTGCTAGAGAGCGTTAGTGTCTCACCATTATCAAGATATTTTATATAACTTCTGAGCAAAATAAGTTTTATTGCTGTGAATAATACGATCGTCTCACTGTAGGAACAGATTAATGCTTTTTATCACTGTGTGAAAATGCACAGATCCAAGGGAGATGCAATTAACTGCCCTTTGCCTTTCTTGGAGTAGTTCTTTGCATGGATTCACAATGAGAAGGATTAAGTACCATGAAGTTTCTTTCTAGACTGTCATTTTTGGCTGAAGCAGCAGTCATGGAAGAGAAATTTAAAGCAAATTGGGAAAGCATGTAATACACTCAGGGGACAACACAGACTTCACAAATAAAGTAACAAAATAAAAGCTGCTATAAAATTATTTAAAAATTCCTCATTATACTCAATAAAGTGCCATTATTTCTCAAAGCTGGGCTTCAGGGGGAGGAGGGAGAAATATGATGATGATACAGTCATTTGTAGCCAGCTGTCTTTCTTAAGGCAATTTAGTGTTCGTTTCACCTTCAAATTCCACCTTTTTAGTCTGTGGCAGAAAGAATATTATTGCTGCTGTAGCACAGCAGAAACTGCTTTAAAAAAGGCCCAGGTTCCACATTATTCTCAGGAAGTCTTGCTCAGAATTTGTTAGTGGCTGCGCTTTGTCCAGAGCTCACTGTCTGTCCTGGTGGGAGCTGAGCAGAACCGCTTGGAGGCAGGAGCTTCTGCAAAAACTGGATACAAGTGTTCTCACAAAGGTGCCCCTTAAGTTACATCCCTGCTGCTGGAGCTGCTGTGTGAACAAGTGTTACCATCCAACATGTCACCATATGCGCTGCTTCCTTCTCCAGCATACACAACTGTTACAGAATCTTGGGGATCTTCACTGTAGTTCTCCAACACCTCTAAATGAGGCGTGCTGGGGTCTCTCAAATACTGGAAAATGGCAGAAACGATAGTTTAGCTACTGATCCACAGAACAGGTATATTAGAAGTGACAGAGCCTGAGCAAGTACTGCTGGCTATAGGCAAGTTGTTTTAGAACAGAATTCAAAATACTAATTAAATGTATATTTATTTTATTCTGGATTTCCTTGAAGGAGATAAGAACTGAATAAGGAGGTTAAAAATGCATCACTTCTCTTTGCAGAGAAATAAATAAGGTAGACAGCCATTTAAGTGAGTTAAATACATCCCACCATTACCTACTGTTGATAAACTTATCTTTGGAAAATATGTCAGTTCAAAGTCCTACAAAAGAATAAACCACAGAAGAGTTTTTTTCTATTATACTGCTGGGGCCTGCCCTGTAGCTGCAGGAATCTGGCAACTGATGGCTTGGGCAAGTGAGAGAGAAGATTCTGCCTTATTCAGCACAAGACAAATCAGAACTGTACCTTTCATTGTCACCAGAAAACTCCAGTGTCATTCTTCTCTTATAGTTACTACTTGCTTTGACATTCCCTTTGCCTCCTTGCCTCCAAAATTAAGTTACCAATATATGAAACTTTTAATCACAGAGAGAAAGGTTAGAAAAAATAGAAAAAGAAGCCAGAGAAAAGGATTCGTTCTTCTTAACTCTGTGTACTCTCCTGCTTACTAAACAGACCCTGTGTTTCAGGGGGAACATTAGGAATGTTTAAGAATATGGAATACATGCTGAATGAGAACTTTTAAATTAAGAACTGTGCTTGAAGGCTACTTCCTGGTTAAAAAGAGGAAGATCAACAGGACTGAGACAACACTGGTTAGTAGAGAATTGTGTCAGCTGGAAGGAGAAAAAGTCCCAGGATTCACTGTCTGTTGCAAGAGGAGGTGGAGGGGGAAGAGAAACAAAATGTGTACACGTACCTCTTCAAAGTGTGATGGGATTCTTAAAGGTGGCTGGGACAAATATTTAATTGCTTTCTGGTGTCTCCATAAACAAAAGAAACCAGCTATTATGAAAATTAAAAGCAGACCGATGGACATAAACATTACTACAATATATCCAGCTTTGGCCGCCTCTGAAAAAGAACATATGGAAAGTTCATATTTGTATAGCTCATGTAAAGCAACAAGCTGACATTTGCTGTCTGTGTAACAGTCAAACTTCTAAGTTAACGTCACAACCCTGCCACAGGTGCACTCTAAACACCTGTGCTGAGAAGTAGCTTGGTGGTGAGTCCATACAGAAATCACCACCTCTGTCCCCCTGTGCACACAGCCTAATGCAAGACACGTAAGACATGCTAGCAGGGCAAACGGAGCTGGAGGAGTCACTGCTGTTGGGCAGAAGGCAGGCAGGGAATGTAATCTGCCCTTCTTCCACCTTTGGTTTTTATCAGCCATTAATGCCAGGGGCTTTAGAACATGTGATTCCCTTCAGCAAAAGAAGCACTCCAACATCACATCTCGGGGGCTTGTCATCAAGTACTTCAACTTGGTCAAAACTAGCAGGGAGGTCAGCTCCTGGGGGCAGCAGAAACTGCAGTGATTGAGAATAAGGACAGCTGGAAGAGTGTAACACAGACCATCAACTACTGACTAAACCATTACTCATTCATTTGCCATTCATGGCAATTATGAATTGGTAGCCACATATTAACTCCTGACAAATAGAGGTATGTAACCAGTTACACCACCTAATGTCCTACACCCATCCCATCATACAAGAAAAAGAACAAGAACAGGATTATACCGCTGATGGTTGTTCTGTAACACTCCGGGACTGTCTGCAGTCCAAGCAACTGGAAATCTAAATATGCCATCAATTCTACTCGAATTGTAAAACAATACAGTGTCAATTGCTTCAGATCTTTAATTTTGAATAGTGTATCGCTTGTCTTTATCTCCTGTTGAAAGGAAAAGAAAGGATATAAGTGTTACTGAAAGAATCAGAGCCTGGCTTCAGCGCAGTTCTCCTCCCCTTATTGAAGTTTCTCATTCAAAAAAGGACAGTTTTCTTAACTCAGCCTTCCCTAATGTGTCAAGAGACATCATGAAATACGGTGAAGTAGGAGTGTTGAGATGTATTTGAAATCTCTTTGTTTTAAATGAAATACACTCAACCATTTAAAACCTACCCACAAGGGTGTGAACAGCAAGGTCTCTCTTTAACCACACCATGCTGCCGGACGCTTTCACACGGCTGCTGTAAGTCTGGCAGTTGATGCAAGGCAGGAAGGGGGAAGGAAAAGGGAGCCATGAGAAACGTCTCCACCATCAGAGGCTGACAGAAGCACACTGAAGTGCAGTGCTTCTGCTATTTTTGTGCCAAGGGGAAAAACAGCTGATGGGCAGTGCAAAATATCCACGCTTCTACCAAGACTGAGCTTTTTAACCTGTGAGGGCTTCAGGGAAGCCTAAATAACCCTCCAAGAACGACATCTCATTTCACTCTCAAACATTTGATCCACGTCAAAAACACATTTGTGTAAGGGAGGAAGGAAGTGGAGGCGTTTCAGATTTAGCAAGACCTTTAAAACAGAAGGCTTGAAATGATTTTTTTTTCTGCTTCTGTTTTTCAGCAATCGGCTTGAAAACGACATTCTTGTGATTCTTCTTCCTTTTTCATTTTTACTTATACGTTTTTGAAAGGCAGAGGCATGGGCATACTGTGAGGCAGATCAAACCCACTGAGTCTAATTGCAAATGGGGACAGCTCTTCCCAGCTGCACCCAACATGTTTTGAAGAACTCCAGCCTTTCTCTGCCCTGGGAACACAGGCATCAGCAGCCTGTCACTGATGCTGCCAACACAAACATTCCCCGAAAGGAGGAAGCGTGTCCCTGAACTTCCAAATTGCCTAAGCAAACTTTGGAATCTAAATATTATTTGAAAGCCACCTTTGACGCTCTGCAGATTCTCTCCTCGGAGCTGCAGTGTGATTTAGCTGTGATGTCATACAGAGAAAAAAAAAACAACTGTGTGAAAGTTCTGTAGTACATGCATTACTTGTGCCAGAACAGACTAACTCACATTCAAGTCACCAAATGATGACCTCTGCTCTGAAAAAAGCATTCATTTTCTTCCTCCACATCTGTTGTTTTGCCAAGAAATGCTGACTCATCTCTTAGTCATAGAAGCATTAGGAACAAAACAAATCAGAATTCTTACTTTTTTAGTAGTAATTGTTGTGTTCTCCCAGTAGGACACATGATACTGGAAAAGGTAACCTGCCTCAGGTCCAAAAGGAGGTGCGACACTAATGAGAAGGGAGTCAGAGCTTACAATCACACTGTTTACTTTAGGAGGCCCTATAGTAGCTGAAAAGAAACAGAGAAAGAGCCGTGAACCTCTGGGATGCTGAACAGCTCATCATATTACATATTACATATTACATTATGCAGCCTGGATGTGGCTCTGGGGAGCCTGGTCTGGAGGTTGGCAACCCTGCACATAGCAGGGGAGTTGAAACTAGATGATCACTGTGGTCCTTTTCAACCCAGGCCATTCTATGACTCTATGATTACATTCAGCTTTATTTAGATACATTTACAGTACTCAGCAAACACTGAATATCAGCTTTTTTTTTTTTCCTCAAGAAAGGGAATGCAACATTTTTTCATCTACTTAATGCTTTCCTAACCCACCAAGGGATCCCGCTCTTCCCCTGCACAAACAATCCTGCATCACAAGCTATGGATACATCAGTTGTAATCTTCAACTCAGGATTCTGGCAATTCCTTACCCCTGCATTCTTTACTACCAGGGAAAATACACTCTTTCCAGCATGGAGCACCATTACCCATCACAAAGTACAGGAGAAGGCGAACTAAAGACCTTGTAAACCCATTCTTCTGCCTCTTCATTATTTTGAGGGGTTTTCTAAAACCCAACATTTATCTTCTCCAAATCCTGAGACCAATCACAGCGAGGAAATAAGGCAGATCTCATAAAGAACAGTAACATGCTTGTCCACACGTCTCATAGAATTTAAAGTGTGCCCTTCACGCTTCTGCTCCACAGTTGAGGGCAGGACAGCTTAGATTTGTTAAAAAGAGATCTGTTCAACAGAAACAGGTAGTTTATACAGAAACTGCCACAAAACAGGGGTGCATGTGATGTAGGCTGTAATTCTTACGAGGTTTGACCATCCAAGGAAACTCATCAGTAACACGTTTCTATCTTAATACCTGTTGAAGGAACGGGCTGCTAATGCCACTGCTGAGGAACTGATGGATATCAAATTCCTAGTAATACACAGAGACCTTGCAGCATTTGCTAACCAAGCACCTACACATCTCTCGCTCAGCTCTTTCACATAACCGTAAAAAAAAATAATCCTAGAACACTTAACAAGTCTCCTTAGAGAGACACCACAAATAACACTTACTGTTTCTCTCTGCCACAAACGGGTCTGTTTCTACCCAGGCTGAAGTCTTTGGCCCCATTTCAGCCCTCACACGCAGAACAACTGTCCAGCGACGTGCCTTTGCTGACTGGAGGAAACTACACTCAGTCTGGGCAATACGGGTGCAGTTTATCTCACTCCAGTGGTTGTAGGCACCTCTGCGACACAAAACAAAGGATGACCAGCTAACAAAGCTCTAAAATACAATCCCTCCTACACAGAGGGTTTTTGTAAGAAAAGGGCATGTAACAAAACAACTGCTTTCACAAGCATTTATTCTACAGCCATTTTAGTGCCTGCATCTCTTCAGCACTGGGAAAAAAAAAAAGGGTGAGGGAGAATTCAGAGAGGTGAGAATTACACAAGAAACTGTGCAACGTTTCTGGATGCTCTTTGAGTCTTCAGTCTTTACTCAATGCAGTGGAAACACAAGAAGCTGCAAGAATCTATGTCACTGGAAGATGCTTTTGGATACACATAAAAACATCCGTAATAAGCAGCTCATACTTTCATTTCTACGCTTTTTTATTCTTAGCATATTTTTAAACCAAATTTGTTACCAGATTAAAGCAAGTTTGGTTGCTTCTCAAACTATTTGCTTACGTTTTAAGCTGGACTGTATAGGACACTGAGCCTCCATCCACTTGAACAGGAGACCACCTCAGGGAATTACGAAAGTTAGAGGAATAAATTGTTACATTCTTCGGTGCTGGCAGATGTGGAGAAGCTTCTAAAATAAGAAGAGAAGTTAAAGCAATTACTACAACATTTAACTACAGTGCTACCTTTCAGAAGGGGCGTAGTGGCAGGATCTTAACGTCCCTCACACACAGGAAGGAAACTGCACCAAAAAAACTTTCATAAAGTCCTAAGTCCCAAATACAAAACAACCAGTTATGCTCCTGAAGTTTTAATTAGGTATTCTACTAGTTTCTTAGCCTCAGCTTTTGTGTAGTGCTTTTAAATAAGCACACATCACATTATGCTACACAGGGACCATTCTGCTTTGCAAACTGAGGTTTTTCACAGTTACAAATGCTAGGCAAGCTATTAATGTCTATTGTGCTCTACGGTTAGTTAGAAACTTCCATTTGAGAAAAAGTTTTCACTTTCTAGTCACTTCTGGCAACCTCAGCACTGGTCTGGCATGTGGCGGGGTATCTCACACCATCAGCAATCTGTGCAGTCTGACACCCCACACAAATTAATTGTACAAAACTGAAGGCTGCCATGACAAAATACAACCAGCTACAGCAGCATTCTTTTCTCCCTCTTAAAAAAAAAGAGTAATGAAGGATGAGGGAAGCTGGTTCACATTCTCTGCTCTCAGGACCACATGCTCATTATTTTGCCTTATATTAGCATGCGGATGCAGATGATTTCCCCTACCAGCTTCTGAAAACACTGACAGAAGTCTCAGACTTAGGGCTCCATAGCTGAACACCGAACTGCCACGTGCCACAGAGTGCTTACTGCTGGGAAGAGGTCCTGCAGCACAGTTTGTATTTCAGTTAGCTACCAGGAATCTTGCTGACATTCCTGGAAGCGCAAACTGAACTCTGTAACAGCCATCAGCTTGTACTACCAAAATGTACACTTCAAAACATAGGATCTGCACAGCAAGGGTGCTAGGCACACGTCGTGGGACCCTCAGCACCACGCTCTCACCCAGGGAAAGGCAGAATTGCCTTCCTGTCCTTCTGTCCGGCTCGGATGTGGTCTTGCTTGAATAGCTAACAATCCTCAGGCTCTTCCCTCGTCATACAGATGTTTGCTGGCTTGTCAGGTCACAGGTCAGAGCTCTGACATTGCAGAGCACGAAGCCACAAGCTACAGTGCGGGACACCAACCCAGCCTGGCCTAGCCACGGGTTTCAGTGCCATGCCTGTTGGCACACATGTTGAAGATTCATCCTCATCCCTGAGCTCGGGTTCTGCCAGACCGGGTTAGCTCAGCCCCACGGGACTCCTGGTGCTCAGCCCTCCCGCGCCGCACGGCCAGCGGGCCTTTCAGCTTAAAATAAACGGCAAAGCATTCACACTCTAAATCCGACCCGACGTCAAGAACCCGAATCACGCGCTGAAGCGGAGCGGCAGATGGGGTGTCACCTCACGTGCTCCGAGCTTTCCCAGGAACCGCAGCGCCGGGCGCCTGGGGGTGGGAAGGCAGCGGCCGGCGGTGAGGTCACCCCGGGAGGGCCCCGCCGCGCTCGCACCGTCCCTCCCGGCCTGAACCTTCAACCCCGCGCCGCTCGGACCGCCACGCCGCACGCACCTGCGCCCGAAGCCCGGGCCGAGCCGAGAAGGAACATGCCGAGGAGGAGGAAGAGGAGCAGCGCCCGCCACACCATGGCCCGGCCGGCAGCGCCCCACCGCCCGGCCCGCCCGCCTCCCTGCCGAGGTCGCGGGACGACTGCCGGTGCCCGAGGAGCGGGACCGGCGGCGGGCGGGCCCGGGGTCCGCCTCACAGCTTCAACGCGGCTACCGCCGCCGAAGGGAAGTCAGATGCGGACGGAGGCCGGCTCGAGGGCGGTGGTGGCTGCCGCCCGGCCCCGCTCCTCCTCCTCCGTTAGACAGAGCCCGCCCATCGGGACGTGCTGTGGTCGCCCGGCGCCGTTCTCTTCGGGGAGCGGCACCCTGACCCGACCGCAGGCGGTGCGTGCGTGTTTTGCAGGCGCGGCCCTGTGCGGTTGACGTGAGAAAATCTCTCAGGGGGCGGTGGGAGCCCTCTGTTCACTTTCTCCGCCTGTGCGCTGCGCTGATACGAGGTTACGCCTAACCGCAGCCATTAAACGGTGCTGGCGGCTGCGCAGACTAAATTGGAGTTCTTTAGGAGAGGGGGAATGCAGAACTGTCCCAGCAGGATACCTCTACAAAGTGGCATTTTGGCTGCACGAAGGCTGCCTCAGCAAGGGCTGAGGATCCACAGCCATCCAATCTCCAGCAAAAGGCACCAGAATGTGTCCAGAGAAGGGCAGTGAAGCTGTGAGGGGTCTGGAGAACAAATCTGATGGGGAGCAGCTGAGGGAGCTGGAGTTCAGTCCGGAGAGGAGGAGGCTCAGGGCAGACCTTGTAGCCACCTGAAAGAAGGTTGTGGTGAGGTGGGGTTCAACCTCTTCTCCTAAGTAACTGTGATAGGATGAGAGGGAATGGCCTGAAGTTGCACCAGGTGAGGTTCAGTTTGGGTATCAGGAACAACTTCTCAGCAAAAGCGGTGCTGCAGTGGCACAGGCTGCCCAGGGAGGTGGTGCAGTCACCGTCCCTGGAGGTGTTCAGGAGCCGTGTGGATGTGGCACTGAGGGACGTGGGCAGTGGGCGTGGGGGGGGTGGGCTGATGGTTGCACTGGGGGATCTTTTCCAAACTTAATGATTCCATGCTTCTATGAAAAAGAAACCAGACAAGAACAGTGCAAACACCTTGTATCTGTAGCACTAGATAAGGCTGAGCAGCTCTTTGTTTACAGCTAACCTTGGATGAATCACTTAATTCTGCTTTAGTTCAGTTGTTCCTCAGTCAAAAGAGAGATTCCTTCCTTTATCTTATCTGTCTGGCCTGCTGGTATCAACAGCGGGTTTTCCAGGCAAAGGTCTTCATCTCTAGGGGTAATAAAATAGGTTGGGATCTCAGCAGATGGCTTTTAGCACTTCCAGGTGTGCTGATAGCTGGGAACAAGTATAAAGAAAGGGAAAAATCAGAGGAAAATAAGAAAAAAAGCAGATTGGCTGTTTGGTTGGTTACAAAAATAGAACAAGCTAGATAGGGATGGTAGAGATTAAAGTTATTCAGTTGCGGGTTCATACAGTTTTGTTTGCAGTGAACTTACCTGACCTGTTTTCAACCATTCTGGGAAGAGTGACTCATCTCTCAGTAGGCTGCTGCAGTTCTACTAAAACCCTTTGCTCCACGAGCTTCACCGTAGGATTTCCCCAGTGACATGCCTGTGCTGAAACACAGATCCTTGATTAATGGTTCTGAAGCCAGTGAATGGATTTTGGTCACACAGCATTAGCGTGACTCACAGTATTTTCCTGATGGCATGTGGCCAAGTGGGTAGCTGAGAAGGCCATAAACAGTCTGTGACTCTGAAGCATACATAGCAAAATGACTGGGCAAATCATGTCCAGAAGGCACACTGATTTTAATGGCATCTCTAATTCATGCATTAAAAGAGATTCAGAGATGCACTCAAATATTTTGAAAAGCAATTTCAATACACCAATTAATTCTGAAGCTGGGTTTCCCTCTACCCTTGCATGGAAAGATGTGTATTTACTGTAAGTGTTGGAGGAATCCCATAGCCAGTAATCATGTCTGTTTTCTCTTTGCCAAACCAGACAGGAAACTTTGAAGGCTTTCAGTTTTGTTCCATCTTTCTCCTTCCTTGAACTTCCTTGTAAGCAAAAGCCCAAGGAAATTACTCCCCTGTGGTTTAAATGACTGTTAGGAAAGGAGTCACAGTAACTGGTTGTAAGTGAAAAGGTTCACCAAACATGTGACTTCTAGCGTTGTTGTGCTGAGGGTGGCTTCTTAAAGCTGGTAGCTTAAGGAGAGCTGAGCGGGGAGGGGAGTGAATTGAGAACAGAGATGGAGAAAAGAGAGGACTGGAATCAATGTGACGCCTGATCCTTTCAGTGAGCTCCAAAAGAAAAAAAAATACAAATAAACCTAAGAAAACTGTAGCACTTTTCAGAGATAATTATACATATTGCTTTCTTTTCGCCGAGTTAAGGGAGCAAAAAACAAATCTAGTGTCAAATCAGAAAGCAAGGTATACATTCTTTTTTCTTGCTGGTCTTTCTTCAACAAAGCATGAGAAAGCAAAGGTAGGAAGTAAAGGTAGAAGGTAATACATTTTAGAGCAGAAATGGCTCCATCCATCACTCCGAGCTAAAGGCTCTGAAAAGAAAATCACTGAAAAGACTTGCATGTAGAAAAAAAAATCACTATGGCACATAAGAGCAATAAATTGATTTAATAAGTGTGTGCATTTCACCTTTGCAAGCAACTTTCTGCTCTGAAATCCCAATCTTGCTGCTTATTGTGTGTTACATGTGGATTAACAATAAAGATAGCAAAGCAACATTAAGGCAATTACTTTGCTGCACAAAAATTATCAGCACAGAATCTTGAAAAAATGAGATCTACGAATGATAAGAAATATTCCCCAAATTTCACTTCTACATTTGAGATACAAAGGTGATCCAAGATGATCAAAGATCAAATGTGATCAAAGATCCAAGGACACCAAAACAAAAGGAAAAGTAACTGAGCTGTTTGATGTTGTCCTGACATTAACACATACCACAGAATCACAGAATCCCCCTGCTTTGAAGGGACTTACAAGGATGATTGAGTCCAACTTCTGGTTCCACACAGGACCACTCAAAGATCAGACCACTGCCAACTTTAAAAGAGGAAAAACAGTTTAGAAAAATGCTTATAATATCTGGATATTGGAGATAAAGATTGTATTGCATCTTCACGTGGTGTTCATATTCAGACATTCCATACGCATCACCACTCCACCTGAGTGTCCAAAAAGCACGGGGGGAGGTGGTTAGGGCTGGTGCTATGGAACTGATGAATATCTGCTTATTCTCACTCTCTCTCATGGCTTAATGCAACTGGCCAAGTCTTGGTCCCCACGCAGAGGTTCTCTTTCCTGTCAGTTGCTCTTTAGCACCCAAATCTGCCCTGCTTTCCCAGCTGCATGTATGCAGTGATTCTTGTACTCAGAAGGAAATTCTGAGTACAGGTCTTCACCCTATAAGGAGACACAAACACCCATCAGCTACAAGCTGTGCCCAGACTCTGCTCAGACCTCAGGAAGACTGAGAAATACCTGAGCCTGCATGTGACTGTGCAAATTTGGTATTCTGGTGACATTAGCTGTGGGACCCTGATATGGACCATGATGAGATATGCACATGAGAGCAGATTTCCAGAGCCAGCGACTCAAAGAGCCTGACTTCCCACCAGCTCTCTTCTAACTTGATGTTCTTTACCACCTCTGAGAAATCAGCTATTCTGGCAGCAGGATAGAGGTGTGCTGGTTTGGGAATCCACCCATCACTGAGAAAGAATTTGCCTTTGACTGGAAGGAGTGGTGGTATGCAGTCAGAAACACCCGAGTCATGAGAAATGAGGTTTTAAAGACTATTAAAAAACATTGCATTTCTCTAAGCTGCTTTGAAATAATTTTAAAGTAAAAATAGGTCTATGGCGATTATCTCACACTAGGAAAGAGATTTGTTTTGTATCTTAGCCAGTGTTTGAATTTAATTGGAGACTTGGATTTGCATTTTGATTTTATAGCACATGAATGTCTCATTTTTAATTATACACACACAATCCTTATGTGGGCATAAGGTAGAAAGAAGAAGAAGAAGAGATCAGGAGGAAAGAGAAAAACACCTCCTGCCCTTGATCTGGTTTGTATATTCCGAATTAGAGCATTATTCAGTACATTTGCCAGAATTGATCAACTAGAGCAGACTTTCCTACAAGGTAATATATTTAAGCCCATTTAAGGTATGTATTTCAGCTCAGTGTAGTGCTTAAATTAGGAAGAAAAAAAAAAAAGCCTTAGTGATTCATTTACAGTAATTCTCTGATGAAATATAAGCTCCTAGAAGCAGAGAGGAAGTATCAGTCCTGGCGTGCTTACTTAAAGCAGCTTTCGTAACCAGCAAAAACAGGAGTGGTTGTGTAGATAGATAAAAGCCCTGTGTGGACAAGCTTGTCTACCAGACCATTATTTTTAAGACAGGACATGTCTTTGTATCTGAAAAGTGACCATTAAGGTAAGAAGATGCTTCATGTGTTGTTGATGCTGAATAGTTGCATTAGCAAAAAGATCACACTGGCAGAGAAACAAAAACCAATTTCCTCAAGTATTGACGTTCAGCTACAGCATTGCTTGGAAGACTGAGGTTTTGGTGTGGGAATTTCCAAGGGTCAGGAGTAGGAGGTTAAAAGAGATGAATTTTGTAAGCCGTTTTTTGAAGAGGGGATGCGGAAGCACATCAGCTGATTAGATATGAAGCGTTATTTCTGGTGATGGAAGGCATGCAGCACTGGGAGGTGACCTTAAAAGCATTTGCAGAAAACATGAGTATGCCACAACAGATGTAAATAGCTCTGTTTTTTTCTTGGAGCCCCCCCATGTTGTGGGCACATCCAGGCCATGACCACATTAAAGGGACAGGGAGAGAATCTCTGGTTTCCCTCCTGACCATAAGGGGGGCTCCTCTGGCTCATTGCACAAGGGCAGCCCGCTGACCCAACTACCTGGCACAACTCTATTCAAGGTTAATTGAACCAATTCACTCTGATGCCGATTAATTACTAGATCCAACACAAGGGAGTGGGGAAGGAGCTGGGAGCTGAAGGCTTAAGCTCTAAAATCAGCTCTTCACGGAATGGCTTGAGTTGGAAGGGACCTCAAGGATCATGAAGCTCCAACCCCTCCCTGCCACATGCAGGGCCACCAACCTCCCCATTTAACACTAGCCCAGGCTGTCCAGGGCCCCATCCAACCTGGCCTTGAACACCTCCAGGGACGGGGCATCCACAGCCTCTCTGGACAGCCTGTTCCAGCACCTCACCACTCTCTCTGTAAAGAACTTCTCCCTGACATCCAACCCAAATCTTCCCTCCTTCAACTTAAAACCATTTCCCTTTGTCCTGCAGTAATCAACCTTTTCAAAGAGTTGACTCCCTTCCTGTTTGTAGGCTCCCTTTACATACTGAAAGGCTGCATTGGTGTCACCCCGCAGCCTTCTTTTCTCCAGGCTGAACAAGCCCAGCTCCCTCAACATGTCTTTGTAAGGGAGGTGCTCCAGTCCTCTGACATCTTTGTGGCTCTCCTCTAGACCTGCTCCAACAGCTCTATGTCTTTCTTGTATTGGGGACCCCAGACCTGTACTTCAGATGGGGTCGCAGGAGGGCAGAGTAGAGAGGGGCAGTCACCTCCCTGTCCCTGCTGGCCACCGCTCTTTTGATGGAGTCCAGGATCCCAGCTCTTATGTAAAGCAGATTGCAACCTGCAGGACCCTCACGTTCAGCAACGTCATCCATTTTTTGATGCCTACTGTAGGTGTTGTGCTTACTGAAAAGCACAAGTGGAGCTTTAGGACTCAACCTTGACTCTCACCTACCTTGAAGGGGTGTGGCCAGCACCACTCAGGCTCTCGATGAACAAAATCCTAACTAGACTCTGTCCTGGCTATCCTCAAAACGTTTCTTTCAAGCAGCTTTCCACTGAGACACCCTTCTCTGGGCATACACGAGGATGGCTAAATCACCTTGTCTCGCTGCTGTAACAAAACATGCCAAAAGTTAGAGCAGGATCTAAAGTAGAGCTTTCATGTTTACAAACATTCAGAAAAAAAACCATACAGATCCACCCAAACTGAATGGCTACAGCCCAGCAGCATTTTGGGATCCACTTTGAAATTAAAATTTGATCTCAGATACTTAGTTGTAAAAAAAAAAAGGTGGTGGGGGAGGGGAGAGGATAAAATAAAAGACTGACAGGACCTGGATCTCTCCCATCCAGCTAGCAGAATTAACGACTGCCATGAAGTTGGGCATCACAAATAAATAATGGTGGAAACCAACTGCTCAAAACATTTCCTCTTGCAGGATGATTAATGACCTATTCCCTCTAGCTGCAATTGCATTGTTCTTCCTCCCTGATGATTTTGAGCTTCTTAGGCCTCATATTAGCACAGGAAGCAATTTGCTTTTGTCAGGTGTTTTTCCTGTCAGTTTGCTGAGCCATGGAGGCTCTCATGAAGTACACTGACACAGGAGAAAGAGGGAAACCTCCTTCCAGGGAACAGGCAGCAAAGGGATTCCCATTCAGTGCCATAAAACCACCAGGCGTGTTTAACTCTACTGAGAAAGCATGTCCTTCACTGCAAGAGTCTAGGTAGCTCAGTCTGTGAGTGTTGACTGTTTTGCTTTGTAGGTTTTTCTGAGGAAAGAGGAGAATTGAATGATCTCATTTATCTAAGCCTTCCTGCATTCAAGTGTTGAGGTACAGGCTAAGACACTTCTCTTTCTGCAGGAGAGAAGGCTCCAAGAAGACCTGAGAGCAGTCTTTCAGTATCTGAAGGGAGGGCTTCAAAGTCCATAAGAAAAAAGGGAACAGACTCTTTAGCAGGGTCTGTTGTGACAGGACAAAGGGAAATGATTTCAAATTAAAAGGGAGATTTACACTGACTATAAGGAAAAAAGTTGATTTTTTTTAACCATACGAGTGGTGAGGCTCTTGAACAGGTTGCCTAGAGAGGTGATGGGTGCCCTGTCCTTGGACACACTCAAGGTCAAGCTGTATGAGGCTCTGAGCACCTGATGGAACTATAGGTGTCCCTGCTCCTTGCAGGGGGGTTGGACTAGCTGGCTTTTAAGGATCCCTTCCTATTCGAAAGCTTCTGTGCAAGCAAAGAATTTGGCCTAGCAAATTGACAGAGGATCTGGAAGCAAAGGCAGAGACACAATTTTTCACCTGGACAACCTTATGAGATCTGAATACCAACACAATGGGGTCCTTCTGGGGGCCAGCAGAGCCCACTCACATCCCGCTTTCATCTTACTAGGCAAAAGACTTGGAGAGAGTTTACATCTCGGCTTTTCTGAATCAGAATGACTGAACTCAGGAAGACACCAGCAGTTCTGAAACAAATCATTTCACAGTTTTGACTTCTGAGGCAAAGGTCATGACCTTTGTTGTGTATAGCTGTGAAATGTGCTTTAAAATAAACATTTTCTGACTGCGCGGTTTGACAGGAAAAAAAAAAATCTGACAAAGGCCATCAATGAAGGATGAAACTCAACCTCTGGGTGCTAAATAGATCAAAAGTTTGACCACTACTACACTGTTGTGCATAGTTAAGGGATCATAGCCCACCTTGCTGTGTAATATGGTGATATTATGGACTGCTCCCTGAATACGATGTCCTGTGATACAGGGAAGAAAGAGACAGCAAGCTCTAGCTGCAGGCATGCCACTGGGAACAGTACAGCCTTTATAAAGTGTGTAGAGTACAAGGCTCAGTCTTGCAGGGCATATTCCAACAGAGACAAAGCAGCTGCATGACCGGCACACTGAGGAGTGGCAGGGGACTGAAACAGAGACTAGGACTTTCAGGATAACATTGAGCTTATTATACTCTGAGATATGAAATCTTTACAAGCCAGTCAACCCATTCATCTGTTTCCCTTTTTATCTGAAATGAGCACTGACAGTGATTCCAGTTTTCCCAAAGACTTTGTGCATTCTTAGAAAGATAAAGAAAGGGAAGCGAATCTGAGTTGGAAGTGGTTTGGGACCACTGTGAAGCAAAGATACTTCTGATACAAGACCTAGAAGTGATGTCAAAACATGCAACTTTCGAGAAATATCCAGGAAATAGTGACTGTTACATCTCCTTCTCTGAAATTGGATGGCACTGAATCTGTCACCCTTATCTGTCACTGACTTATAATGAAAATCTCCATTGAGACATTCAGCAAGGTCCCTCAAAAAGAAACAGGCAGGATGTGTTTAGAAATGGTAATGCTTTAAGTTAGCTTTAGATATCATAACCAAAGGCCATCTATGCGTTCAACGTTTTAATCTGCCAAGTGTGATTAGGTGCTTACTGCAACATCCTTTAGGGGCTCCAGGGGAGGGAAACAGGTAACTAAAGCTGGGAAACTATATTGATTTATGTCCTTCAGGTTACTCTTGAAAGTTCTTTAGAGTTGAGGACTGCAGTGCCAGTACAGCAGAACTCTGATGTGTTAATGAAAACTCTGATTAAATCTCAGAGGCCTCTGCATGAAGAAGTTCTGGCAAGTGAGAAGATGCACAGTATGGGCAGAAATGGGCATCATTCTCCTCCTAAAGGTAGGATTTGAGATCTTAGAAGTGTTCTGGAAAAACTTTGAAGAAAATGCTTCATTCCAAGTGCTAGATAATTCTTTTTTATGCAGACAGTAAGTCCTCAGCACTTGAAGATTTATGGTAGAGAACATTCCTGAAGTACAACTGATTTGGCAATTGATCTAGAAGGCAAGCTGAAGGCACCAGGGGAACCCAGCTTTCTTCTAAAGATGCTTACAGACCTCTCGTATCTGATTTGGACTTTGCACAGTTTCTCTGCAGGTGAACAGATAGATCCTATGCTTAGAGAAATGACACTGCTGTATGCATGGGCAATGGCATCCCCTTGTGACCTTTTCCACACGGTCTTAAGGAGAGTTACTGTAGCCATTGGCTTTGGGTTATGAATGGGGAGATGGGAAATGGCTGCTGTGAATCAACACAACCCAGGTGGCTGATAATCATCTCCTGAAGTCATTGCAGGCAGAGAGAAAAGAGAGTAAAGGTGAGGGAGAATCACAGATCTGACGCGGCCACTACTGGCAACATGACTGCAGGCAGCCAAATTTTCCATTCAATGTGGCATAGAAGAATCAGTATGAAGAGCGAGTGGAGGATGAGGGAAAATTGGTCATACCAGAGAAGTGAATAAGTGCTTAGGAGCTTATTTTAAAAAAGAAAAAGAACCAACAGCACAGTTTGCAAGGAAGGCAAGGGCGGAAATTTGCTATGACTCAGGCAAAAAATTCAGTGAAACTGAGGGAGAGGCATGCTGCTCCTTTCATAAACACATCAGCATGGACAGGAATGGCAGGATCAGCCAGCATGAAAAGTAACCTAGCCAGTATAGCATGCTGCAGGGTGCTCTGTGCAGTAACTACATTGATGCCAGAACAAGATGAAAACATACGTACATAAAAATTAGACAGTCCCACTCTCGCAGTCTGGGCTACAGTGGCAACATACAGCTGTTTTCTGAGGCTTCATTCATAGAACCAGGGCTTGTAAGCTCAGTGGAGGAAATTAACTCTGGAAAAAATAACTAATGGAAAACACGCTTGAGATGAAGACAGCTACACCAATACATAAATGCATGTATGTACAGTACACACACGTACAAGGAGAAGCTGATGTAGAGAAATCTTTTTGAGCCTCCTATGGAAATACTTAAGTGCATATATAAAAAAACCAAGGCATCACCAGTCCCATGGGGAAGAAGACATAAAATGCTGCTAACACCTTCAGTTATGATCTTTCCTACATGTGTGTTTTACTTCAGTGCACAGATAGGACATAACCGTATGTTCAGTCTGATCTTTATCATATGTGGGAAGGAAGAGACACTCTGCTGTAGCTTTGTAGCTATGGAGCTATAAAATCACCCCTATTCATTTTCTTCTTCGTACAGGTCTTTACTAAGAAAGTTGTGTATGTACACAGAGCCAGGAACACAAAGATGTCAGAGAATCATTTGAGTTGAACATTCCCTTAAAGGCCATCTGACCCTGCTCCCCTCCTGCAATAAGCAGGGACACCCACAGCTCCATCAGGTGCTCAGAGCCCCATACAGCCTGGTTGTCCCCAGGGACAGGGCATCCACCACCTCTCTGAGCAACCTGTTCCACTGCCTCAATACCCTTATGGTAAAAAACTTCTTCCTTATACCCAATCTAAATCTTCCTTCTTTTAGTTTGAAACCATTTCCCCCTGTCCTATCACAACAGACCCTTGTAAAGGACAACAGAGATGGCTGGAAGGTATCACCTTAAATTCCATAGGAGCACAAACAAAAATAGTTCACCCACCGTACATTTTTCAGGCAAGTTTTTGCATACATTTTACATGCAGTGTAAAAGACATTTTGGCTTAAAAGTGTCAATAGGCACCTCACTTGGGATCTTAGGCAGAATCCTAAGGCTACATCTTCTCCAATATGCTATGTGACAATTCCACTCAAACATCTAGATGCTTGGGATCTCAGTATATGACCGCTTGTATATTATGAAATAATAATCATAGAATGGTTTGGGTTGGATGGGAGCTCAAAGCCCACACCATCCCAACCCCTGCCATGGGCAGGGCTGCCCCTACCAGCTCAGGCTGCCAAGGGCCCCATCCAACCTGCCCTTGAGCGCTTCCAGGATGGGGCACCACAGCTTCTCCATAGGTCCCTTCCAGCCCCTACGATTCTGTGATTCTGTACAGTGAGATGAACGCCTGCTCAGCTTTGCTAAGGGGTGTAGCTGCAAACAGGAAAGTGGCAGCCACATTCCTCGTACCGGGCAGAGACACCGGGCTGGGTTGGGGCCCGGGCCCCGGCCCCTACTCCATCAGCTCTTGGGAGTAGAGTTTGAATTCGCTTCTGTAAGACCAGCAGAGGGGGCACAAATCATTAGGTACCAACACTGCTCACGGAGAGAAATGCCAGAAACAAAACAACCCACTTCCTTGTAGTTGGATGATAAAACCTGGCTGGTTTGGTAATTAAATGACACTCAGTGAAAGGGAATACAGTTACTAGAACCTAAGCAAAGCTGACATCACCACCATTTTCTTTTTGAGTATGCCTTGCTTTTGCTGTCTTTGGACAAAGGAATGAGCAAGGCAGCAATTACATCTGGTACCAATTATGAGATTCATTTTAAGATGCCAGAATCTGCACAACAAACAAAATTAATTAAAAGCATAGGATTTTTCTTTTGTTGTTGTTATTGTTTCTCCATGGCAAAACACTGAGACATGGTCAAGCATAAGATAATTTGATTTTACGTCATTTGCTATCGGATTAATTAGCTCAGACATGATGCTTGTATGGTGGTAGGTTGGCACAGAGCAGCGCTGCCCCTCCGCTCCTTGTGAGGAGCTGCAGCCACCATCAGGCCTCCCCTCAGCTCCTCTGCTCTGGGCTGAGCACAGCCAGGGACCTCAGCCGCTCCTCATACCTCTCCCTTCTAAACCCAAAGATACCACTAAAGGAACTGTATACCAACTGTATTTTTAGCTTACAGTATCAAGAGTCTGATTCTGAAATGAGATTTAAGAAAACCTTAAAAGCAAAATCCATTCCAGAAGCAGAAGCCATGAGAAAGTCACGGCATACGTGACCAGCGTGCAAAAAATGGTTACCAGATGCTTGTTTCCTTCCAACTAAAAACCCCATGAGAGGAAGCTTCTGCTGCGCTGTTCATCCTCATTCCAGATTATATTCCAAGTGAAGGAGACCACATTCCAACATATTCCAACAATATTTCATTGAGTAAAGTGCTTCAGGTCTCAAATCCCATTGTTTTGGCTGAACTTGCTTACATATGTCAGTTCTCTACAGTCTACACAAAGTGTTTGGCTATTAACAGGGCTGTATCTGATCCCACTGAATAATTCCAGTGGAAATGGTCAAACGTAGTTCCTCTTCAGATTTCTTCCAGACTAAAGAGTTAATACTAATTTTCTCTTGGAAATATTTTGAACAAGGAAAGAAGATAAACACTGAAAGTGTCTTATTCTTTAGAAAGACTTTGGAAACTGGAAAAACAAACAAACAAAACCATTTGAATGCAGTTCCTCTATGCATTTGTGATCAACTCATCTTAGAAGCTAGGCTGCTAAAGTTCCAACTTATTTTCCAGTAATTCTGGATACACCTGAAACAAGAAGAATGTGAATGCATCAGATATGTAAGAATTTATTTTTTCCTGCTTATTAGATATTATATAAGCAGAATGAGCATTTCCATGATAAGGTTTTGTTTTTACTGCTTCAGGAGACATTAACAAGAACTGATTCATCTTGGAAGCACACTTTCTTTATAAATGTGTGTACATTGCACATATCCACACAAGTGTACATATTCATTACAGTTCATTTTCTTCTGTATTCTCACAAAAAAGGTGGATTATGTGCAAATTAGGAATTCTGCCCATTTTGATTAACATTTGCTGTAGCCTTTGCTATCGGTTGAGGTGTGACAGCGATATTCCCTCCTATGAAATTGCTGTTTTCCAAAGCACCAAAACCTGGGGAGGCAAACAATGTCTTCACTGGAAATAGTTCACAGTTATCAAAACAATGTTCTGCAGTCAGCTGCTGAAATACCAGAGGAATCCTTTTCTTTAGATGGACATGAAAAAAAAGTACGAAAAAAAATAATCCAGAAAACAAATAACATCCCTCCCAACCTTACTTCAGAAAAATGTTTAGAATATCTTTACTTTTGAAACATCCCCAAAATGAAAATACATCCCCAAGCCCTACTGTGGATGTAGGTCACAAGAATAGCAGTCTGAACTTGAAGTTGTTCAGGGAAAAAAAAAAAAATACCCAAGAAGGCCCATTAGAACATAAAGCACTATGAGGAACAGTTGCATAAACAATTTGCATTCTCTCAGTGGAAAAGCAAATTTGACTTTGAAGCAAGATTACTTTGAATAGACCGCACAAAGAGCCAACTTGATACTGTGTTTCATCTGCTACAGCCATCCACAGAGCGTCTTACCACTGAAGGTGAGATGCTGCCATTCCCATTTGTCAGTTTAAGCTCTGACTCAGACAGTGTCATTGGTACTTCCATTCTGAACTGCTTAAACCATGCTTGTTCCCACGTAAGCTCTAATTAAGTTTTTATGCGATATTCTTCATGCAGTCCTTCCTTTCTGGAAGGACAATAAGAGAGAATCATGGGGATTTCCAATGTGGTATAGCTTCAATACTGCTATTTTGGAAATAGAACCAAGAAAGGGTTAAAGAAGTAAGTGTGCAAAATTTATTAAGTTCTTCAATGAACACCGGAACATGACATTTATAAAATTAGAACACATTTTTGAGATTAAAAAAATACAAAAACACCAGCAGTTGCTTGCTGTAAAACACAATGGCCCACGTGTAACTCAAACCTAGTTTATTCTAAGTCAGTTCTGCCGTAAAAAATAATCCATAAAAAATAAAAATACTTTGACAGAAGAAAGTGGTGTGCAGACAAATATAACTGCAGCATCTTTACAATTTGTACAAAGAGTTGGCTGTTGGAAAGAAAAGACTGAGTTGGAAAAGCTGTGAAGGACAGTGTCCTTGCCATGCTGTTAGAAGGCATTTTCTAAATACAACTTGGATATTTGTACATACAGAATAAAGTTTCACATTCACAAATCCCATTCAGTTACAAGAGTTCTAACCTTCTGGTTAGAGAAGAAAAAAAGAAAAAAAGAACAGGATATTCATCTTAATATGCCTTATCATCAAAGTAATTGTTGAAGTATTTTTCAAAGTGTTATTCGGTTATTTTATGTATTCATTGGCTGCCATTCTAAACGCAGCACAATGCGGTTTGACCATACCTCTATTTACAAAGTGCTTCCACTGTGACTTTTCTTTTTTTTATTTTCCACAGTGGAGTGCCTTCTCCCCACTTGGTACTTGCCCATGTTAACCAGTGCTATGGGAGAAGAGCACCCCAATACACAGCTTCACACACATGGAAGTGGGCACTGGGAGCACCTGGCAGCCACGGCTATATGGAATTTTAAAGGGATGCTCAGAGGATTTGCCTCGTTGAGGCTGTTGTCTTCTTTGCTCTGGGTACTTTCCAGAGCATACTTTGCTCTGGACTTACTGACTCAAAAAACACTGTCTCCAAGGGGGCTGGAAGATGCCAGAGAAGTACTTGAAATGGTATTTGGCATCAATTTTCTTTTGCCTGCATAAGGATAATCTAAAGACTCTGTCAAAGTACACACTGGCACACAAAATAAACCTGTAAGAGAGAAATCCTTCTTGTGCAACACAGTAGGCTTTCATCAAGGTTATAGGTTCAAGTATATGAAGCATACAGATCTCTTCTCTTTATTTGGATAGTATTCCTTTTACCATCAGATGACTATTCAGTCAAAATGGTGTAAGCTACCAGAACTCCGTGGTGCTTTAACTGCAGTCAGCTGGCAGCAGAGAAGGTATTTCATTTTCCAGTAACAAAGTGCAGATTTGAAAACTTCAGAACAAGGATCCCAAAGTCATATAGTCTTCATTAGGCCGAAGACTTTCATAACTAAAAAAAGTTCAAGTGTTTATTATACTACAAGTCCCATCTTTGAATTTTATTTCCATAGAAGTTATAGTATGTCCTTTCCTAGTGCTTCTTCTGATCCTTTGCTCTGTGAGGTATTATCATCGTAAGAGTAATTCCCCGAATCTCGACTGCTCTGTTTGAAATGTCTGTTGCCTCTAAAATCATTTTGATTTACTTCTTCTGCGATGCTACTTTCAATTATGTAACAAATTTCTACTGGTTCTTCTGCAGCAGGCACAAATGGACTGCTAAAGAGCTGTCCTCCAAAGCCCTGCAAAAACAGAAGCGCAAAGAAAGATGAAGATTCATATACAACACCTAAAAAATAACCCCACTTAACATGAAGGCCATACAACTACACTGTACTGTATCCAATAGTCACAAATTTTTCTACCTATAGCATGCAACCTGCTCTCTTAAGTTCAGGAATGAAAAGTCGTGATAAAGTTTAGCTGCATTTATACATTGTTCTAGCAACCTCAACTCTTCTGCTATGTTTGCAGCTGTCAATCATGTATATAATCACAATACTTCATTGATTACAGCCTTGAGACCACTCAAGAAATAAAAGGAATGAATGAAGCAAGCTGCTACAGCACGACACCAAGCCTTACATAGCTCTCAAGAGTGCCACTGTCTGTTCTATGTGCTTCAAATCTATTCTCTGAAATGGTTTTTATATCAAATAAATACACAATATTAATTATGTTATCAGTATTCTACTGAACAAAAGAGCTAAAATGCTGCCTTACAAATTAAGTTCAGATTAGCCCTTGAAAACTACGCAACTAGGGTTAAATTATAGCTGTGTTCAGAAAGCTCTGCACATTACATATCATAAGAGCCCCAAGGAGAAGGTGATACATTAGGAAGGCCACACACCGCTCAAGTCAGTGGTCTGGGAAACACTGAAGAAAGCTGTGTGAGGAGTAGTTCTGGATATGCTCCAATACAGAACCGTGATTCTATGATACACTCACATTCTAAAATATATCCACATTTACGTGTGGCACTGTTTACTCTAGAATGGGATCACTATTAAGTACTATGCCAAGCAGAGCTCAGAAACTGCATAATCATCCTTTTTGGGACTTGAACCATAAAGGTCATCATGTCAAGAGATGGCAGACATTTGCTATATCAAAATTTCCTCCAAAGATTGAACTTGCATTTTTACCTCCTTTGAGTTTTAAAGGACAGGCAATAACAACAGTTCTTTGATCACACAGCCTCTCAGATGATAAAGAGACACAGAAGATATGGCAGAAATGTAATATGACTTCCACAGAATACACAAAGCTGGACAGACGCTTCCAACATCCAACTCTCACCAGCTTCCTGAGCCAGATATGGTTTCTGTTTATTTTAGTAATGTTTCATTCAGTTTTCTTCTACAAAGATGCCCTTGATCCAATTAACCCTTCCTGTATCCCAAACAGTCTTATGACCAAGAGATCTGTAGGTCTGCCTGCTTGAAGATGCTTTGGTTTTGAATCTGGATCTTAATAAAACCATTCAATTCTCTCTAATTCTAATAATGAAAGAGCCAGAAAATGCTCCATCAACTTCTATGCATAGAACCACACAATGGTTTTGGTTGGATTTTTAAAGATCATCTACTTCCAACCCTCCCCCCTCACCATGGGCAAGGACTGTTAAGAGGTTGCTCAAGCCCCATTCAACCTGACTTTGAATGCTTCCATGAAGGAGGCATCCACAACTTCCCTGGGCAACCTGCTCCAGATGCTCCTCATCACAAAAATTTCTCCTCATATCCAATGTGAAACTATCCCATTTCAGTTTTAAATGATTGTCCCTTCTCACTACAGGCCCCAGCATTTAAAAAAAAAATTAAAACAAAACAACAAACATAAGGTGAGCTTATACAAGAGGCCACAAATTCAGAGCCTTCTCTAAGCCAAGCAACCGCAGCTCTCAGCATTTCTTCACAGGAGAGGTGCTCCAGCCCTCTGACCATCTTTATAGCCCTACTCTTGAGATGTTCCAACAACTCCATGGCCCTCTTGCATTGGGAGTCCCAGACTTGAATGCAGTACTGCAGGTAGAGCCTTATGAGTTAAAAAGCAGGCAATCAACTCCTTGACCTGCTGACTAGGCTTCTTTTCAAGCAGTCCAGGATATGACTGACTTGCTTAGGCTGCAAACACACATTGCCAGCTCATATCTACCACTAGTATCTCCACGTCCTTCCTTGTAGAGGTGCTCTCAGTCAACTCCCGTCTCCAAGATACTCATGATTCCCTCCCAAAGAAACCTTCAGATAAACTAGTGAGGTGTAATGCAACAAGGAACAAACAAACTGGAAGCAATAAAAATCAAGTTTTAAGCAGCAAGAAAATAATGTCAAGCTGGTAAGTGAAAGGATGTGAGTAAGTCCCAGTGCCATTCTGTGTTACGCAGAATTCTAGAACATGTTACTACTCAATTTTTCCCTTGGGCATTCCTGCATTTTGTTAAAAAGTATACAATTAACCTGTAAGACTACAAGATAACAGAATCACTTCTTTCTTTCCATTATATTTTCTGCTTAAAGAAAAATAAATCTCATCTTACCTCTATGTTCAGAGGAGTCCGGCATGAAGGAAAGAACATGTACTTGATTTTATTGTAGGCTTGATACAGGAAAAAAATAACCAGCAATGCCACAATCAAGACAACAATCAGCGCAGCTACAAATGTTGCTAAAATGATCAGAGGTAAGCTTTTACCTGAAGAAGGGAAAAAAAAACCAATAAACCAAACATTTAGTCTAGGTATTCATGAACTACTACCAAGATTATAACAGATGTTTTCCAAATCTGACACAGTGCTTATCATAGAATTTTGCAATCCTACATCACTATAGCCAGGCACGATGATCATTATGAAAATGATGTCATCCTTATACCTTAAGTAATTTCATTAAAATCACAGCACAAGAGATTTATCAAATATGAGAACACAGGAATCTGCATACAGGATCAGAACCAGGATCCAGTGATTCCCTCACTACCTGACAGCAAGACAGAAAGGCTGCCCACAGACAACCGCATGAAGCACCTGATGCACACAAATCTGTTACCCCGCTGGCTCTGGCCCCAGACTACATAATCTGAAACTAATGGAAATACGGGAGTCAACATTTCCACGTTATGGAAATTTCCATGGGTTATGGAAGGAGAATGAACAATTAAAACAGCAAAGTTGGCTGCTGGCTTTTCAGCCAGGAAATGATTAGAATGGCCAGACTTGGAAGACCTCTAGGAGCACAAAAGAGTTTCTTTGACAGGAAAGGAGCTCCTGTTCTAAGATTCAGATGACTGTGGCCCAGTCAGTAGGGAGAAAAAAGATCTAGCAAGCAACTTATCTATTCCTTTCAGATGAGTATATAGGAATAAATCAATCCCAAGCATATTCCGACTATTTCCTATACTGGTAATCTACACAACTGCTCAACTTCTTACACTAGTACAGAAACCTATGTAAGTATAGAATAGTGAGATAAATTTCACTTCAGTGCTCAAAAACGATCCTGTATTCCTGTTCCAACTCAAGAACCATAGAAAGGCTTCTAACAGGCAAGGTTCAGTTCTAAGACTTAAATTTTGAACCTTGTGGTAGAAGAATAGAAAGCAGAACCCAGCTTTTGATAGCAAAATATTGTCATCAAATAAATCTTTCAGCTGAATAGTCATAGGGTGTTCAGTGATTAAGTTCAAGAGTTCTGCAAGCTTCCTTCTATTCTACTCCTCTATTCTACTTTGCAACACATTCTCTCTATCAAACAAACCAACTGAAGGGAGATTGAACACACTATAATAACAGGAAACACTTTACAAATAACCTAGATGAGACAATCGGGACTTTTTAATCTCTATTTCCAGTTAGTACAAGTGATCAAAGAACAAAAACATTCCACACAGATATAAGAATATCTGGGAAACACATGGCACAATCTGTGTGACTTTCTATCCCAATATGGAGGCTGGAACGTACTTCTTGGTCTTTAGTAGGTTAAGTTCAATAGGGCAATATGGGGAAATCTAATCTTTAACCAGTTGAACAATTAAAGAATTTATTTTATGAAACTAAAAAAAGGTAACATTTAATTATTTTTAGGATTAATAAAGACAGGAAGTGAGGACTATATAAATCACTACGTCCCAGAAGTTTATTATGTGAGAAAATAATAATATGACTATTAAATTTTCTTAGTATCAGTTTGGATAGTTCTTTATTTCTACTAGTGCTAAGAGCTCTTACTAAAAGACAACCAGCCAAATTAAATTCAACAGTTTAACATGCCCTGATGTTGACTGAATATAACCCATCCTCAAACCTATTTTCATTTTGCATACAATGTGCAAACGAGTCAGTAACGAGTCTGAGTGTTTTCATCTTTATTTGTCCCCTAAAGTGCCCCCTCACACTTTAGACTAGGATTTTTTTTTAAATTAAGTTAATTCACAAAATAATTAAGACAACTCAAGAATAAAATACTCTTAAAAATGTAGCACCTAGAGATTCCCTGCACCCTCATAACCATATTTAGGAAGTAATGGACATTAAAGTGTGCTATTAACAAGCTGGAATTAAGTTTAATTCATAATCATTACAGTGACTATTCTGAGACAATTTCTAAACTCAGATGTACTGTGGAATAACCGCAATGCAGTTTTGTTGAGGTGAGAACAGAAGTCGTATCAGTACAGCAACAGGACAGAACACAGCAGCAGTGACAGACCTTTGCCCAATGGGTGCTGACTTGATAAGGCCGTTCCATCGTGCTGCAAATACTTCCTAACTAGTGAGGACTGCAAAGGCCAGTGAAGTGCTAACAGTTTCAATTCCGTAGGTGTAACAAGTCCAAAGTTCATCCTACCTCCAGGTGTTCCGATGCATTCCTCTTTGCTGAAATCACTGCTTTTGTTGTAAGCTACTGAGAACGCTTGTACTTTCACACAGTACAAAGTTGAGGGTGTCAGATCAGAGACTGTCGCTATTGTCTGTTTTGTTTCTTTCATTTTTACTTCCTCCTGAAAAAGAGCAAAGTAAGGTGCACATACATATTATAAGAATCACTCACCAAGAGTTTTGGACTCTGCTGAAGAAGTAATTCTGTAAGTAGCTTTGAATAAAACAGAAGAACCACGTAACTCTAAAGCAAGCCGATTCAGAAAACATTGGATTGTCAAGAAGATACCATTTTCACCATACCAAAATTTTGCAATCAAAACTGATGTACTGTGTGCAAAATTAAACTCCTTCCAGTTACTGTTTTCCTTTTCCCACAAGTTTATACACACACGTTTCCCGATTACAATAAAAATATTTTGCTCTAAGAACATTTAAAGGCTATGAGGAGATGTATTAAAACATGAACTGGAAACATTCAAGGCTTCATTATTTTATTATACATGTAGGTATAAAACTGCAAATACAGAAATAAGCATTTGAGAGGCAAGAATCTACGTTAGGACAAGACTCCTACAGAGATACTGTAAGAAAGAAACCTCTGTTCAAAAGCAAGCCATTTGGCAGCTTTATGAAACTCAGAACGTAGCTTTACAAAATCATTACATGGCCACGTGAATGAAAAAAGATCAAAATCACCTCAGGTTGTAATGCTAGACTTTTTAAAAGAATCTTTCACAAAAACAAACAGGCACCATGACTGGCACACCGTGTACGTACCTCTTCTGAAAATAAGCTTCTTTAGAACTTAAATGGACTGTTCGTGTCATAGCAAATTGCACAGACTGTTTTAAGCACTTGATGATTTCATACCTCATTATCTGATGAATTCTTCCAATACAGAATCTGGTACGATAAATCATAAAGGTCACTCATGATTTCACTCTCAGGTCCTCCTGGAGGAATAATCTTGACATGGAGCAAAACATCACTGATGTCCAGCTTTATACCAGGAGGGCCAATTTCATCTTCAGACGTTAAAAAAAAAAAAAAGAAAGGTTAAAAAAAAAAAAAAAGACTGACAGAATAGAAGTAACAATACTGAATAAAACACAGCCATTTAAATCTATGAAAATTTTTTTTAAACGTGTGTTTAAAACCCTGACTTGAGTAATAGTTTCACCTGTACGTATCTGTATGCATAAGGGCAGCTCCAAAAGTACTGCCTCGTATTTTATTTTGTTGACCCATGACAACAGAGGTGGATGTTGGCAGTATGGCAGTAAAGGCTGAACCTTCCCACCAATATGCCATTACATGTTGCTGTCATGTGGCACACAGCAGCAGAGGGGCGGTTTGACATAACGGCGTTTGACACAGAAGCGTGTATGAAGCAAAGGTGTGTCACTGAATTCCTCTGTATGGAAAAAATGGATCTCACTGATATTCACCGACACTTCAAGGGAAACCAAAGACTGGATGTGAGTACAGTGAAGCAGTGGGTGATGCATTTTAGCAGTGGTAAGAGACATGAAAGACAAGCCATGGACAGCCATGCACAGCTGTCAAGACTACAAAGCATGCAGTATGTCTCAATCAGCTCATCCATCATCAGTATCTAGATGGGAGCTACAGGAAAGAAGGGGTCAGAGTCTTTAGCAGGGTCTGTGGTGATAGAACGAGGGGAAAAGGCTTCAAGCTCAAAGAGAGTAGATTTAGTTTAGATATAAGGGAAAAAAATCTTTTACGGTGAGGATGGTGAGGCACAGGAACAGGTTGCCTGCCCAGTGATGTGGTTGATGCCCTGTCCCTGGAGACTTTCCAGGTAAGGCTGGATAAGACCCTGGGCAACCTGATCTCTTTGGGCCAATGAAGGATGGGCCGTATGGGCAACATTTTCCTAGCAACAATACCATCATAGCAGCTGTGAAACAGCAGGTCACATGAGCCACCTCCACTGCTGCAGACATTTACAAACAAAGCATGCAGGCTCTTGTTTATCAGTGATGGAAGCATACAGCTAACTGTGGTGACTACGTTGAAAAATATTGTTTTGTAGCTGAAAATTTGCTCTATCAAATTGTGTTACTCTCATCTTTTTATCTGTGCTAGTTTCCATGGAATTAAATAGGAGGCATCACTTTCAGAGCAACTCATGTAGCATCAAGTACAAGCTGGCTGAGAAATGAAAAAATTTAAGAAAGAATATCTCCTTACTCGTTACCAGAGGATCTACTCTTATATCTTTAGACAAACATGATTTATTATATTCATTCGTGGCCTGCACACGGAAGTAATGAGATGCCGAAGTAGGCTCGATGACAGACGACAAATTGCATTTCATGTCAGTGATGTTCTCACATCCTGGTACCTTCCGCCACTTCAAGGAATAATCATCATAAAGGTTCTTTAGGTACCCACTGCAAGAAACATTTCAATGTCTTTTTATGATGTAGGGCCCACAAATTTAAAAAAAACAAACAAACAAGAAAACTAGTTCTTCTATTTATAAATGAAACAATGAAGTCAACTAAATCAGGAAGTACAAACGAGTGCCTTACTTAATCCTCACTAGAAAAATTTCCTGTTGTAAAAATTTTTACAATTCAAATTCAGATTTTTCAACGAGTTCTATGAAGTTACTTTTATGTCACGTTGAAGGAACTCCAAAAGAATGCTGCTCTTGATGAGCTCTCTCTCGTCATTTTGATGCCAGTCACAGTATTTGTTCCACATACAACTGTATATTAAGATGCATGCATTTAGATATGACATTTTCTTTTTCAAATGCTGGAAAGTGACCAGAAGTAATCAAATATGTTGACAGTTGAAACCTTGAACAACAGCATTTTGCTCATGACTTCTAGTCATCTAATTTCTTCACATTTAAAAAGGTACAAGGAAATGCAAACTTCCTATCTTAGAAGAAATGCTACTTAGAATACATAGAGTAGTCAATTCTACCAGGTATTTAGCACTCCTAAGACAAGACTAGCATTCAGAAGTTCTACAACAGGCTGTATGCAATCCTTTAAAAAGCCACTAGATGAATTCAGTGCTTCACAGAATGTGTTGAAACACATTTACAAAGTATTTAACTTCTAGCAAGCATTTGCAAAAGACAGCAAATGCCATTTAGAACTACACTACAGAGAGATGGAAATTGCTTAACTCACGTGAGATACTGCACGGTATAGTTCACATGTTCTTTATAGTGATTATCCCAAAGCAGATAGAACTGCATGTTCAAAGCAAAAGCTCTCACATTCGTTGGACAAAGAAGGTCATTTACTGCTCAAAAGAAAAAGCAGAAGTTACTGGGTAGTAATAAGCTTTGTATCACATACAGCAATTCCTCACTGAGTGAGCATTCCTCACACAAATGGTCATGGTACACATTCAGGAAGTTTACAGAACAGTAAAAAACAAACAAACAAACAAACAAACAAACAGTTATGTTTGAATTATAAAGATGACAAACTGATATGCTGTATATACAACAGAATGTAAGCCTTTAACAATAAAAGCATTAGTTTAGTTCACTACAGTTAAAATGAAGGAGAGATGCATGAAGACTTGTAGAAATAAACTAGTCCAGCAGTGACTTGCCTAGAAAACTATGTGAAATATACACAAACAAACACAAAGCAGTTTTGATGTATCATCCACTCAATCTAGAGTTTAATTTTCTACATTCCCACACTGTAATTTTTCCTGAAACACACGTTGAGGAATACTTAAAGACACTTGAACTGCGCACAAAAGAATTTAAGTGTAGACGTGCAAAGCAAGCTATTAATTGCAAGCAAGTTGCACACAGGAATTCTTCAGAATCTGCAAAAATAAAGTCCAAAAGGCTTGCATAAAAGACATTTTTCTAAGCCTGGCTCCACTTCATATGCATTCATTCATTACCTAATACACAAAAGTATTTTATTTTGTCAACACATGCTTCCCTTTCCTCTTGATTCAAAGTCACAAATCCAAAAAAAAATATCTAGTTTTCCAATACAGAGAAAGTAGTGTTCACAATCCAAATCACTGGACAGAATTTGCCTCCACACGAAAACCTCTGTGTACTATAAAAACTTCTAATATCAATAGGCAACATTTTACATTGGTTTAAAATAGAAAATTCTAAATAACATGTGATGATTGCTGCTATACCAAAGAAGGAACCTGTTTGAAGTAAGATGACTTCATACTTTACCTTTACGGGTGGTTTTTATGCAATGGATTGGACTGAACAGGCCTTCTCGATAGTCCAGAAGAATAATTGCTTGAACTTTCAAACAATAGGTAGTCTCTGGAGCAAGACCATCTATTACATCCATAGGTAAAATCTTTTGATTTCTGACCTATAAGAGAGAATTGTGAACAGTATATGAAGATAACAGCTCTTCCAGATGAGCTGATTTTCAAGTATCCTTTCCACCCGCCAGGTTTCAGTCTATTTGTACAACATCACAGGAGCATAGGATGGTTTGGGATGAAAAGGACCTTTAGGATCACCTAGTCCCAATCTCCTAGTGTAGGCAGGGATATGTCCCTCTGGACCAGGCTCCTCAAAGCCTCATCCAGCCTGGCCTTGCATGCCTCCATGGAGGGAGCATCCACAACATCTCTGGGCAACCAATGTCTGTTCCAGTGTCTCACCACCATCACAGTAAAGAATTTCTTCCTAACATCTAGTCTCAGTGTACCATCTTCCAGTTTAAAGCCATTTCCCCTTGTCCTGTTGCTACATGCCCTTACAAGGAGTCCCTCCCCAGCTTTCCCTAGGCAGTGCTAAAGTAGGGAACAAAGGACGATACGTGTAGCCGATTCAGCGCTGAAAGGAAGTTTCTAACTTTGCTCCTTTACATATGAAACTAGATTTCCAGTTTCAGGAATGCAGCACAGCTCCGGATGAAACGTAACTGAGGAATTCAAGTGCACTATGTTCATTGAACAAACGCTTCCTCCTCTCCCCACTTGGCTGACCAGACATGTCAGACACACAGCTTGTACTTCAATTATAAGAACTCCAGAAGATCAAATTAGCCTCTTATCTCGCCCTTACCCTTCCCTATCTTTATCCTACTGTGTTTCTTCCCACTGCCTTTCTTTCCTTTCTTTCCTTTCCCTGTTCCTGCTGGCTGACAGTAGATCCTGCTCCAGTTCATGTGAGATGGTTTCACTTCACCCCTCATGCATTAACAGCTGGCTCTGGGATTTAAGAGAAACATAGCAATTCTCATAAAATACCTAACATAGTCCTATAGAAATACAAACACACAAATTAAAAACAATTTCTCAGCCACGCTGCAACAGTTGTACTATTATTGTGTAACTAAACAAGCTATATATTTAAACAATTCAATTTTAGAGCATTCAACAATTAAGGCAAAGGTTATGGTCAAAAACATCAGAATATAATCATACCTCTTCTACATTGGATGAATTTTTCCAGATAACTACATTATATTTAAAAAGCAGAGGGTTTAGCCACATTTTTCGGACTTGATTTGCTTCTGGAGGAGAAACCTTAATTTTAATGGCTCCATTTATGGACTGCAACGCTACTTCAGGGGGACCAATCTGAGCTGCAAATATGAAAAAGTGTGATGAATGCTTAAAGGAAAACAAACCAACATTTAAATTACATTAATAATACACAGCTACTGTGATTTAGTATCTTACTTTCAACTCTTTCAATGCTGTAACAAAACTACAGGAATTGCCCACAGAAACTTAGTTTTAATTCTTCTCAGGCAGTAACTCACAGAAATCTGACCTAAAATATATGACAGCGTTGCCTGAAATTAAAATGCAGTATTACAACTGAACATTTTCTGTAAAGGAATGAAAAAGCTGGACTGTATTTTAAAATAAGTAAGGCAAAAAACTTAGCTCAAACAAATCAATCCAGTAGTACTGCACAATAGCCTTCCTTCACTATCCTATAATGAAAAGCCAAGAGGTCAGTAGAAGACCTCCAGGAAAGCCCATTTCAGGGAGGTTTTATGGAATCTAAAAAGACAGAGTGATAGTAAGATCCCTCAGAAGAACAGCACCACCATCAATATTTTTCCCTTTCCAGAAATCACCTGTAAGTACCTTACATTACTTTAAGGTTGAAACAGTCACTAATTTATGCTGTTGTAAGCAGAAGAAACGACATATAGAAGCCACAATAAAGTGCAGAAGGACATTTAACTAGATATGTTGCTATATGTAAGGAGCTCATACCTATTTCATACGGAATCATTTCAAAAATGCTAGACCATGGAGACTTGTCTTCCCTTCTTTCAGCCCTTATGCGCATGTGATGCACATCATAGTATGCAGTTATTGCTGAAGAAAAGCCACATTCCGTGTGACTGACATTCTGACAACCAGATAATTCCCTCCATTCTGGTTTATCTGTCTGAACATCATCAAAGCTGCGAGAAGAAGATAAAATAAAATAAAAATCAAAGCAATCTAAATCCTCAGTTTTCTTCACCTTCTTCTAAATGCTAAGAAGTATCAGTTTGCCTAGCATTTAGCACCAATTACACTGGTGCTGGTGATACCTATTTTGTCAGCCACAAGTTGATACCACCACTTAATTCATTACTTTAACCTAGCACTTTATCAGTTTAACCTTTTTACCCAAGAGTATCAGACTTTGTAGACTGATAGCTAACCACTAGGTTTATTCAGCGTGTGAACACAGTGTCTGAGAACGGCAATAAAGAACTGTCAAAATCCAGAATTACTTCCTCTCTCAAATTTAGCTTGTGTGTGTTGACACAACCTAGCTCAAAAAAAAGGAAAGAACCCCCCAAAACAGAGAAGAATCAATACATTTGAAAACTACATTTCCAAATGTACCATTTTATTGCCCAGTATTGAGAATTACTACTAAGTGTGCTCTGTGTTTATAACACATCCCTATCAGTAACAATCTAATTTTACATGTAAACTAGAAATATGAAGGACAACTCTTGGATTCTATGTCAAGAAATATCCTCCTAGCAGTTTTATGTGGCAGCATCAAGAAACATAAATCAGTCAGTAAACCAATTTGCTCTTCTGTAAAACTCCAGGTCTGATACTTTGTGGCTCAGCATGAAGCTACTACTTACTACTGGTATTGTGCTGAAAACGTCACATTGGTACCATCCCCAGTGTAGTTCCACCTCAGGGTGAAATTTGTATTTACAGCATAAACCTGAATATCCTGAGGACTCTTCAGATCAGTCTGGCCTATAAATAAAAGACAATATCAAGCTATATAAGGATTGGGATAAGTAATTTTGACACAGTATAAGGAGAAACCACTTTTGTTAAAAAGACTGACAGTGAAATAATTATCCCCCTATCTCCCTTTCAAAAACACATGCAGTCATAACATTCATCACATGAAGTTCACTGCTACGAGCAATTACAAGCAATCTGAATGCTTTTATGCCATATTTTATTGGTTGGATCCAACATCTGGAGCTCAGCTGCAAACCACTCGGGACTGACCTAATGCTCTCATTTCACAGCTGTGGAACAGACACTGCGTCAGACTTTGTGCCACACATTACTGCCACAAAAATCAATGCACGGCCTTGAATATAAATCCCATTCAGTGAGGTTTCTTCTCACAGCAGGTTTTCTACCTCTCTTAAGTCCTATGTTTTCTTTTACCCAAGGAACAGCACATAAAATGACATACAGAGGGCAAGGGTTAAACCTGAGGACACGTATAAGAATGATTAAAATGTCAAGGGAAAGAGCAGTCCACGAGAGGAGAAGAACTAACCTCTGTCAGGGAGATAGCCAACAGGAGGCAATATTACATATGGATTAAAAGTGCTCAAACTAAAAATCAGGAAGCTTTGTGAAAAAAAAAAGGTTACAGAGTAATCATTGAAATGAACATTTCAAAAGGTTTTTTTTTGGTGGGACCATAGTAGAGGAACGAAGGGAACATTTGTCAAAAAATTTGCTTGTTCAATAGGGGTCATGCCGGCACGTTACCTTCATATAAATCTAAGCAGTATAGAATCATAGAATTGTTTAAGTTGGAAGGAACCTTTCAAAGGTCCAACCCCCTGCAATGAGCAGGGACACCCACAGCTCCATCAGGTGCTCAGAGCCCATCCAGCCTGACCTTGAGTGTCTCCAGGGACAGGGCATCCATCACCTCTCTGGGCAACCTGTTCTACTGCCTCACCACCCTTACTGTAAAAAACTTCTTCCTTATATTTAATGTAGACCTCCCCACCTTCACTTTGAAATAATTTTCCCTTATCGTATCACAACAGGCCCTGCTTAAGAGTCTGTCCCCTACTTTCTTGTAGCCCCTGTACCACAGGCTATGCTTTTACCCTATCTAAAAGTGGAATATAATAGCATTAACTATATTCGGTGGTTTTGCAGAAGTTCACTATAGGAACGTAATCTCCTTCAAAAGCAGTAGAATGGGTAAGGAAGCACACTGGGATGAGGATGCTAGCTTACATACACAACTTTCCCTCCCTTCCTCTCCCCCCTCCCCACCCATGGGTTTTATTGTAAGAGAAACAGTGCAAAAGCTTTGCCAACCATAGCGTAGGATTGCAGGCTGTTATGATGTGGCATAGGAAAGCGTGTGATGTTTTGGGAAATGGACTCAAGTCTACCACAGAAGATGCCAAGCTGTACTTCCTCACAGGAATTGCTGCATTTTGAAGCCTATCTGAACAAGCAAGTTCACAGCCAGTGGCAGAAACCATTCTGGTATAAATTCTCCAAATCCGGAAGAGAAGCAAATCACTCTGAACTCCAACACAAGCCTTTCTGATGGTTGGATAGTGAATTCAGAAGGAACAGGTTTAATAACAGCCCATAAACCAGCCCATAAACAGATTATCATGAGCTTCAGGTTTGATTGCCTCTTTTCTCTGAGAACTTCCTCATGCAAGCTGGAACAACATTGACCCCAGCTTGACACTGATTCTTTTGTAATCCTCACACATTGCTGGAACCAGGCACTAAGAGCTGCTTTCAGAGGCCAAGAAGCATCAAAACAAGCAGCTCTGCTCTGCACAAACAAAACTGCCGCTTCATTGAGCGCTTCGTCTGTAGGACTTCCTCCCTTTGGACTGCATGTGCTCAGCTCTTGCCTGGTTTATGAAATGAGTCAGACTCTCAACCTCAGTGCTACAAGCTGCTGTCCCATTATACTGCAGGTATCACAATGTATTTGCTGCTGTTTTCTTTCCTGCTCCGCTGCCAGCTGCTGCTGCAGACCAACACTGAACCAGATGGCCTTTTGGCTTCAACAGATGCAAAATGTAAATACAGAAACAGAACACTAAAACCCCACAGCACTCATAGATCTGTCCTGAATCTGATTAGGCATCTTCCTCCATGCCCTTGCTGGAAAAACAGATTACTAGTTTATAAAGCTCTCCTGATCCTCAGAGACAAACCTGACAACTCGATCTAACACCTTCACGAGGAAATCAAATTTCTTATGCGAGCTTAAATAACTATTTATTGAAGGCTCCAAGCCCCAGTTATCCTGCTCACTCCATCTCCTGCTTTCATTTTCCCATGTAAGTAAAACGTACTAGTTTTGTGAATAATTATCATTCTTGTCTTATGCATTCTCTCCAAACAAACTCCCTTGGAACAACGTAACTCACCAGCCACAGTGCTCTAGCCGAGTTCTATAAATGAAGAACAGCCTCGCAGAAAGAGTCTCAACCTTTTCATTCTAATTAGCACTGCTACACCCCAGCACTTTTCGAGTTTCCCCCAGTATTTCAGGTTGATTTAACATTGTTCTCAATAACACAGATGTGCATAGGCGATCCACGCCTATCCTTTCGCACAATAATCCCTACTTCCAGAGTATTGTGTTTGCTTCCCTAAAGCAATTATTTCCTAAATTCCAATAAAGAATAACCACGGAGTCAAGGAGTAAATTCAGCAACACTTGATTCCCAGAGAAATTTCAAGATTCAGCTAGAAACCCAGTGTGCAAAGCAATACTTATTCCAAAGGCTCTGATTTCTTTGCTTGATTCAATGACAAAAAGAACGCACCTTTCCCCAGACCCTCAGTTTCTTCACTACCAAATTAGTTCAACATACATTCCTATCTCAGGGAGAACAATCAACCAAAAAACACCCTTTAAAGGTCATCACAGAATTGTTTGAGTTCAAAGGAACCTTTCAAAAGCCATCTGGTCCAACCCCCCTGCAATGAGCAGGGGGACAAACAGCTCCATCAGGTGCTCAGAGCCCATCCAGCCTGACCTTGAGTGTCTCTAGGGATAGGGAATCCATTGCCTCTCTGGGCAACCTGTTCTACTGCCTCACCACCCTTACTGTAAAAAACTTCTTCCTTATATTTAATGTAGACCTCCCCACCTTCACTCTGAAATAATTTTCCCTTATCATATCACAACAGGCCCTGCTTAAGAGTCTGTCCCCTACTTTCTTGTAGCCCCTGTACCACAGGCTATGCTTTTACCCTATCTAAAAATGGAATATAACAGCATTAACTATATTCGGTGGTTTTGCAGAAGCTCACTATGTTTTTCCACTGTCAGTTGGATAGAAGATGCATCAAAGTAATCTCCTTCAAAAGCAGTAGAATGGGTAAGGAAGCACACTGGGATGAGGACGTTAGCTTACATACACAACTTTCCCTCCCTTCCTCTTCTCCCTCCCCACCCATGGGTTTTATTGTAAGAGAAACAGTGCAAAAGCTTTTCCAACCATAGCGTAGGATTGCAGGCTGTTATGATGTGGCATAGGAAAGCGTGTGATGTTTTGGGAAATGGACTCAAGTCTATCACAAAAGATGCCAAGCTGTACTTCCTCACAGGAATTGCTGCATTTTGAAGCCTATCTGAACAAGCAAGTTCACAGCCAGTGGCAGAAACCATTCTGGTATAAATTCTCCAAATCCAGAAGAGAAGCAAATCACTCTGAACTGCAACACAAGCCTTTCTGATGGTTGGATAGTGAATTCAGAAGGAACAGGTTTAATAACAGCCCATAAGCAGATTATCATGAGCTTCAGGTTTGATTGCCTCTTTTCCACTGCCTCACCAATCTTATGGTAAAAAACTTCTTCCAATCTAAATCTCCCTTCTTTTAGTTTGAAATCATTTCCTCTTGTGCTCTCTCAGCAGACTCTGCTAAAGAGTCTATCCTTTTCTTTCTTACAGACCTCTTTTAGCCACTGAAAATCTACTCATCAACTTTCCACATATTTGAGTTCCCTGGTATTTACTATGAATCGCCCATGTGAATACAATACCTTCTAGCTTGCGGTAACACATATGAAGAGACAGAGTTTGCTGAAGATGGCAAGACTCACAGTGCTCTGCTGTTACTTACAGAAAAGCCCAGAGAAGGATTCACCACATCAACTTATTTAGGTTTTGCAGCCCTAGAAAAAGCAGCTGTCTTATAAACTTCTTCTGAATCTTTAAATGCTGTTTTTAAACCAATTGTCAAACTAAAAGTTGAGATGATACACCATTCATCTCAAAAGGGAAACATTCTAACAAAAATGATTACTTTTGCTCTCCTATCTGAATTATAAGGGCAAGCACAGTGTGAAAGTACACAATTATATGTCCTACTCCATGACTGCTGCAGTGCTGCCTGCTAGCAGCTGTAAGGAGCTCGGCAACAGCCTGCCACTTATCATGCGTGGGTTAGAATCTACCACGGAAACTCTGTCTCAACCTTTCAGCACCAGGCCTGTTACGTGTGGGTATGGAAGACAGAAAGACACAACCAAACACAGCAGAGGCACCCCGACTGCTGCTGACTCTGTGGGCAGAACGGTCCTTTAAGGCAGCAGGGTTATCACCAGGGCTTTCAGACTGAGGAACCACTGGGCAGAACAGAGCAGAATGTGCCAGGTCACTGCAGCCCAGCAGCCACTTCTATACACAGAGGCAGCACATGGCATGCCAATTACTTTGTGCACTCTGTGTGGGTTAACTGAAATAGCTGCAGGTAGCACAGCGCTGACAGCCCGGGTTGTAACTTGGAATGAATTCACAAACCAAAGGGCTGGAAAGGGAAAGAGAAGTCGCGGAGCTGCTTTTCCGCCCCAGCCCTGCCCCAAAGGCACAGTGCAGACCCCAGAAAGCAGTATCCGGTCTTCTGTCATGTTACTGCCCGTGAGATCATGTCCTGAAATCCAGCAGCGTTGTTTCCCTCGGTTCCCTAGTTGCACTTCAGGCTCCGAGGCGCCTTCGCAGCAAGTTAACGGGATCCCGAAGCCCGTTTCCCACACGCCGACTCGCAGCACGCAGACACGAAGCAGGCACACAACACCATCACCCCCTCTCCCTCCCCTAAGCGCCCCAAAGCCCGGCGACGGCAACTGGACAATCGCGGAGCGAGGGGCTCCACGGCCGCGCCGCCCCCACCTCGCCCCAGGCACGGCTCCAGCTGCCGCCCCCCCCACCGCCGCCGCCGCCACCGCCACCGCCGCCGCCGCCGCGCCATGCTCACCTGCACAGCGCGGAGATATCACGACCAGCAGACACAGCAGCACAGTTGCTAGCGGCACCACGGCACACACCGTCCCAGCCATCAGCCCGTGGCAGCACTCACCCATACCGGAAACCTCTAGCGACTGCGCATGCGGCCTGCCCCACCCGCCAAGATGGAGGCGGTGCCGTGTGAGTGCGTTGAGGAGTTTGGGTGGCCGTAGGGGCCGTTCACGCAGCTCGGGCGAAAAGGGGCTCTTGCGACAGGGCGCCCACTACTGCTTGCTGACAAAGAACATTCAGGGAACCTCGAGACGGATTGTGTCACACACAGAGAAGGAAAGCAATCCGTTGTTCAACAGTTAGGCCTGTTTCATAAAATCGCAGAATCATTAAAGTTGGAAAAGACCACTAAGATCATTCAGTCCAACCACCAGCCCACCCCCCCCCCACGCCCACTGCCCACGTCCCTCAGTGCCACATCCACACGGCTCCTGAACACCTCCAGGGACGGTGACTGCACCACCTCCCTGGGCAGCCTGTGCCACTGCAGCACTGCTCTTGCTCAGAAGAAAGTCTTCCTAATATCCAACCTGAACCTCCCATGGCACAAGTTGAGGCCATTCGCTATTGTCCTATAACTGTTCCATGAGAGAAGACCCCTAACCTCACCACAACTTCCTTTTAGGTGGTTATACAGAGCAATAAGCTCTCCCCCGAGCCTCTTGCTCTCCAGACCGAACAACCCCAGCTCCCTCAGCCACTCCCCATCAGACTTGTGTTCCAGACTGCTCACAGCTCCGTTACCCTTCTCTAAACACACTCCAGGGCCTCCATGTCTTTTTTGTAGTGAGAGGCCCAAAACTGAACACAGCACTCAAAATGTGGCCTCACCGGGGCCGAGTACAGAGGAACAATAAACTCCCTAGTCCTACTGGCTGCACTGTTCCCCCCTGGGCAGCCTGTTCCAGTGCTCCGTCACCTCACCGTAAAGAAGTTCTTGCGCACATTTGTGCGGAACTTCCTACGCCGCAGTTTCCAGCCATTTCCCCTTGTCCCGTCTCCACTCACCACTGAAAAGAGGCTGGCCTCACCACTCTGCCCCCCACACCTCAGATATTTATAGACCTGGATCAGGTCCCCTCTCAGTCTTCTTTTTTCAAGGCTGAACAGACCCAGTTCACTCAGCCTTTCCTCATAGGAGAGATGCTCCAGGCCCTTCACCATCTTTGTGGCTCTCTGCTGGACTCTCTCCAAGAAATCCCTGTCTTTTTTGTACTGGGGAGCCCAGAACTGGACACAGTGCTGCAGATGAGGCCTTAGCAGGGCAGAGTACAGGGGGAGGATCACCTCTCTCAACCTGCTGGCCACGATCTTTTTAATGCACCCCACAATGCTTTCAGCCAAACCTGTGGATAAAAGTGTTCCTAGTTGCTCTTGATACATTTTCTGCTATGGGACGCTACATATACTCAGAGCATGCTTAATAAGCCTAAGCTTCCAATGCCATGGAAGAAACCATCCTACAATCAATGAATTGGAAAAGAGACCAAAGCCCACCCACCCCAATCCCTGCCATGGGCAGGGCTGCCCCCCACAGCTCAGCTGCCCAGGGCCCCATCCAACCTGGCCTTGAGCACCTCCAGGGATGGGGCACCACAGCTTCTCTGGGCAGCTGTGACAGCTGTGCATAAATGTAGCTTTGTTCTGTTTGGCCTGTAGCTTTTAAGAAATACTTAAGGATTGCTAAAGGGTAAGATACAAAAATCTTTGCTTTTCCAACTGGTGAGCAACCAGTAACCAGAATGCCATTTTTGTTTGTTCATCTGCCACTACTGCTGTTATTTAACTGACATTAAGAATTCTTCTTTTTAAAAATTACAGTACAACTCCTCTTAAATGCAGATTTGAACAATGGGGACCAAGAAACATTAGTAGGCATATGATATCTACTGAAGACATAAACCAGTGAAACAAGTTGAGAAGATGTATGTGCCAGTATAGTGCCACCTGGAAGACAGTCATTGATTATACTGCAGAGAGATGCCTGTATCTCAGCCATATTCCACATGTTTCCAAAAAGATGAGTAAAAATGAGATACTATGAAATCGGTATTGTCAGAAACATCAAAACTAGATTAATAAGAAAAAATCAGTGCCATTTTTTTCTCACTGTGCATATGAAATCCAGATGATATTGATCCGTGTAAATCACAGAATCATAGAATCAAAGAATCATAGAATGGCTTGAAGGGCCCTTGGAAGGGCCCTTGAAGACCATCCAGTTCCAGCTGCCTGCCGTGGGCAAGGTTGCCATCCACTAGGTTATTGAATGAATGTATAGCGTTAGCCAGATCGAGGATGTAAAAGCTGCAAACCTGTACTATCAAAAAGACTGATAATTAAGAGTAGTCTGATACAATTACAGTGAGGATTTATAAGATGTTGTGAATAACCATGTCGTTTGAAGCGTACGTGTCTAATGCCATCTGGTGTGCTACAAGGACAATTTCTTGAAAGAATTGTGGAGTCGTTAAGCAATCAATGTATGTTTAATTTCAGGTTTCTACTATTAATTTATTTTGATCGATAAATATGCAATGCAACAAACATATAATGCAGAAGAGTATTTATTGTGTAGCAGAATGGAGTGATCAACAGAATTGTTAGGCTCTTAAGTACCACTCAGTAGGAGCCGTCACGGTCATCATGTGGCATAGTGAACAGGTAATCAGTGAGGAGAAACTGTTGTAATGAAAATAACAGAGTAGGACATGATCTATCAAATATCATCAGCTTCACCACAACTTCCTGTGTAATTTTGTGTAAACAGGTGTTCTTTCTGACAAGGGCTATTTATCCTTTTCATGTAACTGAAGAAGAAGAAATAGTGGAAGACAGCTACTGTCTGATGGGGTCAGACAGCCTGTACCAGACAGCACCTCCCTGTCATGAGGTGGATGTTGCTGCATGTAAACAGCAGTCTTGACCACAGGGGTTGCTCAACTCCTTCCCAGAAGTGCTGATTTTGCTGCACGCGTGCAAATCATTTGTACAACATGGGCACACGAGGTTCAGTGTTTAGTGAAAGTGCCATCTTTTGTGACACACATGCACTTACAGAAAGAGTTATACAGACACCTCTATTTTTCTTTTGTGCCTATTGCCTGTAGCTGTGCAGATCTAAGCAACGCCTGCAGGCAGCTGGTTCATGCTGCTTTTGCAGCTTCCTGCACACCCAAACACTCTTGAAACCAATGTAGGCAGCAGGCTATGGGCTCTGGTGGCTGATGAGAAGGTGGCTTTGGACAAAAGAACACTTTGGTGGCTTTTTGTGAGTGCCAGCTCTTGGCTAGCACAGTCACAAAGTGCTAATGCTAACAGATATATTTAGTACCCTTTTTCTTTTTTCAGTCTTGGAGGAAATCTGTGCCCTTTAAAGTTATGAGATGGCTGCAAGAATTATGCAAGATGTGTTCTTGCAGGATGTAGAGCATTCCGGTACTAAAATGATGAGGCCGGTTAAAAGCATCCATAAAGCAGAACTATTTAGGTCTGCTTGGCTGTGGAAGCCTTACCAGAAAAGAAAAAAAAAACCAACCAAAAAACATTTCCTTCTGCAATCAACAGTGGGCAACTACTGCAATAAGTGACAGGTTATGATCTAGCCTGTAGGAGATAAGTGCTTGGATATCACATGTTTTTAGGATAATATATTCTTTGCAGATCATTTCTGACCTTGACCCAGATTTATCATTTTTATGATTTCTTATCTTGTGTGAAGACAGATTATAGGAAACCATTTTTATGGCACCTTACTTATATCGGTCACATTTCACAGTAACCACCTTGCAGTCAAAGATCATAAAACAAATTACAGCAAGCTCACTAGCTTTTTACTGTTGGAAATATTCAGTAATCTAATATAAAAGCCACAACATTCACAGTTTATGTTCCGGTAAGTTTGAATGCAACTTTCTCACAGGTGACACAGAAAAAAGAAACAGAAACCGGTGTTGATAAAATCTGTTCTATGAGAAGCTCTATCTCCAGTATGCAGGCAGCCAAACAGCAGGGAAGATAATGTGTGCTCCTGTGGTCATGAATGTCAGTCCTAAAGCACATGTGCTATGGAGGAAACCAAGGCAGGCAGGCTCCACTGAATTTATTTCTGTTGGCTGACAGGCAAAGGACAAATCATTCCCTTGTTTCTTCTCACGTCAATTCTGGAACAGGATAAAAGAAGCAAATGCGGCATTTCATCTTGCTTGAAAAGTGTAGAAACATGAGATCAGGAAGGAAGGACTTAGGAAGCCAGCTGCATGTTGTAGAGCCCCGGAGGCAGGCTCTTTTGTGTCTATCCCTTTCTCAATGGACTTTTGCTTTTAGAGTCAGGTTTTCTGCCACTTCTCAGGGAACATCTCCCATACTTTTTCTGTTCTCATCGTTAGAAATCTTTTCCTCATATCTGTCTTGTTTCAGTCTTGAAACTGCTTTCATGTCTGTCATGGACATAGAGGTGAAATTTATTCATTTCCTGTTTTCAAAAGTCTCTCACATATTTGAAGACTGTCATGTCAGCGTAAGTCGTTTTTTTGTTAGACCACATTGTGCTGGCTCTTTTCACTAACCTTCACAGAGCTTTTTGTCCTCCTCCTGATTTTTCCCAGCTCTGGATGTAGCTCTCTAGCTCTCACTGGTGCTGGATAGTGGGGAAGATTGTCTCACACATTACATGTACCATTCTGTGGTCTGTACATTCTCTGCGGCATTTGCCTCTTTCGCAACAGTGCACTGTTGACTCATTTGTAACCTGACCCAATATAAGCTCTGTTTTCATCTTCTTCCACCTAAACTAATTTTCTTAGTCTGTGACGGCATCTGGTAAGACATGGAAAATCTTACTGAAGTCAGAATACAACCAACTGCTTCTGCCATGTGCAGAAGTTTGCTGATGTTCACTGACAGGAATTCAATCATTTTCTTTTTGTTAATGCATTGATATTCTGCAGCTGAATGTTAGTTTCTCTACATCATTTTGAGAGCTAAAAACTTTATGAGTGAAGTACACACTCAAAAAGCCTGCCTGCTCCCTTCCCAGCACAGTGCTTGCACATTTGGGCCCTATTTCTATATTTCTTGAAGAAAGTGTAGTTGGAGTGCTGTGCTTGCATTAAACCCTTGATCACCCCCCGTAAAAGTAGACTTTTTACCCCCTTCCAGACATTGGTATGAATTATAGCAAGGCTATAGTTAAGAGGTTTTTCACAAGTAAGCTTTTCACAAGTTCTATCTATGTGATCAGCAACTTGCTTTTAGACTTTGCTGTCATTGAGACCTGGGAGTTTACATCAGGAAAGTCTATATAAAGGAAGTTCGAACTTTCCAACATGTTTCCATATCCCTTCACATTCATGAGATTGCAGAAAGACTCTGATGTTCAGCTCTTGCCCTTCTCTTCTGACCCTCCTCACACACTGAGATCTACAAGGAGAAGGTTTGTTTTGGGGCAGGTATAATTTTGTGTATCAAAACTGCTGAATATTTTAAGTGCATGAGAAAACTCAGGTAAATAAAAGCACAGGTATCTGGTCAGAAGAGTGCATTAGCTTTTGAAAGGCAGAGGGGTCACGATTTGCAACAACCAGCCTCCGGAATGTGAGAAGTCTGCTGTCAACTTGTTATTTTTTACAGTCTTTGAAGACCTACCAAGTGTCTTCACAACACCTAGCCATAATATATCTCCAACTTCCTTCTTTATAGATAATTCTTCATAATGATCAACAAGTTGTGCTTGATTAGGATGAGATTCAGAGCCTCGTTGTATCAACAGTTACATCAGCATGTCTGAAAATGTAATCCACGTTCAGAGCTCCAGGTGTGATTTACATGGTGTTGGTAGCTATGTTACCCAAACAGGTCTGTAAAGAAAGTCCATGTTTGGAGAACCAGCAGTCTGGTTTTACAAAGTGCATTGTAAACAAGAGGTGCTGGAAGAAAGGAGTAGAAATGAGAGATGATATATGAGTTACACAATGTCTGTCAATGGGAAGATGGAAGAGCTGAGGTGTTAAACATTCTTTGGTCTGGTGCTGTTGCCAGTGTGCAGTCCTAGCACCAGTGAATGCACATCAATGCTGATGGAGTCAGGGCTTCCTCTGTAAGGCTTCCCCAGTGTTATCTCATTTTTCTTTTTGATATCGTTATCTTTCTGTACCTTCAGCCTTTTACAGTAATTACTTGAAAGCATTGGTATTAACTCAAAGGAATACAAGAGGAAAATTGGAAAAGATTCTGTACTAGGTGTACAAGTGAGTAACTTCCAGTCTATTGACACACCTGTTGGTTTTTCAGAGTGCTTTCTGTACAAGCTGTGAAAGAAATAGCTATTTTCACCTTTCTTTCTCAAGATAGTGCAATATCAAGGGAAGGGGCCTTGGTTTGCACCGATACTCCATACCACTTACTCAATAACATGATTAACAGTAAACTAAATATGCTTAGTAACATAATTTCCCATACCACCTCAGAAACAAACTTAGTACCACAAATTCTTGTACTTAATTTCTTGTTAAGAGGCTATTTTAAAGCTTTTCCTGGTGGATGTAGAGTTAAAGCTTCTGAAAGCCCTTCCAGCAATACTGTTCAGTTGGAGTCTCTCTGGCCAGGCAGCACGTGTGGATTTGCACTCTCCAGCCAGCCTGCCTTTGCTGGTGCCTAAGGAACCCGCATGGGGGGAAGATGCTGAAGCTACCAAACACAGAAAGAAAGTGAGCAATGGCTGATCTCATCCCTTATCATCTGGGTTGGGTTCTGCTGTTCCCTTTTTCTTTGTTGTTCTTTTCTGTGATCAGTCTTGTTCACCACAAGCTCTTCTTTTGTTTTCCCTACTTCTCCATTCCTTAGTCATTCTTCTCTTGCTATTTTTTTAATTATTTCCCTTTCTCCAAAGTAGTCTGTTCTACTTTGTCAAAATCCTGACAGACTTAACAGCAAGCTCATCTTGCAGTTTAAATCATAAACACCTGAATTAGAAGTGCAGTTATTTTATTTTTTCGCTTTCATCATACTCACCACAAGCTAAGCTCATTTAGATTGTTGGTCTCTGAAGAGGCACAGAGGGCTCTTACAGAGAAGGATCTCATGACATTGCCTTCCAAAGGAGCTACTGATGTGGTGGAACTTGAGGGTTGGCTTTGTGAGACAAGGTCCAGAGTTTCTAGATATATCACCCCTTGTCACTTTGTCCTTTAGTCTAATTGTGACTGGGCCTTAGCTGGAACAGCCTGCCATACCCGAGAAAAGCTGCTTAGAAAAGTGTGAGTGAAAGCTGGAGGCATGAATGGCTTAGCTTGGCTTTAGCCAGGATAATTATAAATGAGGTGAACAGACATGTCAGAAGTGAAAAGTCAGAAGTAAAAAATGAGCTGGGCTTTCCCTTTTTGTAGTGCTGTGAATTCTTCACATCCTAGTTGCACAGCTCTGTCTTCATCCTTTATATTGTGTGGCTGAAATTTAACAAAAATGTCCTTCGAATTACACAAAAAGAATATGGTTTGCCCCAACAGGTTCCTTGACCTGTTATCTGTGTTATCTGCTGGAGCTGCACTTGTGAACACTCCACCTTTATCACAGGTGAATTCTCAATGAGTGCTCTGTGTGGGAGCTGTGAAGTACAAATCATTACAGCCTTTTTAGCCATAAACCCTGGTATGGTGTCAGAAGAGTCAAATTTAGCAAAGAAACTAGAAGTCATCTAAGGACTTTCTGGAAACCCCCATGAACCACAGAGATGTAGAGTTGAGGAATTCACTCCTATTGCATGCTAACCAAGGCACAGCTGGACTATGAATATATTTTTCATCTTGGAGTCAATCACATAAAGGATTTTGATGGTGACACCGACAGCGAATGAAAGGCAGCTGTTTCTTTGAGGACAGCATGTTCCATATCAAAGCAAAGTAAACCAAGGTTATCAAGACAAATGCTTCCTTTCCCTGCTTTGAATTCGTTGAAAGAGGAACAATCCCTCTCCTCTCCTCGTGATACAACAACAACTGTGTCAGTAGAGACACAAGGGGAAACACTTCCTCTTTTTAAATGGGAAAAGCCAAACTCTCAAGATTTCAGAAACAATGTTCTTGAACAGATTCTTGCTGCCTTAATCTAAAGAGACTGTATTTCCGAATAGCCAAGGTTTTTATTTTTAAGTTGGGCTTGCCAATGAATCTGTGATCAAGTGGCAGAGCACAGCGCCTTATCTGTGCCCTCATCATAATTCATTGTTTTCAGCTGCTTCTAATAGACAAGAACTTCAAGTTTTTCCATGAAAATCAGCAGTCAGAGAGAGAAAGGGCCTTCCCTAATGGCCTGAGCAAAGGGCAGGGAAATGTCAGCCTTATTCTGATGTCAGCTGGCCAGTCCACTGCTGGCATAAGAGCTATGCTATGTCATTTTTGCTTTTGAGAAAAAAAACAAAAAACAAAAAACAAAAAACCAACCAAACAATGTACAGAAGTTGAAGAAGCTGCTAATATGGAAGGAGGTGCATTTTTATGGCGGAGAGGCAAGCCAAGTATGCCACACAAAATGTCTGAAAAAAACAGAGCAAAAGTGCCTTCTCACATTTCCATATCCCAAATGGTTCATTAAAACAAAAGGTGATGGAAATTGGAAAGTACAGGAAAAGCTAATCCAAACTACATGTGACTACCCTGTACAAAGAATCAGCGCCTGTTCTCGTGGTTCTTTCTGCAGCAGTTCCTGCAATGCATGCTAACAAGCCTCAAGACTGTAACCCCAAACATTGTCATTTCCACATGAGGTTACACAGTTTCATTTGTAACAAGTCACTTCTGCTGACTGCATTTTTCGTTGTCAATTGAATGCAATAATACATGTACCAAAAAAATTGCATCGCTCAAAGGGTTAGAGCACAGTGCAAAGGTCACGATGATAGTGGTGTGCACATAACCTTCGCACAAATAAACAGGTCTATAAACCTCAGGTAGCATTACATAGCATGTCATAGCATGTCACAACCAGCTGGTTCCAATTTTTATTTTTATACTGAGAATATGTATCAGTAGGTAAATAAAATGAACTTTTAAATCTCTCTTTAACCGTAAAGTTTTCCATAGAATTCAGTCGACTCTGGATGAGGTAGGTAAACTTTAGTAAGCCATGGAAACTGCAGGGCAGAAGCTCAGAGGACTGAGCAACACCTGAACACAGAGGACTGCCTGGCAGTGCAGTGCTATGTTCCTGTTTTCCTTAGCAAGGATGAATAAGACCTTGCAATGCAAATCACACTGAATATTAATGTTTGGTTTATTATGACGGTACATTACTCACTGTGAATAACTCCAGAGTTCTGCATCAGATTAAAAAAAAACAAAAACAAAAACAATAAAAAGATTACGTTGCTATGGATATCTTAAATACACACACTTTCTCATTACAAAAATAAGTCTGGTTAGCTCTTTCTTTGCAAAATGTAATTTTGCTGTAAAAACCTTATACAGCGTGCCATTGTGACTAGCTGTTGCAATAAATAGTTCAACCAAGTTAAATTAACTAGTACCATATTTCTGATATTTGCTTTTTAAATTAATGGCATAGTATAGCCAGAGTATTGCTACAACTTCTCAGCGAGCCACTAAAAACAGTGGCAAAAAATTATGTATCATTTACTTTACTACACAGCCATCAGCGAGTGTCTTGGACTTTAAAAAACAACGTTTGAAGTCTGTGCTGAGTTTCAAATATGAATTTCCCTAAGAACGCAGCAATAAGAGAAACTTAACAACCTTTGCTTTTCTTTCAACGTGACTGGAGTGGGAGGAGTGTTTACTCCCTTTCCAAAGGTGATAGAATTTCTGAATCAGAAACTTCTTGTTTGGAGTCCCGATGGTATTCTGTTGTTTCGCTGGCCTCTTCCACAGTTTCATCACTTTGACTTTTAGGTTCTTCTGAAATGACAGTGAGCCAATCATGAAAATGATGCTCTTCTTGTGGAACTGGAGAAATAAACTGTGAACCACTAGGAGGCTTGCTCAAAAACTGTGAAGGAAAGAGGAAATGAGAGGTAAGCTGCACCAGCCATCCCATCCTGCTTGCTTAGAAATATGCTTTATATCGTTTTCCACACAAGCTAGCTTTCTTAGTCCATAGAAATCCTTTAGAGTGCTGACAATAGAGCAACCTCTTCTCCCCTTGCAAACCAGAAGTGCCTTTACTTGTAAGAACCAACCCCATGGCAAGCAACTTCTATGGAACATAAACTTCTAAAGAAATATAAAAACCATAAAAATATAAAAACCAACCTCCTAGGTTTTGTTTGGGAAGAAAAATGATGATGATTTTGCTGCTGGTGAAGAAGCCCACAGAGATTTGTAGAATAGCTTCAAGAGACACAAATCATCTGAACCATCTCAGAGAGATGTTAGCTTGATACATTGAATAGTGCTGTCTTAAATGTCAATATAAAACATAACTACTGGGTAAAGGATAGGGAGGGAGATCTGCAGAGCTATGCCTACACAGCAGCTGAGCTCCAGGTTCAGCAACTGCTGAGTGCTGAGCATATGCTTAACTTACAGTACAAGGTGATTGCTAGGCCTGCTACAAAGCTGTAGAGTGCCAAATCCTGAAGGAGGCAAAATGGAAGGCTGAAGAAATACTTCAGGAAATTTAGAGCAGTATAAGTTAGCAACTTTAGCACATATAACATTTTGCATAGCCTTGTTCCTTAGAGATTCTGATTTAGCATAACTGATTTAAAGTTGCTGCAAGGGTAACAAAGTCATTGCTGGAAGCAATGGCTTATTTTATCCTGAGTCTTCAGATTTCACTAAATTCTTTGCTTAAGTTGAGTTTTAGTATATTTGTGTAATAACCATTTCAGGAGAGGTGTACAATCTGAAGTGAAAAATGAGAAAGTGGAGACAGATCTCAGCTGCTCGCTATATTAAGAGGAACCATGGGTTAACACCTGCTATTCTCTGACTTCAAAATGCAAGACAACATCCTGTTTCTAAGCCATAGAAAGCCTCATATTACAGATTATATAATTGCTTTAGGAATACAAGTCTATGCCAATTTTTTTAATTATCCAACCTTTAAGTATTTTAGACTATCCTGTTGCAGAGCAATTCAGAATTACGGCATTTTAAAGTTTATTTTACACCAGTATTCTTCAAAAGGAAGTCTGGTTTCAACACTATGGTTATATCCATGCAGAACTCGATAAAGAAAATGAGCTAAAATTAATGCAAAATTTATAACCTTTAAGTGTCTGAAACTAAGCATGAAATGAAACAATTTCCACCACCACGCTCCTGCAGAAATGTACCTTCTTTTGTCAGCTTTTCCCAAAGTTCACAACTTCATCACTTACGCTTAGATGAATAAATTGTCTGTAGTTCACATATGGCAGAAGAGCAAGAGCTACCATACACAATAGATATATACTAGCAGACAGCAGAATGAGTTCTTCAGAGCACCTACCAATAACCAGCACTGTCCTTTATCATCTGCAAGCCTCCCAGATGGCTGACAACCAGGAGCAAAGGAAGAACGCAAAATCAAATGAAAAGGTTTGGCTGCAGAGAAGCTTTGAGAAGCAAAGAGTTGTACTGAAAAGGCTGATTTTAATTGTGGTAGGGAGGGAACAAACCTCTTTCAAGTGTTGTGGGAAAATATACGAAGGGCAGAAAACATGCTTGGTGAGTCGGTACAGATACCAAAAGGAAATGAAACAAATAGGAACAGATATTATAACAGCCAGCATTGATCCTAGAAGAACAATCACAACTATCCACACAGGAGTTACACCTGCAAAGATACAAAGAAAAATACATTAAAACTGCAATTACGAATTCTATACATGCTCGTCAAATAATCACTTTCCCAATGGAATTATAAAAAAACAACCTGTCTTAATAGGCTGAGAAGGTTCTCCATAAACTGCATTTAAAAATTATTAGATTTAGAAATTTATAGTTACACTGTTACATGATTCTGCATGCAACACTAAGTGAAAGATGAATTTGATCATGCATGGGATGATATGTGAGAAGAAAGCTCTTGTATACATTTTTTTATATTCTTGGGGTGTAGGAGTTGATACTGCCAGAGTGCAGGGATTCATTTTTCTCTTAAGGATACATGTAACAATGGCAGCAAAGTAAAGACACAGGACAAAACCCTGTAGGCTTCCAAAACACTGAGACTTTGAGAAAATTTGTGTCCATTCATGGATTTCACAACAGGTGATGGGAACAACGTAGCCATGCAACACTGAAAATATTTTACATCGCGATTGCTAAGTGCTGCTTTAGCAACAGATGAACAAGCAACACCATCACCTAAACCCACCTGCAATTTAACTGCAGTGCATGCAGATAACATACAGGTAGGAAAAATATTTAGGACATTTTTAAGAGTAACAGATTAGGTTCCCAAAGATGGCTTCCTCTCCTCATTAACTTGTCTCTCTGCCTGAAGAGAAGGTGTAAGTTACCTGAAGTACACATTTTGTCTATGAAAAAGACATCGTGTAGTGTTCCATTCTCTCTTTTTAACTGATCTTTTATCCTAAATCTCCCTGATGAGATGGCAGGGTCCAACCATACAGATTGCTGGATTCCCTGGGCAGCAGCTAAGGTGGCATGGCTGGAAGTGAATGTGTTTTTGGTGCCTAACTGCCTTAAACGTGAAAAGCAATTTGTTTTTATCATCAATTAACAACTACTGTGCTTTACACAGAAAACACGCAGTGTATTTTCAGAAAATACACTGTGGCCTCATGGCAGACATTGGCCACAGCATCACAGATGGAGCAGACTGCAATTTGGAGTCCAATTCCTTTCTCAGATTTATGGAACAAAAGCTTTTGTACAACAGTGAGTACAGCTAACAGTGAGTACAGCTCATAGTAACTGGAATTCAGAAACATAACGGTGATCAGTGAAGAGCCTGTACTTCATTTAACTCTTATTTTCAAAGTCTGAGCAATGCAGAGGCTTGTGCAGTGAAAGGATTGTGATCAGAGCCATACTCGTTGTAGCTTTTAGTTTCTACCCCCCCAGTTCCAAAGGTGCGCATGTCACCAAATAATACTAAACTAATCAACACATCAGTTTTTGGAAGGCTTACACATTACATGGATTTTCACTTTAGATGCCTTTGTACATTTCCTAATTGAACACCATGTTTATAACATTCTGATGCTGCAGATCTTACCGTTATGACTGGTCTGCTCACAAAGCTCTTGACTCAGTTCTCCTGTTTTGTTCCACTCAGGAATAACCCCTTGCACTTGAATACAGTATATGGTCCACGGCTCCAACTGAGATAATATTTCAGAGTTATGCTTAGTATCTATGTGAATTACCTAATAAAAGAGAAGGATACAAAATAAATGCAAAGCATGAGTTCAGTGAATGTACAAAGTAATTTAAATGGCAGTAGGACAAATCCTAGCAGTTACAGCTGCTATGTGAATCAGGCTTTTAAAGGCAGAATGAAACACCTTACCAGTGTCAAACAACTGATAACTCTCACTGATTTCATCTCTGGTTGGAATGGGAGATCACTCATACCACTGCCTTTGTCTGCCTCTAGCTACATTAGTGAAGCTGTGGTCTAAAGAGCCCTACAGAGATGTGATTAATGGGATGCTTGCAGAGAGAAAGAATTGCCTTGCCAGATGAGATCACCTGAGAATGCTGTTACAGACAAACATCACTTAGTTCCAGAGCCAGTATGATGGAAGATCTAGACAAAATTTAAAAGACAGAGAAATAAAAAGGATTGTTGAATTATTAGATGATAGACAACGATGCAATTTGCTCTTTGCAGGCATGGTTGGTTATGTTTCTTTAGTTACCTATATGGTCCCTGCAAAATATAGCAACTCCTATGACTTGGCTCAGTATGCAATAAAAACAGACTCTTAGGGCTGAGAAGACTTTCTAGTAAGTATTCAAGATTTTGAGCAGGCCTCCACTTCAGAAGAACAACCTATGAAATTACGCAGTCTGTCCTTTTGACTCTTTGATCCTGTTGGGAAATTTGTAAGACCAAACACTGAAGAGTTACAAGCACAGACTCTAACTGAAGTTCCCACTTTCTCTGGTAAATGGTCTAAGTTTGTGGCTCATACGCAAAACCACCTTTGTTTCTTGTAACTGGGGAACTGAAAAGCATGTATTGTTTGGGAGCTAATGATCCTTAATTTTCTGGAATTGAATGCCAAGGAGTTTTGCACAGTAACAAACACACATTAGAATTATATGTAATGGAGTCCTACTAGATGAAAATTGTAGTGACGTACCAAATCCTTCCAGTAATGTGCTTCCTTCTTTTCCTGTAATGGAATTTATGACCCTAAATATTTAATAAATCATTTATGATCTTTAACCAGTTCTCTAAGGAGAGGCCTTTTGAGCTGAGCGACACATCTGCCTGAGGAAAAGGCTGTCCATCAAAGAAAGCGGGATGAAATAGAAAGCGATGAGGTGAAAAGATGATCACAGGAACAGAAAGCCCCAGCCACGGTGGTGTGAAAGCTCAGTGTTCCACAAAGAGCATAAACTAAAGCAACGACACGAGATTTGAATCTAAGTCAGCTTATCACCATGTTCGTAGATACCACTGATGTCACAGCTTCTAAGTATTCCCTTGCCTGTGTGTGTGAAATACACAGACTTGGTGGGAAGACTGCACCACAAATCAAAGCATCACTTCCTGAGGGAATAAAGTCTTATAATGTAGCAGTTATTTCTAATTAAAGAAGGAGCAAATCATCTCTGCGCTACTGTTTAGCTACGCAACTGTCCGCCATTTTGCTCTGAATACCAGTTGTACTCACTAGGCTTCATTCTCTAATTGGTAGTGATACAGTTTTATTCCAATACTGTTATTTTGTTGAAACTTCATATCGACACAGCATTTTACCATGAAAACCCTATACCAAAGTCACGGAGTCACAACATCCTGGAGGCAGAAGTTACCTTTTTATTGCCACCCTTCTTCCAGTAGTGTATTCGGTAGTTCCATGAGCCGTAATATTGCTTAAGAGACCACTTGTCATGTTCATGGTCAGCAGCCGGGCCTGTAAAGTCCACGTGCAAAGTCCCCGACTCAGACTTCACATTCACACTGGGTGGCCCAATGACCGCTATATGGAAGAGATGAAAGAGCAGAATTCAGTTTTGTGTTGTTTTCATGTTGAATTTTTACATCAACTGTGATAATTCATGCTTTAAATCTTTTTATGTATTAGAAGAAAGTAATTTTCTGTCCTGAGTCAGGCATAAATAAACCCTTTCTTAATAGAAAGGCTCTTCAAAGACATTTGCTTTTGCAGTTAACATATTCAATTCACTCAGTTCTCTTTTTCCAGCTGCGGGCACCCTTGGGGAGGAAGGACTATTTCCATGGGTTATTGCTCACTTCTCCTCCTGAGATGCACTGTTGCAACATCTGTCATCTGAGGAGACCTTCCAGTGAAGCATCTCAATGTTTTTTTCACTGTGATTGTTTTGACAAACTGAAACATTTTTATTACTTCTGTGCATCTTGATTGAGCTCCTTAGGTTAAATACTGTATTTCAAAAATGACCTGTCTTTATCAGGTTTTTGTGCCACCACCTAATTTCATGAGTAGCTGAGTTGTCAACAGCATTACATGCTGTGAGCTCTCCATTAAAGCCTCCTCTAATTCCAGCAGCACAACTCTGCCTTAGCTGCCTGTAATAAAGTTTTACCTACCTACAGTCACACTATAACGTGTCCAGGAAAGGAAAAGCTCAATATACAGATAATTCTGCATTGAGAGATATGTATTTAATAAAACACTTTTTCTTTTCTGAACCATGGATTCATGTAATGCTCATTAATCTGTTTGTTTTTGAACTTGTGAAAAATAACATGAGGAAGGCTCCATTAGTCTCATCTTCTTAAGCTGTTTCTACAGTTAAACATGGAATTTCTTTTAGAAAAAAATAAAATATACACCACCAGAAATGGTAACACAGAGAGGCATTCAGGTATTTTTTATTAAGGTGCCTTGCTCAGATCAGCTATGACCACCTTAAAAATCCCCATGTCTTCTGCAGAAATTTGGCCCAGGTAGTACTCACAGGTCCTTCTACCCAGATTTTCTCAATTCAGGCCTAAAGTGCCTCTTTAAAGCCAAGCCTGCACTGAAGGTTACATTTTCTTTCAAACATACATCAAACTACAACTTTATTAATGCTTTACATGTTTGCTCTCTGCTCTGATAACCCGTCCATACTTTTTGTATTACGCTTTCTTTTGGCTGTAATTTACATTTGCCATACATGTCCAATCTGCTAGTTTTATGGGATTTTTTTGTTGTTGTTGCCTCCTTAATTTTATGCTTATATAGAAATGTATGTTTATAAAGAGAAGTTTTGCTACTTCTATACATTATCTATATTACATATCTTATGTGCGGCCCACGGCAATTGTTGTTCACTCAATGCAACCTAGGCAAGCTAAAAGGTTGGACACCCACATTATTTGCAATGCTGTATTTTGTTTATTGTGCTATGTTCCAGCACTTCTGTTCTGGGCAGATTAAGTTACATCAACATTATGCTTTTGGAGAGATAACTAATAGAAATGTTTAGAAAAACAAAGCTGTAAGATTCTCTGAAATCCAAGGAAGAGAATGCTGAAATTAAGCAAATGAAGACTGAGCAAGAAAGAAAGGATTTTAAGAAGTATTTCTCAAATGTGAGATTTGGTATTAAGAGGAAAAAAATGTCTTGGGTAAGATTAATTACATGGTCTAAAACAAGTTGATTTTGCTTATGAGCAGAGGAGGAATGTAAGAAATAAAGGTTCTTATTGGTAAAACTCACTCCCACGTTCCAGTGCTCAGATAAGATATTCATAATTACAGCTGGACTAGGTGACAGCTCTGTGAGAGTGGTGAGGTGCTGGCACGAGCTGCCCAGAGAGGCTGTGGATGCCCTGTCCCTGGAGGCCAGGGGATCAATCAAGGCCAGATTGGATGGGGCCCTGCATGTGGTAGGGGGTTGGAGATTCATGATCCTTGAGGTCCCTTCCAACCTGGGCCATTCTGTGGTTCTTAGAGGTCTTCAACCTTAAATGATTCTATGATTAATATCTCTGCTGTACACAATCGTGTAAGTCAATATCTTTCACAAAGGCTGTAAAGCTTCACTAACAGAATGACGGTATTGTACAATTCAGATTATTTCTTGACATAAAAAAAATAAAATTTTGAATGCCCCCTTTTAAAAATGGAATAAAATAAAACCTCCCCCAAAGGGGTTTTGAATCCCAATACTAATATTCAGGTAAAACAGTGAACCTTCGACATTTTCTGAGAGCAACTTTAGTCTTCAAAAAATGAAAGTGTTACAACTAACATTTCATTTTTTCAACATAATTACATTTAAAATGGATTTCTACACTACAGCTTTTCTTCTGGGGCCAAATTGTACAGTTGCATCAACAGCAGACAACATTTTCATGGCAGATTAGAGTAAGGCTTACTGTCAGCCATTGGCTTAAACCTGACGACCGCCCAGTCCGAGTGCTCGTTTTCCCGCTCTGCCCTGACCCGTAGCACATAGGTTCCATAAACAGACAGAGAAGAGATGTCGCACTCCGTGACGTTCAGGTTGGTTGCCACATTGGTAAAGTCCTGCTTAGGGAAATTGCTGTATGGAAGAAGGAGGAAAAAAAAAAAGTAAATGATGGGTAAACTATAAAATGGACAAAATATCTTACCTGTCAGTGAACCGGGACAGTGGCATATCTGCTTCTTAATACACCCAGTTATGACTCATGGACAAGGAAAGATAGATCAAGGTAGATTATTTCTAGTGTATACACACACATTAGGCACTTCATATATACATATGCATTCATGACAGACTTAGAGAGTCAGAAAATAGAAGCCCTTTTCTTGGCAGTGGTCACAAAGATGTGATTCAGCAGACACTAGGTATTAGACCAGACTGCAAATATTGGACAATACCTCTGTGTGTGTCTTTGCTCTCTAACTGACTTTGTTGGACCCCTCAGAGATGCGTCTAAGAGAGAGCTGGGGAAACAGAGCCTGAGAGCTGACTGGGGACTGTTTAATAAGAAATTATGCTGCTAAGGATGAGAGATCAGAGAAGGTCACAGAATCACAGAATCACAGAATCGTAGGGGTTGGAAGGGACCTCCAGAGATCATCGAGTCCAACCCCCCTGCCAAAGCAGGTTCCCTACAGCAGGTCGCACAGGTAGGCATCCAGGCAGGTCTTGAACATCTCCAGAGAAGGAGACTCCACCACCTCCCTGGGCAGCCTGTTCCAGTGCTCCGTCACCTCACTGTAAAGAAGTTCTTGCGCACATTCGTGCGGAACTTCCTATGCTGCAGTTTCCGGCCGTTTCCCCTTGTCCCGTCTCCACTCACCACTGAAAACAGTTTGGCCTCGCCATTCTGCCCCCCACACCTTAGATATTTATAGACCTGGATCAGGTCCCCTCTCAGTCTTCTCTTCCCAAGGCTGAACAGACCCAGTTCACTCAGCCTTTCTTCATAGGAGAGATGCTCCAGGCCCTTCACCATCTTTGTGGCCCTCTGCTGGACTCTTTCCAAGAGATCCCTGTCAAAGTCCTAAGGTCCAAGGTCCTAATGCTCAGCAGGATTACAGCTGTCAAACAGCAGGTGATGGCTATGCAGGCAGTGAAGAACATACACACAGCTCTTAAGAGTCAATTTTAAAATGTGTTTCCAGTTCTGAAGAAGTACATATGAAACTGCTTTGGTTTTGGGCACCTCAGTACAGAAAAGACATTGAGGTGCTGGAGCAGATCCAGGTAAGGACAACAAGGCTTGTGAAGGGCTTGGAGAATATGTCCTATGAGGAGAGATTGAAGGAACTGGGGCTGCTTAGTCTGGGGAAAAGGAGGCTGGGGGGAGACCTTATTGCTCTCTTTCACTATCTGAAAGGTGCTTACAGCAAGAGAGGGGTTGGTCTCTTCTCACTGGAGGCCATTTCCCCTTGTCCTGTCATCTGTCACAAGTTGTGCCAGGGTAAGTTTAGGTTAGATATCAGGAAACATTTCTTTACAGAAAGGGTTTTAAGCACTGGAATAGGCCCCCCAGGGAGGTGGTTGAGTCTCCATCCCTGGATGTGTTTAAAAACCATTTGGATGTGGTGCTCAGGGACATGATTTAGCGGAGGGCTGTTAGAGTTAGGGTAGGATGGTTAGGTCGTGGTTGGACTGATGATCTTTACAGTCTTTTCCAACCTGAGTGATTCTATTCTATCCTATTCTATCCTATTCTATCCTATCCTATCCTATTCTATTCTATTCGCATAGAAAAAATGTCAGCCTTGTTATTCAGCTCAAAAGACAAGCATCTCACAAGCTAAAAGAAAAGGAGAGCTACCAATTTCCCTATAAAAATTGAAAGAAATCAAACGTGCACAGCTGTAAAATGTGGATTTTAAAAAACAATATCACCAAAAAAACCCACAATTCTGCCATACTTACCTTTTGAACTGGACAGTGTAACTTAGATTGCCTCTGTGAACCGGAGGTGGGTCCCATAGTAAAACGCTCCGAAAATTTACTGACTTTATCCTTGCATTTCGGGGCTTGGGCACTATTCCAGACACTGGGAGCAATCAACAACAAACATTTTAGTGTGTGTTCCCCCCACTGTCTTTTCAGTCACCCATGACATAAATGCAACCCTCCCTTTCAATCTCAGCCTTTAAAACTCGAGCATGTGCTAGCCACATTCCAACAACTAATTAACCCCTGATGCCTATCATTTGTCTCAAGATTGCACAACAAAGACAAATCAGCTGGCATCAATGACTTCCAGTAAGTACTGCCTTCACAATAACATCACTTCTGAGCAATGACTGCTCCTGCTTATGACTTGTTGCCTACCAAACTGCCTGCACAAACTTTCACTGAGATTGCCAGCACTGTTTCTCAGCAGTGCTCCTGTAGTACTAGGGCTAAACATGGATGTGTGGATGATTTTTTATTTATTTTTATTTTTATTTTTTTTTTGCTGAAGGGGAGCACAAACCGCAGATCCAGAAGGGTTTGGGTTGGAAAGTTCACCCGCCCCAACCCCTGCCGTGGGCAGGGCTGCTCCCCAGCAGCTCAGGCTGCCCGGGGCCCCATCCTACCTGGCCTGGAATAAAGAAGAGTCTCTCTGCCCAGCACTAAAAGAATGAAACAGAAACCTTACAGATGTCATCACTGTGTGGATTAGTACTGACATTTCAAATGCTTCGTTCGTCCCTTTTAACAGCCGCCCTTCGGAAAAAGGGAGTTAAAGGAGAAGTAGCTTCGAAGACAAGAGATCTATGAAGTATGCCATACAGATAAAGGTGCTATTGATTGGCATGCTTCGTAAGTGATGAGAACAAAACCGAAATTAAGTAAAGGAAGTCCTCAAACAGCACCGGCCATAGTCCATTACTGCTACGACTTAATCATTTTAAAGCAATCGCTGATACTGAAACGAAATGGAAGGGCACACGTGAGCCTCGTATACAAGCCTCACCCGACCGCTGCTCCGACACCACAGGAGCGGAGCCCCGCTCCGCACTCCTTGCCCCGTCGGGTTTCGCGCAGCCCGACTCCTCACGCAGGCCGGGTCCCACCACCGCCGAGCGCCCCGCTGAGGCGCTTCCCCGCCCACCTCACTCACCGCACAGCAGCAGGCAGCTCCAGAGGGCGCCCCGTAGGGCGGCTGCCATGGCGGCTCCCTCCCGCCGTCAGCCGCCGCCTCACGGAGCCGGGCGCTGCCCCAGCAGCGGGGCTGCCCCGCAGCCCTTCCGCACTGCCGCGGCCCGGCGGGGCGGGGCGGGGCGGCGTGGGGAAGGAGGAACCGCAGTCCTCAGGGAAATTCCCTCTCCGCGCGGCACCGATGCTCGAGTTGAAACGCAAGCAGCGCCTGACGTTTCCCTGTTGTCGCCCTGTGGAGGGGCCAAGATGGATGTATGAATCTGCAAATAGTTAACTTGGCAAGATCCGAGCTGGCAAGTAATTGCACCTGCTTAGTTCTGATCTGAAGAAGTAAATACACAATATATTGTAGTAGCGCGTTTTTAGCTGTTGAACTGTTGTGTTATGTGATTAGCTTGCAAAACTGTAATGGCTTTTAGATGTTGCATTATGGACTAGGAAGCATGTTGTAGGGCTATTCTGTTTTAAGAGAAGTTCAGCAAAAGGAGCACAATAGTGAAAAGACACGAGTAGACTATCAAACATCAAGAGGAGTCAGGGCCTCCACACAAGGCCAAACTGTTTCATCCGTGTGTACAGTGGGGTGCAATAAGCAGATGTCAAGATGCTCCCCTCTATCCTCCTTATTTTCCAACACCCTGGTATATATCACTAAGCTTGCCAAACTTATCTCTATCCAAGGACGAGCAGATGTTCAGAAATAATGGCTGAGTGAGCAAATCTTACGATTTTGGAATCTATAAATTACTTATAATAGGCATCCTCCTACTGAGCGTGCATCAATGAAGAAAGTTCATCTGGAGGACGAGCGAGGAAGACCACTGGATGAAGTAAAATGCTGTCAGTTGGACTGTCATGATGCTAAAAGGACACTAGACTATAGAAGAGACCATGGAATAGAAGACTGGAAACATCATCAATCACTACCCGAGAGAGGTGTTCATGTATTAATTATCTTGCTGGTAATTGAATGCATGCTATCTGTGGAAATATAACAAACTCTGAATCGTGTCAGAGGACTAGAGCACTTCCTCTACAAAGACAGGTTGAGGGAGCTGGGCTTGTTCAGCCTGGAGAAAAGAAGGCTGCGGGGTGATCTCAGTGCAGCTTTTCAGCATCTAAAGGGAGCCTACAAACAGGAAGGGAGTCAACTCTTTGAAAGGGTAGATAACTGCAGGACAAGGGGAAATGGTTTTAAGTTGAAGGAGGGAAGATTCAGGTTGGATGTCAGGTGGAAGTTCTTTATAGAGAGAGTGGTGAGGTGCTGGAACAGGCTGTCCAGAGAGGCTGTGGATGCCCCGTCCCTGGAGGCGTTCAAGGCCAGGTTGGATGGGGCCCTGGTCTAGTGTTAAATGTGGAGGTTGGTGGCCCTGCATGTGGCAGGGGGTTGGAGATTCACGATCCTTGAGATTCCTTCCAACCTGGGCCATTCTGTGATTCTGTGATGTCATCTTTGAAGTGCTTATGGTGGAAATATCCCCAATTCCCAGTGCCGCTAATATGGAATCCCCGACTTAATGGTAACAAAACTTGGCTGTGAAGTTTCTGTGCATCAATCTCTTAGAAATAGTACAGCAGCACAATGTGGTACAGCAGCGTAGAGATTACTCTCAGCTCCCCCAGTCAAAAGAATGACTGCCAGACACACCACCAGCCAGAAACTGATGGGAGAAGGACTGAGCAGATCAGCAGAAAGAGTCATATAAACATTAAAAAATAGTACGTAAATACACAAAATTGTATTAAAAAGGTATACTTTTAATGCCTTAATACACAGTAAGAACTCTTGAGTATTCTTTCCTGGGCACTTTCACCTCACCTCCCCACACCTCCACAATTTCATTCGATCAGCTTTCTCTCTGGGAATTTAGAAATCAGTTCACTGACTTGAACACAGCTCTACCCTTCTGGCTGTGATCCAGCCAGCAACAGGTTACTCTGAAACCTGCACCAACAGCGCTAAAGAACAGTAGCAGAGCCCTTTCAAACTAAAAAGTAGACAGGCTAAAAGGCAGGCTGCTCACATCTCCCCATTCTATAACCTAACTCCTCACTTGAGCTTATAGAAAATATTTACTGTATTACAGCTAAAGTGTATAATACAGTATTTAACCACAAAACAAAATAACGACTCCCTTTTTCTGCTACATCCTAACAGTGCTTTTCATTCTTCTGTAGGTAACATAAGCTGAATCATACCCAGAAAGGTCACAGAAATATTTGTTACAAATAAGGTCTGTGTATTTCTGGCACTTAGGCGTATGTTTTCAGAATGTTAAAAAAAAAAATAAAAAAAGATCAGATCTGTATGTTCAGTCCAGAAACAGCTAAGTTAGATAATATCTTTTGCTATGCTACAAATTAACAATGCTTCTCAGTTATTTATCTTCGTATGTATTCACTTTTTGGGTCCATATCTGAATCCGATGAGTCACTTTCACTGGAAGAACTAGATGAATTTTGCCACACATCAGAGCTGTTTAGATGATGCGGTTTCTGTGTGCTTTCTATGTCATCAAGGAGTTTGGATTCAACAGCATGTGCACATTGCCAGTCAACAGCATCTTCTTGGGAAGAGAGGAGAGCTGCAGAACTATCTGTGGTCTCTTCAGAGATTCCCAGAAGCACAGATTTTAAGTTTATGGTAAAGCAAGCATTGCTCCTTGACCTAAGAGAATAGGTACAATTTGCCTTAGACAAAGGACTGAGTAACTCACTATTAGTGTCTTTCTCTTCTTCAGCTTCCAGCTCGTTTTCTTCAAAGACTTCTGGGTCATCATCTGGATTCTGACTCACCCGGCTGCTACTGTCATCACATGTACTACTTGTAGAGTGCTGCACAAACACATGAGACGTGTCAGAGGACTGAGGTGCTCTACATACGATATCACGCCTCGTGTAGTCATGGTTACTCGTGGCATCGCTTTCACTGTCATCGCTTTCACTGTCATCTTCGTTGCTGACAGCCCCAATGGATCCTTCTGCCTTTTTTTTAACCTCTTTATAAATGATCTCTACAGAGGTTATTTCTTCAGATTCAAATGTACATGGTAAATAGGTAAGTGTTCTCATGAATACCTAAAAGAACAAATTGAATCAAAAAACAACAGACTATAAGCCAAACTGGCACACTCACACAGAAAAGTCTGAAAAAATACCCCAACCACGAGGTCGACAAACAAATTATTCTCTTTGTGCCACATTGTCAGCTTTTCCGCAGAGGTCAAGGCATCTAGGACTTTTCCCTCTTCTCCACTCTTGGAAACTGACAGCCCTCAATGCAAGTCAAGGCACACAGCATTGGACAGTACCCTGCCTTAATTATGGACTTATGCAAACCCCTATAACTGAGTGAGCTGACTGAAAATAGCTTAGTATTTGGAGCTGATGCAGGTATTGCTTTCTTTGTGTTTGCCTAAATCCCCTCCTTGAGTAAGTTTTCTTCCAGAGCTATATAGTTCCCTTTTTTGTTGTTTTGGTGTAATTGTCCTGGTTCAGATATATTGCAAGAAATTTATATGCAGTGGGAAAGATTTACATATATGAGACAATTTTCAAAGGCTAGAAAATTCTCTTATGTGGGGTAGCCTGCTTCTGTGCACCACAAAGAGTTTGTGTGTGTGTGATTTAGTAGCCTACAGACTATCTTTGATACAAGCAAACTGCAAATTTAAACACTATATGGACATACATTACTTGTACCTAATACATATACTTAGGAATTTTATATGGCAAGCTTCCTGCTTGAACCAGAAAGGTTAATATGAAAATTACATACCAAGGTATCTGGAAGTGATTTCTTTTGAAGAATATAACCTCCTACATGCATACATTTCAGGATGACAGCTAAGATAAGTGAAAAACATACAGCAACAGCAATTGTGATGCTCTGATAATCTGCAAGTGAAAAAAAAAACAAACAAGCATGAATGAAGTTTTCAATTACCACATTTCATATTTCACATTCAGAACAGCTACTTAGAATCTCAGAATAATTTTGGATAGAAGGGACACCTACAGGTCAAGACGAGTAAATTTCAAGTTAGAATCAGAAACTAGAGAAATTACACCACCTTTGATAACTATTTACGCAGTTAGTGCAGATTAGAATTGTGCGTGGGATTAGCAATAGATCTGTAGCCCCCAAATGAATGAGGTTTTATATTTATATTAATATTTGTATTTTTATGAATCCCCATAATGTTTATCACTTTGTAACTACTTTCTCTCTTGGTATTTTTAGAATCGACTCGTAAATCTTAAGTACAAAGGAACCACTGGTACCTAATCAAAGCAGAAAACAATGTCTGCATCACAGCATAGTTACCTTTCTCAGCTACAGAGTCTGTAGTTATGCATTTCCAGGCTGATGGGATGGAATGTTTATTTAGAGATGCAGCGACCATAACAGACACACAGTAATTTCTATTTGGATACAATTCTTCAATGACTGTACTAAAAAGTTCTTCAGTGATTCTCTCAGGCGGCCTCTGTTATGAGAGAGAGTGTTTTAAAGTTAACTGTTCACCTAAAAAGAGAGAACGTGACATGTGAAACTAGAAAAACTGACACAGTAACTCAGTGTTTTATCTAGGCAATTGCTTCATCTCTTGTTCTAGCTGTCAAGATGCTTACTTTATGCCTAAAAAATTTCCAGTGCAGGCAGTTGGCTCTCTGGCTAGCCAGCTTATTCCAGTGCTGTGCCAGCCCCAGTGCTAATGCCTCCCTTTTTAACTTAAGGTCTGCACAACTGTGAATTTCAGTTCACTATTTTTTGTTACAGGGAATGGATTATCTCCTCTGTTTCTAAAGCAAACTTACACACTCAGAGACTGCAGCCTTTAACTGAGCTTTGCTTGCAAACACTAAGCTGTCCCCCATTATTTCAGTATCTTCTTATGGGTCATAGCTAAGCTCCAATCCCTTTCCCCAATCCCTGTAAGGATACAGGATACAAGTATTCCTTTCTAGGCCTGCTACACTGCAGTATAAGGAAGTCAAGATAATTTTTTATTTATTCTAAGTATTTTCTGTTCACTTGTGTGGATCTGCTGACCAATAGAGCCATTTTATGTTCTCTATGTTTCTTGTCTAAAGAAAGAAATAGAAACAAAAATTCTTTACCTTATGTTCTTCATCAACTGTTTTCAGTGTTATTTCATAATAAAGGTAGTTATATGTATCAGATAAAGATAGCAGCTTTCCATTTTTTCTTAAGTGAGTAGGTGGCAGCTTTATGGTGATATTTATGCAACGTAGACAGGAACTGATATTAAATTCTGGAGGTCCCAAGAATGCTGTTCAAAAAAAGAAAGAAGAAAAGGAAAACGTGGAAAAAATATACAATGTGCACTCAGTACCAGTAATATTTCAGTTAAAAAAAAAAAAAAAGTTAGTTTATTGCCTTACTGTAAAGCTAGCAGAACATTTACACCTAACTGGAACAAAAAACTGAAATGAACAAATGAACTTACTATCATGGATTGGTGAAAAAAGAAGTAACGAGGAATTGAACACTTCAGTTCCTACAAAGCTCTGAACGAATGCAAAATATTCATCAGACACAACTTCAAAATCATCTGTCAGGTTACAGAAGGGTTGTGCAATTCGTGAACACTGTTTTGCAATCTTCCAGTTACTGCAAATCAAAATAAAGAGTAACTAAAAATCCAAAGTAATCTGTTTGAATCTTCTGTTATATGAAGGCATCTTTGTGGAATGGAAAAACAGAAAGAAAAAAAAAAATAACAAGGCTGAGTATTTTGAATTGATAAACATACAAAGAAAAAATTGTGTCTTATATGAAGTAAGACTTGCCTGCGGTTACCGTACAGTACACGATAGTATGTTGGCACAGTTGGATCACTTTGTGCCTGCCAGGACAAAATGTGCTGAAAGTTGTTAGATGTCATTTGTAGATTATCAAGTGGCCCTCTTGGAATCTCTTCTAGAAAAGGAACGAAAAAAAAGAAGAGAAAACACACAATAGCCTATCGTCATCACCATCATCATCATCGATATGAATGACAAACAAATTTGAAATTGCAGCAAATCTAATCAGTAAACCTGATTAGAGAAGACCAAAATTTGCCCCCAAATAAAGCAACCATAAAACAGAACAGTGAGTTCCGCACAACAGCAACAACGCAAAGGACTGTCATTTAAGTTCTTTCCTCTAGAAGAATGAAGCTGTAAGACGCTGCTTGGTGAGAACATGCAAGTCTTCTGAATCGTATTAGGAAAAGTGTTGGAAAGACAATAGAAGCCTCTTACCAGGCAAGCTGCTGCAACAAGCTGCACACAGAATGCTGACGAACGCTGGAAAATTAAACTACGTATTAGTATATTTGCACGTCTACAATATCTGATAATTAGTTTACTATTGGCAATATTAATCCACAACAGTCAGAGACAATACTAAGTCTTCCCTTGGTGGAAGTGTTTCTGCAGACCTTTGACTTAACTTTGTTATGGGGTTCTCTGTTCCACAACTTCCTCCGCCTGCTTTTCTCTGTGTTTGTTTCCTTCCTTCCTTCTATCAGAGTATAGGATGGCACCTTCTCCAACCATTGTCGTTAATTCAAATAATTCATGGCTCCTAGGAGCCAGGTTTGTTTTAAACTAGCTGTGGTTCATGCTTCTGTTGATCCTCACTAGAAGAGATCCAAGACTCAGTTCAAACAAATCTACTTAAAATGCACTTATCAAACGGTGCCTTTAAGGTCAATTTATCTATTAAATATCATGTTAAGTCAGAATCTTACATCCTTTCTGAAATGAAATGAAGAACTTTATTGACTAATCTTCAGTAATGAAAGGACTGATGTCTTTTGCTAAACACAGGGAATCCTCAAGGCTGGATATACATCTTTGGCATTAGATGTCTGTTTTCAGTCACCTAATTCATGTAACTCTGTATGGGAACTGTTGGATCATGGCCTGAACCTCTGATTGATCACCTGAGGTGAGCACTGAGTCAGCCAGCTGATCACCTGGGAGCACAAGTGAAGGCCATTCACCTGTGAGACTGGAAGGGGTGGGGCCTGGCTACACCTCTCCTAGACCCATTCAAGGGCTGACTGCCAGTGAGGAAGGATCTCTCTCTGGAGATTGCTCCTTATGGAGTTTCTTGCAAGCCTACAACACTGCTGAGTACTTTCCATTTATCTCTGATTATCTTTTCCAACATGATAATCTTACTAGCCTAACTTCTCTGTATGCTTATTGATCATCCAATACTTTACAACATCTGTACACTTATCCTACAAGCTTCCTCTCTAGTTCAGTAGCTTTTCCTTCCCAAATCAAAGCTCATGCCCTGTTTCTATAGCACTACTCTGTGTTTCTAACTCTTTCTCCACAATTCTGCTCTCTGCCTGCAAAAGAAAATAAAAACCACAAAAAAAATGCTGAAACAGTTTTTTCTTCTGTCACAAGGCATGGTTAAAACCACATTCAGCCACTCAACCAGGCCTGCTGTCTGAGCAATCTTCTCAACCCAGTCTTCTTGCAGACTCTGACATTCCAGATTGCCACATCCTCTTGTATAAGCTCTGCAAGAAGCCATTCTCTAATCTAGATTCTCAAAATATCACAGTATTCCCAAAATATCACTAGCCTGATACTTTGGTTGAATTGTGTTGACTAATACTTTAACATGTTCATTTATTGTTCTCATACTGATTGCAATGGTAACTTCTGTAGCACGCAGAATGTTTGGGTTTTTTTTTGACTTCACATTTGTATGGCAACTAGCAAAGTAGCACTCTGGTACAGGATGGAGGTTGTCAGGTGTCACACTGTGACAAATAACAGAATTGCTTCATGTGTCAATGAGTTGTGCCACAGAAAGAAGCACCCCAAATAGATAAAAGAAAATGGGATATACTTTATGAAGAATAAAACAATCTTACAGTGATCTACAAATGTTAGGATTGTGTGAAACACTGTACCAGAAATACATCTACTAGGTAAACTACAAGGTATTCAGAATGGCAGTTGCCAGATGTTACAAGCAAGGCATCCTGGGAACTGTTCTGTCTCAGACGCACTGTATGTGCTAATGCATGGGTGTCCAACCTTTTAGCATGCCTGGGCAGGTAATGTATTTATGACAACTGAAAATGGATTTGCAAACATAAACTGATGATTTTGTCAATCTTGAAACCTACTCTCAAATTCCTTTATCAAAACAGCATAGCTGCCTATTATTATTTTTTTTTTCTGTTCTCAGAGCTATGTTTAGCCAGTGTACCAAACTGCATGCAGCTATTTGCCATCCCTTGAGTTAGCACTACCCTGTGCTCTCCCCATGCCCTGGTTTCAGCACAGGCAGTGCTGACCTCATAGCCACGTGCAAATTACGGTAGGTAAGGGTAAGTTAGGTTGGGTAAGGTTATACAAATTCCAAGGAAGGTAAATTAGGGTAGGGAAGGTTATACTACCTGTCTTGTTGATATGTCTGTTGCAGGATGGGGCCCAAAGGGTAAGGGGAGCTCCAAAAGCTGTTCCCCAGCACTGTGATTTTTATTCTCTTTTTAACAGGTGGTTTGCTTTGATAAGCAAGGGGGGGGGCAAACTTCTACAAGGTATGCAAATTACAATATAAGCAGGGGTATGAAAAACACATGACTTCACAGAAAAGCAGATAAACTTCCATTGATTTTTAAAGACGTCACTTTCAATTCCCAAAAATGTGAGGGATTGTTAATATGCTAATTACCAGTTTTACAGTCTCCGTGTTTTTGCCAAAGGTGGCATTTTCTCTTTTCCTTGATAACTTCCAGTCAAAGCTCAGGCCTTGACACAAGTACCAGGCTGCACATTGTTAGGCATACATAAGGTGAGGGAAGTGACAGAAGCATAGCTATCTGGCCTGCATAGCCTACGTGACCAGAGGATGGCTACCAGACTTATGTTCCATCCTGTTCTCCAGCCTTGCGTGACCTCTCCCCTTCTTCTACCAATGGCATCCTGGCTTATATCAGAAATAGTGCTGCTAGCAGGAGCAGGGAAGTAATTGTACTTCTGTATTCAGCACTGTGTTCAGTTCTGGGCCCCTCACTACAAGAAAGCCACGGAAGCTCTGGAGCGTGTCCAGAGAAGGGCAACAAAGCTGTGAGGGGTCTGGAGCACAAGTCTGATGGGGAGTGGCTCAGAGAACTGGGATTGTTCAGTCTGGAGAAGAGGAGGCTCAGGGGAGACCTCATCAATCTCTACAGTCACCTGAAGGGAGGTTGTAGTGAGGTTGGTTTGGCCTCTTCTCTCGTGTAGCTAGTAGCAGAATAAGAGGGAATGGCTTCAAGTTGCACTGAGAGAGATTCAGGCTGGACATTAGGAAATACTAGTTCTCTGAGAGCGTGGTCAGGTGCTGGAATGGGCTGCCCAGGGAGGTGGTGGAGTCACCGACCCTAGAAGTCTTCATGAAACGTTTGGATTTTGTGTTGAAGGACGTGGTTTAGTGGGAACTATTGGTGATAGGCAGATGGTTGGACTGGATGATCTTGTAGGTCTTTTTCAACCTTGGTGTTTCTATGATTCAGTAGGCTATACTCGGGCAACATTCTATGCATGCCTGTTCTAATGCATCAGTTATTTTCTGTGCCTTGCCCATGTTTGCAGGTAGTACTGGGAGAGAAGAGGAAAAAATTCCTACTAAATTAGTTAGAATCTTTACGGTTCTGCAAAAGTGCCTTAAAAGTCACCCTCTAAGGAGCAGTGGGCATGCACACAAAGCAGCATACACAAGTACACTTTGGTGCCAATTCTGTTGACATCATTTGGGTTGGATACTTAGCCAAGCAAGTGTCTCTTGCAAATCTGGCTTTTAGGGTGTTAGTCTTACAAGTATTAAACTGCACTCCCAGGATTCATTCTGAAATTAGATGCAAAAGAGATTAAGCCACTCACTTGACTTGCCTATGCAAAAAGAATATGTTCCCAGAGGAGAGGAAATGCTCTCTCTAATTTTGCCATGCACACCACAAACATCCTGTCTTGTATGTCTTCCTTTTGCATTTGTTTTTCTACATTGTTACTGAATAATAAACATCCCCTTCAAGATATGCAATTAAAACTAGAACAATTCATTTATTCCAATCTAGTAACAAATCACCCACCCAAAAGACAACCCGTGGGTAAGAATAACAAAGCAATACTTTAATTGTTGTTATTTGTCACCTGAACACAAGCCCAGATTTGTAATCACACAGCCTTTAGCACACTGAGGACACAGCATCAGTACACAGGCTCTAGTAATGACACGCTTCCACTGAGTTCCCTCTTTGGATTAGGAAATGCAAACAGTTGTTTGCCTTTCTTTCTTATCCCAGACACCTCACACCAGCTGTCTTGCTGAAGGAATTCCTGTTGACACAGGTGTTTTTATTTTCTCTCTGTATTTGATTTTTAAATACCTCAGCCCTTCCAAAACAAATTCTGTTCCTCTAGAAATCAAGCTCCTTCAGTAACTTTGTTTCAACAAACATGATAACAAACGTAGTTGGAAACCCCCATAGTTTAGTATGTTGTTTCGTTATAAAAGGGAAACAACCAGGAAAACATAAGTATCAGAACTCTTTCCTACTCCCATCACGTCCCAGCTAACAAACCATGTTGTGCTTGCTAACTCAGAAACCTTAGGAGGAGTCTTTAGGGAAAAAAAAAAAAAAAAAAGGGGCAAGACATGAAAAACAATGTAGCCAACAAAAGCTCACTGGATGTTTAGAGAATTAGTGCATTGTTTCAAAGCAGTATTTTTCTAAGGGGAAAATCAGGTTTATTTGTAGAATGGTATATTCAGAATACAATGCATGAGATATTTGAGTCTGTGAATTATTCTAGAGAGAACTCCATAATAATATCACAGTATCTTACTTCAGTAACTCAGGAGGAGTCACAGTGAAAAGCCAGCAGTACTGCCTCTCTTCCAAACTAAAACTACTAGCAACTTACCAAGCTGATAAAAACGCAGTGCTCCACCCATCAGTGTTTCCATACTGATAAAGAAATACATCCTCCTGACTGTAAAATAAACATTTTGCTCCTGTACCTGCAAATATATTAAAAACAATCACACTCAGCAGATATATTGGTGAATGACTTGTAAGTAAAATGAGGTCCACATACAAAGAATTATTTTAACCCTTTCAGCGCACTGGAGGAAGAGGCACTGGCACTGAAACAGTCACTGCTATCATCCTGGATGGTGTTTCTTAGAACAGACAATCAATTTTCTTTTTCTCTCCCCTCCCTTCCCCTCCTCAAATGAAAAGGGCTCTTACGATTTCAAAGAAAATAAATACCTCCAGCATTGTATGACTATTTGTGCAAAACAAATAGTTCTGTAGAATAGTTAAAATTGTGACAAAGCACATATTATGCTCTAACTCAACACATTATTTTAAAGGATTTTTGGTTTTTCTTTTTTCCAATTTGCCTGTCTGAGGTGCAGTTCTTCCTCCACTCAAAGCTTTAGTGTGATTATAGGAAGTCACTGGTTAAGTGTGAGGACCCTGTATCTGTGCAACTGATAATCATAATTGCAAAATAATAAACTCTTCCACAGATGAAAAGAAGGTTCTTTTTCATTTCAGCTTGGTTCATTGTATTTATTTGTTAAAGCATGAAGAATATTTTGGAGATTTAAAATGCCCTCTTTCCCCTTTTCAATCAAAATTAGAAGTGATGGATAAGAAAATATGATTTACTAGTTACACAGACACAGAATCATAGGGGTTGGAAGGGACCTCTGGAGATCACCTAGTTGAACTCCAGTCTTTAAAGTTGGTCAATGATATCAGCAAGCTGGAAAGCAATTAATTGCCAATGTGTACCAAGTCTGTTTATTGTTGGCACTAGTAAATCATACAGAAAAAAATAATTTGAATTTCCCATTCAGATCAAGCTTACAGATTTCAGAAGTAGAAAAAATATATTTTCTGTTTTCAACAAGCTAACCAGCTTTGTCCAGAAACTACACAGAAAACAATGTTACTTTCACAGTGACTTTAAGGAATTATGCAATAACTGGACCACCACAAACCACCACCACTTGCAGAATATACAGTCATGAATAGCTATTGTACTCTTGAATATTTCTTACATATTTTATGGTTCAGCACCTTAGAATACAGAAGAAAAATGTGTCCAAACACGTTGCTCTTCCAGTCTGCATAGCTGCTTAAATCTATATGTCCTTGGCAAACTAATCAATAGTAGTGGAAATTCAAAGGGAAAACCATTTCTGTCAGAACTGTTACTATCTTTTGTCACTCCTTATAGCCTCAGCAACCCTGAGAGAGAAGCCAGGGAAATACCCGTGACTCCAGCCCCAACTCACCTCATCAGCCAGCTCCAACACAGTAACTGGGTTGGGTACTCCTGGGTGCTGCTTGAAGTCTCCAGCACTTCCAAAACTCAGCTTCGCAATTCCATCTCATTTGCAGAGGCAGCTCATCTTTAACTTGAGTTCAGGCTAGGCTGTTTTGAATTGACTGTTTCCAATCAAGGAAAAAAAAAAAAATAATGATAGCAATTTCTGAAGTTTTGAAAATCACTGGCTTGTATTTTAGAAATGCTTCATGCCATGGAATTAGAAAACACAGCATATTCTTTGAAACAAGCAGGCTGCATGCTTATTTATAGAAATCTACATAGTGGAATACTGAGAGGGGTAGATGGACATGGAAAAGATGCCTTATGTATGGAAGTCAGCAAAGGAATGTTCTAATCCTACACAGGCAGTATGGTATATGAACCAATTTTATTACAGAAACCACAGGAGCAAGAGAACTGCTCAGTCTGGAGAAGAGGAGGCTCAAGGAAGACATCACTGCTCTCTACAACCACCTGAAAGGAGGTTGTGGTGAGGTGGAGATCAGCCTCTGCTCCCAGGTAACAGCGACAGGATGAGTGGTAATGGCATCAAGTCACACCAGGTGAGATTCAGATTGGTTATTTGGAAACATTTCTTCTCAGCAAGAGCAGTGCTGCAGTGGCACAGGCTGCCCAGGGAGGTGGTGCAGTCACCATCCCCGAGGTGTTCAGGAGCCGTGTGGATGTGGCACTGAGGGACGTGGGCAGTGGGCGTGGGGGGGTGGGCTGGTGATTGGACTGGGGGATCTTTGAAGTCTTTTCTAGCCTTAATGGTTCTATGCCCTACACTGACAGGCTTCAACTCAAGCAGCATGTGCAGTTTTGGGCACTACAATACAAGAAGGACACACAAAACTATTAGAGGAGGGAGGGCTACAAAGATGGTGAAGGGTCTGGAGGGTGAGGTGTATCAGGAGCGGCTGATCAAACTGGTCCCTCGCTGTGCTCAGCGCAGAGCAGAGGAGCTGAGGGGAGGCCTGATGGCGGCTGCAGCTCCTCACAGGGAGCGGAGGGGCAGCGCTGAGCTCTGCTCTGTGTGACAGCGACAGGGCCCGACGGAACGGCATGGAGCTGCGTCAGGGGAGGGCAGCTGGGGGCCAGGGAAAGAGGCTGCACTACAGGGCGGTGGGCACGGCCCCCAGTGCTGGAGCTCAAGGAGCATTTGGACAACACTGTCAGATATAGGATTTGAACGCTGGTGACACTGCATGTAGCTGGGAGTTGGGCTCGATGATCCCGAGCGCACAGCCTGCCCCTGCAACAAGCTGCTCGGATTCAGCCCCAAAGAGCTGCTGGGGACGCGGATGTCAACCCACAGGACGCAAACAGAAAGAAGCGGCCTTTCCAGGAAATACCCGCCCACCCTCTCTCACCGCACGCGGCCGAGCTGGCCCCGCAGATTCCGCTCCCTGAGGCAGGGGCTGGGACGGGACACAGCACGCTCTGCCCCTGCGGCCGACCCCAGTGCCCATGCTGCTGGGGTCTCCCTCCCTCCAACGGCGCGATTCCGACGCCCAGAACCAGAGCGAGCCGTCCCGGCTCCGCCCCTAACGGGGATCTCCGCGGCCGTACCTCGTAGCGGGCGCCATCCTTACGGCGTGCGGAAACCGAGCCCGGCGGCTCCCCGCGGCTCCCCGCCGGGCTCAATCACAACCGCGCGCTGAAGCGCCCCATGGCGCCGCTAAGGGCGAAATGGGCCGTAAGGCGCTACGCCGCACAGGGAGCGCGGCTGGGCCCGCCCTGCCAGAGCGACGGGGGCGGGACGAAAAGCGTACAGCTGCCGGCTGGGCTGCTGCCGATGGCCGGCGCACCGCGCCCCGCCCCGCCCCGCAGCCCGCCTTCGAGCTAGGAATACGTTCGCTGAACGCTTCCCCGCTCTGCTCGTTTCCGTTTCTTCACGCAAACGACTCAGCCGTCCCTTTGATTTCTGTGTTTATTTGTTAATCATGAGGGAAGCGTTCGCAGAGAGCTGCCAAAGCCCCTGACGGTGCCCTTCCTCCTTCGTGGCCTCTTTGTCCTCAGCGCAGGGCTGTGTGCTGCTGCGCCCATCCTTTAGCTGGTATGCAGATGGTTGAGGTGTCCTCTGGGCAAGTGCGTCCTGACAGCCGAATATATTAAATATAACTCTTATCGAGCGTTGTGAGGGTTATTCGTGAGAAGATCTTTGTACTTAAGAGGAAATTCTTTCCTCAGAGGATGGCTAGGCGCTGGCATAGCTGCCCAGAGAAGCAGTGGTGCCTCATCCCTGGAGACGCTCATGGCCAGGTTGGATGGGGCCCTGGGGCAGCCCTGCCCATGGCGGCATTAATTTATCTCATGGGACAAGTGTTACATGTGGCAATATTGCTTGTTTTGGATTTCCATTTTTGAAGGGCTCTCGGAATTGTCCAAGTATTCAGAGTTGAAAAATTCCAGTTCCAAACTGACTTCTGAGAGGTTACCTGGAAGCAGCCTCAGGAAAGAAAACTAAAGGGCAGTATGAATCTTAGCAATCCTTCTGAGTACTTCACTCAGATCCTACCTCTGCAAAACTATAGATCCTATAACTTGCAATTTTTATTTTCTTCTTGTCTCGCTTCTGCTAAGCACTGATTTTTTTAAAGGCTGTTTTACATGTGACAAGAAGGGATGTCATACAAATGGACCTTGACAAACTCAAAAGGTGGGCCCATGTGTACCTAATGAGGTTCAACATAGCAAAGTGCAAGGTGTTGCACTTGGGTCAGAGTAATCCCAGATACATATACAGAGAAGGAGAAGAACTTGAGAATAGCTCTACTGAGAAGGACCTGGGGGTCCTGGTGGATGAAAAACTGAACATGAGCTAGCAGTGTGCACTTGCAGCTCAGAAGGCCAATGGTATCCTAGGTTCCATCAGGAAGGGTGGCCAGCAGGGACAGGGAGGTGATTGTTCCCTTCTATTCTGCTCTTGTGAGGTCCCATCTGGAGTACTGTGTCCAGGTCTGAGGCCCCCAGGGTAAGATGTTGGAGAGGGTCCAGAGAAGGGTCACAAAGATGATCAAAGGACTGAAGCACCTTTCCTGTGAAGATAGGCTGAGGGAGCTGGGCTTTTTGATCCTGGAGAAGACTGCAAGCAGACCTCATTGCAGCCTTCCAGTATTTAAAAGGGGATTATAAAAAGGAAGGGAATCAACTTTTTATGAGGATTGACAGTGATAGGACAAGGGGGAATGGTTTTAAGGTCAAGGAGGGAAGGTTCAGATTGGATGCCAGGGAGAAGTCCTTCACAGAGAGAGTGGTGAGGTTCTGACACAGGCTGCCCAGAGAGGCTGTGGATGCTCCATCCCTGGAGGTGCTCAAGAACAGGTTGGATGGGGCCCTGGACAGCCTGGTCAAAATCAGATCTGGAGGTTGGTGGCCCTGCCTGTGGCAGACGGGCTGGAACTTGATGATCCTTGAGATCCCTTCCTGGGCCATTCTATGATTCTATGATTTTCTAATATTTTGTTAACTGCTTTATCAGCACTATGTGTAGTGAACCGTCTTTCTAATTTCCTGCCATCTTTGCAGAAGCTTCCTGAATCTGCTGCTATTTCCTGCACATGACATGAATTTACTGCGTAGATCTCTTGGTCTCTGAGTAATCTGAGCTGAGACTCTGAAATTCACCTGCACTTTTTTTTCCTCTACTTATTCCCTTCTCCCCTTTTTTTTTCCTGATCACTCCTTTTCTCTCCTTTTAACTATGAATATAGTTTGTAATTCTTTAGACTATAAATAAAAATATAGTTCAAACTATGATCCATAAAGATCTTTTAAAGATAATTCTTCATGTTTCTCACTAGCCTTCCTCATTGTCTCCAGTGATATTGCCTGATCATCCGTAAGTCTTCTGTCTGGCCTCGGTACAGCATGGATGAATGCTGGATAAAGAGCAGCTTTCCCTGGTTATTTACATCTGCTATGTCTATTTATATTGCTATATTGCTATATTTCCATTTTTTCTATTTTTATTTTGTTCTGAGCCCAATTGCTCAGACTGTTCTGAAACCTTGGTGAATCCAAAATTAGGAAATGTATCTCCTTAAAAAAAATATTATATACAGTCTAGTAAAAATGTTTGTATACTCATGTAGAGGATCAAAAAAACACAAAAACCTAGCAAGGCTTGAGAAGCAATTTTTAAATCTTTCCTGACTAAACAAGTTGGAATGCAGCCTTTTTTGGCCTGAAGGTGATGCTATTTCTCTAGGAAAAAGTGTTGGAAAAGATAACGGAGCACTTCAGAAGTAGTTCAGGAGGTGCTTCCACTAAAGTTAGATATAGACCTACTTGGGTTCTCAGACTTAGTAAGATTCTAGAGATGTGTTTCATGAGCATTTTGGAAGGTTGAGACTTCTCTTAGCAGAACTCAAATGTATCATCAAACCTTCTAACATATGATGGACAAACACACTTAAAATGAGAGAGATTTCCTCCTTTTTCCTTTTCCTTTTTGTTCTCCTTTTCCTCTCCCTTTCCCTTTCTCTTTCCCTTTCCCTTTTTTAGATCCAATGTCTTTTCATCTACCCAGGGAAAGACAGTTTCATGTTTGCAGATGATGGGTTATCCATTTGACTTTCTTTTGCCTATGCTTCTACACCTGTGTTGCATAGGTTCTTGTTATCTCTAGAATCACAGAATCATAGAATTGTTTAATTTGTAAGGGACACTTAAAGATCACCTGGTCCAAGCCCTCTGCCATTAACAGGGACACCTACAGCTACGTCAGGTTTTTCCGTGCAGCCTTGTCCAGCCTGACCTTGAATGTTTCCAGGGATAGGGCATCCACTGACCGTCTGGGCAACCAGTTCCAGTGCTTCACCATACAGGTTCTGCTTTCTTAGCTTTATGTGCCTCGCACTGTGTCCTGCCTGTTGTGCACGGTGAGTCACTCAGGTAATGAGCTCTCTTTTGGAAAAGGTAGCTTTCATCACACATATGGATATAAAAGGGGACTGCTGCTGATTTCTGATTCCTAGCTGGGATTTCTAGATGCTTCTGTAGCAGAGATGACATACACTACCTCTCAACATTGTTTATTCCAGAGAACCTTAAACTTTTCTTTTGAAACCACTACCTGAAAAAACCATAATTGTTGTCTTGAAAGGATACACAAGTAACAGATTGAATCTTTGCATCTGTTATCTGCAAAATTTAGTTAGATCTCACCATGTATTATTACATGGAGAATCAGAAGTGGGAACATGATGTCCCTCCTTTGAAAGGGGTACGTTGAAGAGGAATAGTGATTCCCTGCTCTCCAGTCAATACCTTTCACCTCAGAGTCTGTCCTGTATGCTTTGTCTGAAAGAAAAGGAAGAACTAAAGATTGGAAGCACTTGCTCAGCTTTTCTAGGGAGTTGAATGTGTTGGCTTGTGTTTGAAAACAGAGAACTTTCATTTCTGGCTGGCTAATCAGTATTGGAAGCTCCCACATTGGCTGTGTTAACAAAAGTGTGGTTAAATTTCTGTGTAACTTTATAAGACAGATAAGACAGCAATGCTAGGCAGTACTTTCACGTGACCCCATGCTTTGGCTACAGGCTTCTGCTGTGTTAAATGAGATGAGAGGAAACCCTGTGAAGTGGAATTGTGGTAGAAGCCAGCAGAGAAGGGAAGCAGTGGGAAGGAGAACTGAGGCACTCAGTAGTTATAAATAAAATAATACAAAAATAGGCCACTTACAGAATGTTTTCTTTTGTTTAGAGTGATTTCTACAATGGGCTCTTCCAGCACCTAGAGACAATTCTGTATCATCACCCAACAACACTGAATATAATGAAAACAGCCGTGGAAACCTTAATACAGAACTCCAGTGAAACATCCATTTCCAGCCATGGAGTAAGCCTTGGAAGAAATTCTGGTACAGTTTGCTTATAAATATATGTGGCAAATTGGATTTGATGCCATGGTACATCATACAGCTGAGTCAGGATATGCTGTGGCATTGCACTGGCAGCAAGATTCGTACCTGGCCTGTAGCCTTCACTGCCTGAAGTGTAATAACTAATTAATAACTAAGGCAACGTAGGTAGAGCTGGTTCAGCCAAGTTCTAAGTGAAATCATGTCACCTCTGTGAAGCCAATTAACCCAGTAGGGTCTTCAGTAGGGCAGTGCAAAACTCAGTCTCTGGTGATGGATGTTCATTAACAATTTGAAGTATCTTTATCTGAATAAATAGCACTGAACTAGAAAATACCAAATGGTATTTTGGAGGCTGCTGATCTCTGAGAAATAGTATGATTATTTTTTTTTTTGGAACAGCTTTCATTAGGACCTGGTAGGGGTAGTGAGCTTCAGACACTGCACAGTCCAGGAGCATATGATAGCACATTATTCCCAGCATGGGAACATTACTTTCACAGTTTTCTCAGATAAATACAAACGTAGAAACATGTAATGAGTGTTACTCAAAGCATAGCATGTATCAGCTGGGATTTCCCCGTCTGCAAGTTTAAATTCAGCAGTGTCCCTAGAGGTTAATCAACGTCGATGGCAATTATTCTTGGTTCACACACCACACGAAGTGAATATTTATCTTTTCCCTGTTTTGCTTTGTCTCTTGGCTAAATAACACGAATATAACATGGAAATATCAAAATAATACAAAGATTGTGTTGGGGCTGCAGCAGGCTGACAGAGTAGTTAACTTCTGTGAGATTCTATGATTTGTTTGGTGTCAGTAACCATCTCCATTGCTTTAATCCTCAGGGAGAAGGAAGATGTGTAGCAGCTGTCCTTGCTGCGGAAGAATGAAGAATCACTACAACCTTGATTTGAAGAACAGTTCAGACCATATCTTGGGGTTTTATTTCTGTTCTCCCTTTGATAAACTTTAGCCTCTGGTGAGCTTGGGGTTTAGGTCCCTGGGACTTTTGTGGTAGGTGCTGCATTCAGCCCGCAATGCACACAAAGCACGGTACAGTTGCTAAATAGGGGCAGTTAAACTTAGAAGTTCCTGTAGCCATGCAGACACTGACATCCATCCTGGGCCTTTATTACACAAATTAGTTGAGTGAAATAAAGGAGATTATTAAATAATTACACACGTGCATGTGAGTAAAGAGTCTTAAAACATTGGAAAAATATGATTAAATTTTTCATTGTCCAGCTGTGGGTTTTTCAGCACACACATTCTGTCAGAATTTGGACACTTTATTTGCAAATGCCTGGCCCACCTGTTTGTGTGATGTGGAGATTTTCTCTCTTCCCACAGTTTTTGAATCAATAAAATGCTCACTTTTGCCTCGTGCCATCTGAGTAGATGAGAAAAGAGAAAGCGGATGGAGGCAGAAGTTGCACAGCTCTGAGGGACTGCAGTCCCCTACTCTGTGTGCTGGGGTGAACATGGGAAATGATATTCACAGGTGTGGGCTGTTGTTTCTGCTTCTGTGGTGTCTTGTTCTTCAGAGACCTGTGGTTTCAGGCTTTCAGCCTCACTCCTTTGCAGTTTCCCTTCCCTCAACATTTTCCTTCTTGTAAGTAATCACTTAATGGCATAGCAGAGCCTAGGAAAATCTCTGTTAATATTATAATAACATAATCTGCAGCTCTGACTGGTATTCTTTAGTTTGGGGAAATAATGTGTAGTTTTGCCAAATCTACAATTGGAATGGGAGACACGTAAAACTCCGGTCATTTCATTTTGCAGTTTGGAACACCCTGTATTAAAGGTACTGGATTTGTAGCGGGGATGTGTTGTTAATTATCATTAGACCTCTGCTTTTGATTAATGCTGCTAATTAGTTTCTGTCCTTGACTTTTTCCAATTAAGGAGTAGATGCCTTGGTGCTAAACACCTGGGCATATTGTCTAATTATATGAAAGAAACACACATTCTCTCTGTAGGTAATTATTTTAACTTTCAGTGGTAGTTTTGTACTTAACAGAGGTGGCTCTGTCTCTCTCAGCAATGGCACAGGAAGCTTCAAGACACCAAGAAAAATGCTGCAGAATGAACAGAGTGCTGGGTGTGAGCTGCTTCCTGCTGGTATTTTCTTGACATGAGAGAAAGAATCCCCCTTCTACTTCTTGCAGATATAGGGCTCTGGAAGGAGGAAATAGAACAAAATAAAAACCAAAGGAAAGAAATATAAGACTGCAACCCCGTTCATTAAATTAGGCTAGTAGCAAAAAACTTGCATCATGTTCAGATGCAGCTGCCTGAATACATCCAAGGGCCTGACACAGTCTGGCTGATGCAGGTATTTGAAGACTCTTCTTTCTTCTGGTCGAGGGTTAGAAGAAGCAGACCCATATGAAATGGGATCCAGGGCGACCTCAGGAGAAGGAAAAGAATTGGCTTTGGGTAAAACAGTCCTGGTCTCCTTCCTGAATGAGCTGCCCACGCCCACCTGAATGTGACAGCACTATCTACCAGGGAGACCTGGCTCTATTGTATGGAGCTGGCTAATACTGTACTGGCCACCACAACCCTGTATGGGTCTGGCTCCCTTACTCTCCTCTGGCATGGGCTAGGTACAGTTCCTGCCACTCTTTTACTACTGTGGCTGAAGGTGCTGCTCATACTTTACAGAAATACAGGTGCTCCTTTTCAGAAGAGAGGACTCTGAAACCCACAGGTTTGGTTCTGTTGTTAAGTGTCACAAGGCACATCCTGGCTGAGGCTGAGGCATGTGGTGCAGGTAGTGTATACACAGCCTGCTTCTCCAAGTCAGCTCCCACTCCACTTCGTGTAAACATAAAAGATACAGCTTCAGACCCAATGAGTTTATTTTCTAAATCGAAAAGATAGGGACTGCCATATCTGAGCTAAGGGAGCATAGGTTATCCTTACTTTCAGGATTTCAGGAAAAACAAAACAAAATAAGCAAACAAAATAACACCACCATAAATATATATATATATATATATCAACCACCAACAACCAAAACCAGAAGTTGGCATTGAGTTTTGCTTGTGTTGTTGAGGACAGAGAAGGGGCTCACAGATGTCAGTAAGGGATGGAGGGAGGGAAGTGGAGAGAGGACTGTATCACAGGGAGCCAGAAAGAGATTGAGAAGAATGGAGACCATTAATGTTGGCATGTCACATTTCTGGGACTGAAGAGCTTACTGGTGTACAGGAGGAAAGGCAAAGGATTGTAATGTGTGTTGAAGTGAGGTTTTTTTGCTGTGAGACTTCTGAAGCAGCAGAAGTGGGGTAGGCGATGGGGCTAAGACAAGGGGAAATCAGTATCTTGCCACTCAGAGCCACGACATCCTTAATATCTTTTGTCTCAGGGGTAAGGTTCTTTCTAAACTGTGCCAGGCCTTCGGGACTGAGGATGCAAATCACTTTTCTCTTCATTACCACAGCTTTCCCTGCTGCTCCTTCTTATATGTACTGTGTATGTGGAGATGTGAGAGGGCTCTCAGGTCCCAGAGGAAGCTGATGGGAGTCAGATATGGGGCAAGCAACAGTTAATCTCAACTGTGCTTGAAAATTTCCTGTCCTTTTCGTTTCTGAAATAAATGCTGGGGAGCTACATAAGCATTGCTGACAATGCTTTGCTGTTTCCTTCCCAAGTAAATGTTAACTACTGTCCCACAAAGACAGCACAGTAATGCCACAGCCAGCAACTTGCTGAGAGTAGAAGCGATAGTGATCCGCATGGTAACTGAGGTGCAGCCACCTGCTCAGGAAATGCACCTTCACATCATCACAGAATCACAGAATCACAGGGGTTGGAAGGGAGCTCAAGAGGTCATCAAGTTCAAACCCCCACTAAAGCAGGTACCCTACAGCAGCTGACACAGGCAGGCATGCAGATGGGTCTTGAGTATCTGAAGGTGCAGAGTTCCCCAACTATAAGGCAGTTCTGTAGAGAACAAAAACACCCAGTATTTCTTCATTCATATTTTCCTAGCTGATTTGGCAGCATAAGTTTATGTGGCAAAAGTAGCAATTCCTTCAAAGCACTTCAAATTCCTTGCATGGAAGCCACTATAAAAGTGCAAAGTATTCTCATGCTAATAGTGCATTGTAGTGGGATGTCATGATTCTGCATAGTAAATCAGAAAACTACCATTTTTCTTGTATGCATAAACAACTCACATTACACTTGTAAATAATGGATGGAAATCCAGAGAGGATTAAAATAAATTAAGGACTAGATATTTTTCAAAGGCTACAGCTTCACAATTCCTGGAATTACAAAAGAATGACACGTTTACTAAACTTGATTTTAGAGAAACCTTAGCATCTATTTACTTTGAAAATCTGTTTTTTTAAACCACAATCTACATTTACACTTGCAAACATGATGGCAGATCCCACAAAGAAGCCAGTTCTGATAATCCTTCTGTAAAGCTGTCGAAAGTATCTTTGAGTTACACTTGATAAAAACATAAAGTTACAAAGGGGCTCCCAGAAGTTCCATAGACAGCTGATGTATTTATTTGGTATTGGATTTTGGTTGCTGTGATTAGCTCAGCGTCATGTCCTTGGGCTTGGGAGACCTTCTATCTATGCACCTATGTTATCTTCATGAGTTGCATTTTATTTTCATGACTTCTTCTGGTATGAATTTCTTTTTCCTTTTTCTTTTTTCCTTTCTTGAAGGAAAATAGGCCTCTATTCAGAAGAGAAGGGAAGAATTAGCTTTCACCTTACCACTTCTTGTTGTGTTTCATGCACAGCCAGAGACCATGATCTCTTCAAAAATGTTTCTGACTTGAACTCAGAGGTATGGTTAGACTTCAGAAATTTTGCATTTCCCATGGATAATTGTAATAGTTTTGTGCCAACTTTAATCCACTGAATTTAACAGAAGTGTTTGATGCGGTTGATCTCAAATGCTCAGTGGCAAATCCTCCATATCTGGGATTTAACAGTGTGACACTGAGGTGGAAGATATGAAACAGAAGTACTCGTGTCATCATTTCAAGCAAAATGACAGCTTATTAAGCCATTTACTTAAGTTCTAGAGTTTTGCTGTCAGATGGAAATGAAGTATTACTTTCCTTCTCTGTGCTACGAATCATTTGATTAAAACAATACGTTGTGTTGTGTTTTTTTCCCCTCAAAGATCACCACATTTCATTTTCTGGTCTATTTGTTCACTGTGTACATTTCTCTGTGGCATAGAAAAGAGATGGATGATGCTGGATTTTGTTCCTTGCCAGCTCTGAGGCGGAATGAAATCTTTGAGCATTATGGGTCACTCACAAGAAAACTCCAGTGTGTTTAATTCAGAACAGATCTTCAGTGAGTCCTTTCTAGAAGAAGGGCCAAAAGAAATGTTCTGTGAGCTCCACACATTCTGTCTGCATTGGCCCCAGACATACATGTTGCTACGAGCTTTTGCAAGTACCCTGAGTGCTGAGAAGCAGGGAAAACCCAAAGCTTTTGGTGGCTTGTGCTCCTCTCATATGTGATCATAAGGGCTACACTGGCAAATTAGAGAGAACTGATGATCACACGGCTGGGAAAATGGTTGTTGGTCACAGGGTGACTCAACAAGTGTGATGTAATCTGCCCCAAATTTGGTTCAATCTAGGAGTTTGGAAGAGCAGTGAAACTACCTGTTGTCTGTCTTCCTGTCGGCTTAGCTGGTAAGTGCTGAAAGTCTCAGCTGGTGTGAGAGACTGTGAGAGAGTCTGTGAATGCACAAGAGAGGGAAAATCCTGGGGGGTCTTTGTCTGGGACATCTAAATGTGTTTCCTGAGAAGTCATTGAAATCCAGGGATGACTGGATAGTGGTGTGGACTCAGGGAAGAGGTTTAAAAAGCAGACTACAACCTACCAAGCTAGAAAGAGACTGAGTCCATCTGTTTTAAACTTGCTGTCTGACAAGAGAGGAAGTCTAACAACTGCACTGATCACTATTCCAATGTTTTCTTATGTTCTAGTAACAATGACTGAGCTTTATCTACCCTCCAATCTTGTAAAGACACGTGTGATTTCGTGGGCTTTTTTATCAGGCAGTAACAATACTAAAGAGAGAACGTTAGCCCAATTAGTCCAGCTGTTCCTGAAGTCGGAGCAAGTAGATGAAACCTGCTGCTCCTTTGCTGACACTGGGCAGTGCCTGGACTTCGCAGTGCTAGCAAATTTTCACAGTGCTTTGAGGATACCTGTTATATGAGCTTAGGGTGAGCAGATTACTGATGTACTCTTCCTTGTGCTTCTGAAAAGCCCTTTCCATACTTGGTACATTTAGTGCTATTTCAAGGTCTCTTTGTATGTAAATTCCTACCATGTGCATATCTTACATCTGTCGCACAAGCCATGCTCAGTCCTCAACGCTTTTTTTGGCTACCAGGCAAAGAACTGCCCTGTCACTGTATGTTATATTTTTGTAATCTGCAATGCTTTATTCCAGCTGGGGTTATCTTTCTTCTACTACTTCTCCTGCTCGAGAATGCTCCAGCTGGTGACAGACTTTCACCTTTGTCCTATCAAATGAAGCCAACCAATTGCTCGATCAAGAACTGACAATGACATAAAAAAAACACATTCTGTTAAGTTTTCTGGGCTACTAACCATGGAAATGTTAGCACACTGCACTCTCATTACCATACACAAGGGAATTCAATGTATATTTCCAGGGAGGGGTAATCAGAAGTTGGTGCACAAATCCCCATGAACAATGCTGTGGGATTTGTGCAGACCTCTGAGCCATCCCCCTTAGTGTATGTGAGAGCATTAACTCGTCATGGATGAATGTGTTATTGACTCTGAGTAAACAGCTCTTTCTAAAGACTCTACAAAGTGTTATCGGTCAGTAATACACAGTAAATAGATAGAGAATTATACTGTGACGGTTTGAACAAAAGAGAAAAAGAGAGGGGTGCAGATAATGAATCATTAATAATCCTGAGTTTTTGTACTGCTCTTTATAGGTTGCCTGAGGGAGGGAAGTGACAGGGCTCAGACTCCACTATATGGCATGGACATCAAGCTAAAATACAAGTTCTTTTCCATCAAAATCTGTCTCCACTCTGGTGTTACCAGACCCAGGGTGATCTGCCCAGGGCTTCCAACCACAGTCATTTGCTATGAACTTGGCTGAAATACAAAGGCAGTAGAAAAGATCTGAGAAGAAAGGGTATCAGAGATAATACAGATTCTCCTTTCATGGATTTTTTTTTTTTTTAATATTGTGGCTGATAAAAACCTACCAGAATGTGTTTGGCCTACAAATACTGAGCTTGTCTTGCTTAGACGAGTGTATCTTCACATTGCCCTGCTGTCTGTTCCTACATAATGAAAAAGAGAGCTCTGATTAGCTGTATATAACAGAGGAAGGAATACTCTTGGCCTTCAAAATGATAGGAAAAAATAGAAGCAGATTTACTTTTACCCAGCATGTTAACAATTTACTGATTTGCTTCAATAGAAAACCCCAGACATTCAGAGACTGCTGATACCTTCTTAAATGAGAAAGGTAGCTCATAACTGAGCTCGTAACTCAGTCCAGCTTCAAGCTGTGCCAGGGGAGATTTAGGCTGAATGTTGGGAAATACTGCTTTTCTGAAAGAGTGGTCAAGCACTGGAATGGGCTGCCCGAGGAGGTGGCGGAGTCACCGACCCTGGAGGTTTTCAAGAAACATTTGGATTTTGTGTTGAAGGACATGGTTTAGTGAGAGCTATTGCTGACAGGTGGATGGTTGGACTGGGTGATCTCAAAGGTCTTTTCCAACCTTGGTGATTCTATGATTCTGCGATTCTATGTGATAACCCAATAGTGTGATTTCTTTAGAAAAAAAGGGACAAAAAACTGACTGCCAGTAATGACTTTGCTCAGTTATGACTGTAGATGAGCTATCCGTGAGAAACGTATTCTGAAATTATGTATGTTCACGCATTGCACAGATTAATCCAATAACTACAGAAATTAGTTTTGTTTTGGCTGTGCAGATGAAGCTTTTCATGTTGCTAAGCAGAGTCTATAGGAAAAGATGCTCTCTGACAATTATTGTTTGGGGAACAAAGGCTTCCTTCTGCTCCTGAAGGTGCCACGTCAAATGGGATGTGCCCTGTCAAACACAACCAGACATGGCAGGGAGAAAAAGCCTCCACCAAGATGGGCATGTGGCCCTGGTGGGACAGCAGCACCTGGTAGTGAGAGGATAGAGAATTGATCTTGCAGTCTGCACTGTGTGCAAGTTAAGTTATAGAGGGCCCTGAATGACTGGATGTTGCGTTGAGGGACATGGTTTAGTAGGAGCTATTGGGAATAGGTGAACGGTTGGACTGGGTGATCTTCTAGGTCTTTTCCAACCTTAGTGATTCTATGATTCTATGATTCTATGATTCTATGACATGGTCAGTACTTTGCTGGCTGAATATAAAGGATAACCAAAGCCTAATCTGCAATGCTTTTTTGACAATTTTTTAAAAACTTTTTTTAAAATAAGGGGAAGAAACACAAGGAAAGGTGAGATCATCAGTCTCTGTATGTCTTTGAGTCTACACAGCTCAACAGTTGTGCATATTTGTCTTATATGTGAACCAGTGCTGACTCTTTCTTTGAGCCACATTAGCTCTGAAGGATTCAACAAAACCTGTGTGATACTCAACAGGTTTCATACATATGTTTAATTATTTACAGTTTCACTATGAGTGCAGCTCTAAAATTTCGAGTCTAACTGGCTTGAGTGCTGTGTACCATATTCTAAGGAAAAAAATGCATTGCTTTTCAGATGTGTAGGGAATGTTTTTTTTCAGGCTCTCCTCCAATCTTTAGGTTGAGAAAAAGAATAAGGTTGAGAAAAAAGATTAAGAAAGCGAATGTGTGAGTCTGAAAGCTAGTAGATATGCAGCCTGAAATGGAGGCTTGACTTCAGCCATATAGAACAGTTTGAGTTAGAAGGGACCATTAGAAGTCACGTAGTTCAATCCCCTTAACATTGAGTAGGGACAGCTACAGTTAGATCAGTTGCTCAGAGCCCCCCATCCAGCCTGACCATGAATGTCTCCAGGGACAGGCCATCCACCGCCTCTCTGTGCAACCTGTGCCAGTGCCTCACCACCCTTATGGTAAAAACACTTCTTCCTCGTATACAGTTTAAATGTCCCCTCCAGTTTTGGGAGTCATCTCACCAGTTTTCAGTGATGGCGACTGTTAGTTTCCTAGTAGCACAGTGGCTTCCATCTGCTGCTGTTTGTTTCCCAAGCTGAGTTTGTTGATGTATTGGCACTTCAGCTGGGCAGGTGGCCTTGTCCCCTTCTTGGAGGGTAACTCCTTAATTCCTTTGAAATGTTCTCCTTGAGTTTCCCTGTTGACTTCTCCTATTGCCTCAACATCTACTCGGTAACAGAAATATTTACTGTTATGAATGGGGCACACAGGAACTCAAAATGGTTTTTATCCAAGTGGAAAGAGCTGTTCATGTATAGGTTGGAAAATGAAGAGGAAATTATTTATTGTTTGAGTGAGAAAGCATCAAGAATACAACCCCTTTGCATCGGTTCCCTTCACCTCCTCCCTGCTGCCTTTGAGTGCTTCTGAATTAACTTTGTAGCTCTTAACTTCTGATAAAACTGTGAAAATAGATGGCACGCGGCCCCACGGGTGACCTCGTCTGAGCAGCTGGGGAGGGGCCATCTCGCTGGCAGCAGTGTGCCACATTCCCTCTGTGTCCTGAGCAGGAACGTCCTTGGCCTTTGGGGTCGCTGCCTTGCCTCCCAAACGCCGGCCCCAGGCTGTGGTGTCAGCAGTGTGATGCAGAGGAGCAGTGGGGAGAGCAAAGTGACATCTTTGGCTCGCCTGCTCCCTCCGAGCTGCTGTGCTGAGTCCAGGGCTTTTCCTGACTCTGCACTTGGCTGCCTGCACTATTGCTGCGTGCCACTCCAGCGAGGCCTCGGCACCTCGCCTCAGCCTGTGGCTGTTGTGTTGTTGTGTTGGTTAATTAAGGCTGCCTGCCTAGGAAGGCCCATCTGTTCCCAGGTAAATTGTGCTGCTATTTTTCCCTTTGGCAGACATACAAAAAGCTCCCATCAGTTTGTCCAAAGGATGGACGGGTAGTCTTGTGTGCCAAAGACTGCATTCCTTCTCTGCTTGCCTGGACTCACAACAGCCAACATGGAGTCACACTGAGATTGCCATGTGGTAGTATAAAAGACAGGGCAACACCCTCCCCTATGGCTGCCCGCAAAATGCTTGCAAAACATCCGCTCCTCTTGCTCTACTACTGGCAGCTCCTGTGTCCTTTGCTTTCTCTGATGTCTCCTCTGGCTGTGGCTATATTGACACCTCCTCATCATGAGTCCTCTCTCTGATCTGCTACAGGTCTCTGATCATCCTCTGCTCAGAGCTCCAGAGAGCTTCACAGGAGGGAAAATATTTACCTGGTCCACAAGCGTAAATGTGAGCTTGGCACGTCACAGCTATTAACACATGGGTCACTGTTGCTGCAAGAACGATGCATTTATCTTACCAGCTTCCACCCTGGCATGGGTAGAAGTTTCCTCTATTTCAGAGTCCAGGTACTATAAAGGCAGGTAAACAACTTGCCCCAGATCTGTGCTGTATTTTTCTGAAGCCTGGAAAAATGCCTGGATTCCCACCTGCCTTTGCTCACAGGATGGAGACGTTGTAGGAGATGTTAACTATCACAGACAGGGCATCTGTCAGCTGCCCTTCAAGAGAACTGCTACGAGCTCACAATAAGCCCATGTTTTATCTCTTAGATCCCTTCTCCCATCCCAACCACTACTGCTGTGAGCAGCAGTAATTAGTGAAGTACAGAGCCCTTATGGAGGAACAGCTTGGGGATTTGGTGATACTCAAGAATGACTTCAGTGCAAAAAATACTTATTTAAAATTTGACTTGATAGTCAGTTAGGGCCTGTTATCAAACCAAAATTAAAAAAGGAATCTAAGAAGACCAATCTAAGTCATATAGATGTTGTTTAAGTAAGTGGGACTGGCTGCATTATTTCTCCTCAGGAACAAGGAGGGAGTTCTAGAATGGGATGGTTGCAGCATGGTTATTGTGTGCTAGCTTCTAACTTCCCTTGGCTGCTCTTCCTGTGAATTCAGCTGTGTTAACTTAAAATGTGGCTTATGAAAGGCCCTGGTAAAAACTACGCAATGGGGAGCAGCTTGGACAGGTGTAGGAACGTGTTAAATCTGACTTGAGTCCAGTGCTGGCCCCTTGCCTCGGTGGGAGCGCTGGCAGACGTCTAAGCTGACACTTGTTTGCAGCTGGGACCAGCTAAGTGTTTGCACACTATGAATGAGGAAGGTTGTCGGACTGACTGGCAGTAGCTGTGGAAGCCTCCGTAAGACATCCCCATCTGACCATGTGCCATATTTCTTTTAGAAAGACACAGGTATTTCTTCTCCTGGGCACTGTGGCTCAGGTCCACAGTGTCAGAACACAATTCATGCAAAATGAGGTGGAGAGCTTAGGCTAATGAGGAAAGATGAGCTACTCAGAAGAACAGATCAACAAGCTAATGCACCTGTGTAATATGAAAGTGCACAAACCCCAAGCCATGATATACTGCCTTCCTGAGGTGCTGGGTTGTAGAGGTTCTCAGCATAAGTTTTCTGCTTTGTGGTCTTGCTGCATGGATGACGATGTGGCTGATGCTCTAATAGGAGCAGCTAAGTGAGTGTTGCTAAGGCATTTGGCAAAATAGGGTGTCTTGGTGTACTTTTTGTAAGAGATGCTTTGTTTTTGCAAGCTGCATCCATAGTCTCAGTGTTCTCTTCCTCCTGGAGAGCCAGTCACAGGCTTAGGTTTTGCAGATTCCCTGTCTTTTCTCTGCCACAAAAAAAACCACAACACTTTGACTGGAAAATCCCCCATCTGACACACAGCCTGTCAACAGGTAATGATCATACCAGGTATTAAACTGTGATGGGAGGCTAATGAGCATAACAGTGCTAGTCTGTGGAGGGAAAGATCCGAGTCCGGATCAAAAATCATAGAATCATAGAATCATAGAATCACCAAGGTTGGAAAAGACCTAAAAGATCATCCAGTCCAACCGTTCACCTATTCCCAATAGCTCCCACTAAACCATGTCCCTCAACACAACATCCAGCCTTTCCTTGAACACCCCCAGGCTCGGTGACTCCACCACCTCCCTGGGCAGTCCATTCCAGTGCCTGACCACCCTTTCTGAAAAGTAATACTTCCTCATGTCCAGCCTGAATCTCCCCTGCCGTAGCTTGAAGCCATTCCCTCTAGTCCTATCATGAAATGAATGAAATGAAACAATTGATTTTTAATTTTATTTTTTTAAACAAGGGAGACTTGGGGGGCACAGCTTTTGGACTAATTTAGGACTAATTTAGATGACTTTTTTATTTTTATTTTTATTTTTAATTTTTAATTTTTTTTTTGGTGCCTGGTTGCCTTCTCCCTGTGAATGGGTTGGAAATGAAGATAACAATTCTGTCAGAGGTGCTCAGATCACACTGGCAATAATCAGCACATGTTTTGAATGAATAAAATGAGGACATTCTTGCCAAGTAGTTTCACAAATGTTCAAATATAGTCAAACAAAGACTTAATCTAGGCTCAAAGACACGTATCTCAACAGATGTGTGTAAACTAAATCAAATCCCCTGAGAACAGTACTTAGGAGTTATTCTTAGGCACTGGAAGGACAAGGATGGTCCATCTGTGAATTTATTACAGGAGATGAGAAGCATCATATGAAAGTCATTTCTGGGCTGGAGGACAGCATTGGTTGATTTTTTAGGGAGTTTAGAGGTTATTCCTAAAGTCTGTATTTAATTGGAATGGAATCCCTAAAAATTAGAACTGAAAATAACGCATGAAGACATTGATTTACCAAGGTGTATCTGGTTAGGAGGAAGACAGGTTTTTGCCACTCCGTTCAGTGGGGCCAGGATTTTGCAGAGTGTTTGGAATGATATACAAATTTTTTACCTGCTCTTCCAACATTTTCTCACTTGTCAGAGTAAATCTCTTGAATTTCAGGAGCAAAAATATTTTAGAAATTTCTCATTTAAAATAGCACGAGAGATTTCTGGTGGAAAGGTATACATACATTCTGTGGCAGATTATTACTGTTACACTTACACACTATTAAGAAAGCCAAACAGATACAGTAAGATCTTAAACCACATAATGCAGCCCTTTAACTTAAATCTCTGGATGAACATCTCTCCACTATGCCTTTGCTCCTCTCTTCCCACCATTCAGAGTATCAAAATATATGAGCTCTAGCTACATGCAGAATTCAGAGCTGTAGTATTAGTGTTGGGAGCAGACAACAAAATTTGTACTTTCCTAGTAGGGACTCCAATATACATGACTCAGGGGAGTCGGACTAGATGATCTCTAAAGGTTTCTTCCAACTCAAACGATTCTGTTATTCTATGAATGCAGCTGGATCAGCATAGCTCAAATATGGCATACTGTTCTTCACAGACAAATGTCACAGTCCATGGAAGTTCTCACAGACTGAATTCTACACTTTAATTTTAATCTGGGTACTCAGCTGTTGGCAGATATGAATCTGAAGGCATCAGGATTACTTCTGCAGAAATCTATCCTGTCCTGCAAACAAGTCTGCTCTTCAGTATGTGAGCAGATGACCTTCGTTCTGGGTGTAGGAAGGAAATATGAAATAGTTTACACACATCAGAGAAATTCTGCATATTGCATAAATGTAAAAAGTCCCATAATTTTAATCTGATTGCAAAGAGAAAGTGAAAATAATCTTGTTGATATAATGTCAGTGTGTTGCCTCTGGAGGCTAAACCCATGCTAACAGTCCACCTACAGATACGTTCCAAAAAATGAAAACAAAAGTTCCATCCTAAGCAAAACCAGACAATCACTGCCACCCAGAGATATGGGCAAGTGAATTGCAGCTTGCTAACTAAAGAAAGTCAGGAAGGCTGCAGAGAAATTCAGAGTGTGGTTGGTCTGATGCTTAGTGCAGGTGAGCTCATCCTCACAAAGAGAGTGCATGAACTGACTGTGAATAGCCAAGACAACGAGTAACCCTGCTCAGCCTGAACAGAAGATCCACTTACAGGTTAGGCAGAAAGGAAATGCTGAAACTAATTTGTGTGGTAGCTGTTGGCTGTTACCTCCAAATTACTGAGATAATTTCTGAGATGGATTCATCTGTGTATTCGCTGCTAGGAAATATGTCCAGGGATTATTTCAAATTACTGCATTTCCATCCTCAAAAAGCACTGTTTCGTGTTTCTTCACCACTTAATTGCTAAAGAGCAACAATTTCCAGAAGTTCCCACTTTTGCATGCACTCACACAGCTTGAAGCTTCTCTGCTAAATGTGGAACTTGGATTTGAAAACAAGCAGTAGTGGATATTGAGAGCAGAGACGGTGAGCGGGAAGCAGGATGTTGCTGAGCACTCTCTGACAGCATGCTGTGTTTGAGATCTCATCCTCTGAAGTGTTCAGCATTTCCTATTCTGTCTTTTCTTGGATCTGTGGGATCTTAACAACTTGGAAGTGAAGCTCCATCTGGAGCACTGCTAGCTTCTGTGCTGGCATTACTGCTTCTGTTCTTGCTACGATTTTAGGCAGTGAATACTTTCCTCTTTCCCCAACAAATCATTTGAGCAGAACTGTGTTTTTCTTCAACAGAGTTTAACATTAGGTGGAAGAAAGGTTGGAGGCAATCCTCCATTTTTGAAATCAGTGGTTGGATTTAATTGCTGAAGTTGAGCCATACCTCTCTATCTGGAAGCAGTGGTGTGATTGCAAAACATGAGCTGGTTTCAGGACAACATTATCAACCTTTTCAGTAACATTTGATGTCTTCTCCCAGTGCATACCACTGCTAAACTTCTGTGCAAGGATTAGGAGAGGGATGACTTCAAGAGCTGATAAATATTTTATAAGTTGTAAATGTTTTTCATAGCCCTATTCTTAAGGGAATAATGTCTATCTACACCACTCAGGCATCTGTCCCCTCTAGGAGACTTCTAAATGACACTTTGCAGTAATCACACAAAGAATACAATCAAAGTTTTCAACAAAACTTTCATCTGTGTTTTATTATAAACACACAAACAACAGAAAAGAAAAATACATTTATTTTTCTCTCAGAAGTACTTGTTGACAGTGAAAGTGTTAATATATTTAGTTTGCTTTCTTCTTCTCAAGATTGCTTTGCAAAACTGATGACTGTGAGTACTTGCCACATTCATCGTAGTGTCCATAGGCCAGAGACCAGTCTGTGTAGAGACTGTCAGTCTGTGTCACCTGAAGACTTGGCCACCAGTTACTTCCATAAGCTCCCAGATGCTAGGTGCTCAGGGTGCCTAACCACAGAGCTGCCTAAATGCCTGCTTAGAAATGTGTCCAGTGCTGCTCTGGTCCTGTTGATTCTTTACCAAAATGTCTGTGCTCAATGTGACATGACAATCACTCATTCCCTACTAGCCTTGCATCACAGCAATTGTACACCTGGCTTCCTCAAAACACAGCTACTATATTACTTGCAAATTCTTTTTCTATAGTAGCCAGCAGTTTGGTTTATCTTCCACTTATCCCCAAGGGAATTTGAATCTGTGCCTTGCATCACAGTGATGAATGCCCTCAGGACTACACCGTAAGGCCTTCCAAGCCTTCAAGTCGGGGCTGAATATGCAAAAGGGAAAGTGGGTGGTAATATATTTTGTTAAAGAGAAAGCAGGTAACTGTTTAAAAGTATATTTAGGCAGAAATATCTGAACACTTAATTTTGTGACAAACACTCAGTGCTTAAACACCCTGAATATGGCCCTGTATAAATATTAAAAACCGAGGAACCCTAGGGTTCCAGGGCTCATCCTTAATGTACATCCTTTGTGTGTCCTACTGACTGGCTTCAGAGAAGCAAACAGGATTCCTTATCACAACTCTGTCTACAAAGTGCTTAAAGCTATTTCGATTCTTGTCAGCTGTTCGCATTCACACAGACAACCTCCTTAATTGCTTCTCCAGAGTGGTGGGAGCGGTAGTATTCACCTTAAACATCTCTTATGCCGAAGAGTTAAGGGAAATCTTTTGTGGTTTTTTTTGTTTGTTTGTTTTGTTTTGTTTCCTGTCAGGTACAAGCAGTACCGATTACTGCTTGAAAACTCTGCTGAAGACAAGATTTTTCTCTGCCTGAGGCTTACTCCTCTCTGCGCTCCCATCTTCAGAGGATGAACTGGAAGCAGTTTGCCATGGCTGCAAGAAGCAGGAGGGTGCATGAAGTCTGAAGTGTATGAGATGTTATGGCTTTATTTGCTTGGTAGATGGAAAGAAGCGTGGGTCTGACCCCACAAATTCTTCATGTGGAGATGGAAGTTGGGATAGGGCCCATTCTGCTCCTCTCCAGAGGAGTGGAGAGGAAGCAGTGGTTGCCATGAAGCCTCCTTGCCCTCTGCTGTCAGGTATTTCTGTGCTGTTGTGTGCATATACCTGCTGCACAGCAAGCTGCCCTGAAGGAAGCAGCACTAGCCGTCCCCATTCACAGGCCGTGCAGCAGTTCATCCGATTTGATTCAGACTCGGCAGTTACAGAGCAGCACAGCTGACATCTATTTAATAAAAATGAGGCTTTCAGTTCAGTACCCTTCAATACCAGAGCCTCCCTCCTCCTCCTTGCTTTCCAGCAAGGAGATTTCAGCCTGGCTCCCCCCATGGGGATAGGCTGCTCACCCTGGGCTCTCCCCAGCTCCATTTTGCCCTCTCCCCAGCTCCCTGAGGCACGGGGTGCCCCACGGCGCCACTACCGGCACACATGGACGTGTGAAGGCCTGCAGTGGTGCACGGGGCTGGGGCTGGGCCTGGCTGAGGCCCGGCCAGCAGGCTGCGAGGGGCCTGGAGTAAACAGAGGCAGCTGGTGACACAGCATGGTGTGGCGGGCCCACGAAGCGTGGCAGATGCAGCTTCAGCTGTTATCGGGTGCCCAGCACCGGCCCCAGAGCCTGGGTCAGATGAAGGAGCCGCCGCGACGGTGACAGGGCGGTGTCAAACTGCCACTCTCCGCCTGAAGGCTGCCACGGCTCTGCGGCAGCGCAGCCCCCGGTCTGCAGGCCAGGGGACAAAAAGATCACGTTTGTCAAGGATTGCGCTTTTACACTGAGCTCGGCAGTTGCGGCAGAGTTCTGCTTTTGGAGTTTAGGATTTTGCTCAGAGCTGCTAGTAAAATATAATAAAAAATCCACCGCTGAATTACTGCGCGTAAAGCACAGCTTCTCCTTCCTGACAGTACAAGAGGAATGAGACTGATGCTCCCAGTGCTTTGTCCTCGTGTCTTTCATCACCAGTTTGTTCCCTTCCTCAGAAATGGTGTGCTGCAAGGTTGTCAAACCACCTCAGAGAGCAGTGAGCAATCAGGAAAATGTGCTGCAACCTTGGGCCGTCCCACACCATCTCTTCCATGTCCCCATGGCACAAGCACTTCATGGTGCTGAACTCTGTTCTCATATCACAGTGGCTTGTAGAAGATAAAATGCTCGGTTGGCTGTCTGTGACACTGAGATTTGGTGTGAAACATGGATTATTTCTCTTTTTGTGACATCCAGGACGTATCGATAGCACACACAGACTTTTCTAGTTTCGCATTCTTGTATATGAACACAACACATTAAACTTTTTGGAAAAATACTGGAATCAGAAAAATGTACTTCTGACTTTCAAAACCTTATCCTGTGGGTGCTAATTGAGAGGCTTAAAAACACCCAGGCATTGTCTTTCCAGCACTGCATGTGCACCAGCATGTGCACTGTGAATACATCCTTCAGGCACAAAGTGATACATCCATCCGTATACCAAAATATATATATATATATATTTCTGAAAATAAATTATCTTTCTTCTCCTTTGTTGGGAAAATCTTTAGCTGAGTAAACAAAACCACAAAAAGAAAACAAAGAGAAATCCATCAAAAAAAAAAGAAAAAGAAAAAGAAAAAGAAAAAAAGAAAAAGAAAAAGAAAAAGAAAAAGAAAAAGAAAAAGAAAAAGAAAAAGAAAAAGAAAAAGAAAAAGAAAAAGAAAAAGAAAAAGCATTGTGATGGACCAGCTTTAAGTCTGCAACTTAAAAGGCAGTGTCTTTAGATCCCTCTTATTCAAGTTCTGTTTGCCAAGGGATCAGTCCTAGGCGTTGGTGGTTCAGTATGAACTGGAGCCTGAGGCTGCATTGCTTCATTACTGGTACAAGTGTCTATAGAAACGAGGTAAAGAGACAAGAGGAAAAAGGCAAATCTAGTATGATGTTCAAAGACTCACTGGTGAGGTTCTTGCTCAGTCCAGACCTTTGCTGAAAACCTGGGCTTGTGTGAGCTGGGGAAGCTCACAATGCAACTGTACAATGGGGTCTGCCACAGGCACTGATTTCTTCTTAATCCTGGGTGCACAAAATTAAGCAGTGCATTTGTGTGTATTTTAAAGCCTAAATAAAAGTTGTCTGTTTTTTCAATGTGGGAGATGCTTATGTGAGGCTACATTTTAGCTTAGCACATTTGGAAATCAGGTGAGCGCTTTGCATTACCAGGACAGTTCATAGCTGCTGTTTTAAATGACTGTATCAACTGGAGCTGTGATTTAAGAGCATCGCTCTTCTATACAATCATATTCTCAACTGTTATTGTTTTATATGTTCTTTTATTCCTTGATAATTGGCCAAGAAGTGTCCTTGTTTGTTGATAAAAAGAGTCATCAGAATTGATTTCTAGAATTTATCTGCATTTTACATTGCAATAGAAAAAGACAAAAAGTAAAATCTGTACAAGCACTGTTCCTAAAACCCCTTGCCATTCTTACTCTTGACATGTTTCCACTCCGAGCTGGTTTCATAGACTACGTGATGCAATCTAGGAAAAAGAACCACTCTGCCAGTGAGGGATTCATGCTGTTGGAAGGCAGGGGCTCATGACGCATGTGGTGGTTCTTCTTCTGGTGGTGCTTACACACTGGGTGGGTTTTTCAGAGGGTAATTTAGGTTAGAGGGGCCTCAGGAGATCTCTGGCTCAATCTCTTTCCCAAAGCAGGGCCAGCTCTGGGATCAGACCAGGCTGTTCAGGGCTTTGCTGAAGGAGGTCGTGAAAACCAAGAAGGGACCATACACAACCTCAGAGGCCAATGGCTTAGCCCTTCAAAAAGTAGCCAAAGGCAGAAAGAAAGGAGCAGTGGAGGGTGTATGGAAAAAACTGAACACTGCAGGCAGCACTGGAAGGTAGTCTGGAGTGGGGAGCAGTGGCTTAAGAAGAACAGTTTGAAGGAGGAAATTGTCTTGCAGGGCATGCTAATGTGGGAAGGTTATTCCCAAGGCAGCAATTGTCTCACTGTTGCTTCAACACCCATTCTGCAGGAGAATTCCTTTGTTTTCAACACTGCAGAGTCTTCATGAAGAATCCTGGACCAGGTTCCAGAGAAAGCCCTGCACCTGTGTACAGGTTGGAAGGAAAATGATTCCAACAGGTGAAGGGGGCATTAGATAGTTCTGATTTCAGAGCATTCAGCACTGATCTCAAGGCCTGACACAGTGCAGCAACAGTGTCGACCAAAGGATAAATCAGATTTTTGTGTCATCAAAGTACTCTCAATGACATATACAGAGCTAGCACAGAAATACCTATTTTTTACAGTATCGGTGTGGTTTTTAAAAAAGGCAAATTGCAGGACACATTCATAGTACATCTGAAATATTTTACCAGCTGGTACTGGAAAATTATTTTACAATGAATGATAACAAAGTACTGTGCACAGAAAAACTCATGAGTTTGGTTCTTCTCCTTGTTATTATTTACTGATGTAATTTATCTGTGTTTTTAAGACTACTGTAATTTACTTTTAAGATCACAGCTTCTCAGGCTAGGGAACTGTTTTACAATGTGAGCAGCCAAGACAGGAGGTCTGTGGAATCCAGGGGTTTCCCACTTATGCCATTGACTCCCCAAGATTAAAGACTGCATTTGCTGAAAACGAAACACCCAGCGGCAGCAGTTCATGCATAAATGCTGGAGATGTCAAAACCATAGTAGGTCAATTTGTCCAGTCCCCATCACAGCCCCATCCCTCCGGGATGCATTTCTTCTGCTTTGTCCTGTCTATTCCAAGCAAGTGATGGGACTTTTGCTGTGGGATTTACCCTTCAGATTAATGAACTGCAAAACTTCACATATGTTTAAATGATTGTACTCGTTCCCCCCTCTTTACATCTCTGTTGTCAATAAGGTGGCAGAGAGGCCAGCACGAATCCATTCATCAATCCGCCTTGTCTGCAAGATGCGGCCAGGCGCAGCACCTGACACCATAATAAGCATCAAAGCTTTCGCACCTGATGTTAGCACAAGGTGCCTTTCCTCCCCAAACATCTGGTCCCCTGGTAAATTGTTACACTGGCTGCGCCGCCGCTCCCCAGGTTATTGCTGAGCCTGGGCCGGTGCGTGCTGCTCAGGGTCTGTTCTCAAGTTGTTGCGATACGCCGGCCGTATGATGACAATTAGAGGCAGTTAGTGCGCAGATGAGGCTCGCGAGTGGCAGGTGGCGGGAACGGGGCTCAATTAACTAACATGCACAAAATCCTTTGCTAATGAGGCTGGGCCACCCCTAGACGGGCAGGAAAGCATGTGTCGCTGACAGCAACAGAGGATTTGAAACTGAGAGGGAGAAACCGGTCAACAGGTATCATCAGTGGGCAAATAACCCTTTCTATCTCCCCACACGCGGATTAAGGCACAGGTTTAAGGCTGCATGCTGAGCCTGTTCACGGGAGAGCTGGAAAGAATTTAACTTCCCCATCTTTAAATCTGCTGTTGTCTTCTCTTTTCCCTGTATCTCCCCATTAAACTGCTCTTTCAAGAGAGCTGGGCAGTGATTACAGTGCAATGCAAAATTAAACATCATCCCTTCGTACTGCACAAAGAACTAGTATGCAAGGCAATGGAGTCCAGAAACACTGTTAATTTTCTTGGCTTTCAAAGTAGATCATTTTAAAACAATGCAAAGGCTGTTTGGGATGTGCTACTTAAGCCCCTGGTAATTTATACCATGCAATGTATTACTCATTGTCCCTCTGTATTAAAAAGCAGTTTGCAGTTAGAAGTCACAGATAAATCCATCAAAAGAAGTGTGGCCAACAGGTGTAGGGAGGTGGTCCTGCCCATCTGCTCTGCGCTGGTGAGGAGTTACCTGAAGTACTGTGTCCAGACTTGGAATCACCAGCACAGAAGAGACATGGACCTGTTGGAGTGTGTTCAGAGGAGGGCCACCAAAATGATCCAAGGGATGGAACACCTCTTGTACAAGGACAGGTTGAGAGAGATAGAGCTGTTCAGCCTGGAGAAGAGAAGGCTCCAGGGAGACCTGAGAGTGGCCTTTCAGTATCTATAGGGGAGCTGTAAGAAAGAAGGGAACAGATACTTTATCAGGGTCTGTTGTGATAGGCCAAGGAAAATGGTTTCATACTTAAAGAGGGTAAATTTAGGTTGGATATATGGAAAAAAGTCTTTTACAGTGATGATGGTGAGGCACTGGAACAGGCTGCCCAGAGAGGTGGTGGATGCCCCATCCCTGGAGACAGACAGTCAAGGTGAGGCTGGACAGGGCTCTGAGCAGCTGATATAGCTGTGCATGTCCCTGTTCATTGCAGGGGAGCGGAACTAGATAACCTTTAAAGGCCCCTTCCAACTCTAAGGATTCTATGATTCTATGGCTTTATGATAACCCATAAAGGATTTTAATTACCATAAAACTATTTCAGTGATAATTCACATTTAGAAGGAAAAAAATAGTTTCATTTAGAATCTTCAATTATATCTTTCACCCAATCTTGATCTTTAAAATCCTATTTCCAAATTAAGAAAATTGTGAACAAAAATGATTGATTCGCAGTCATTAAGATTAGAAAAGAGCTTTACCACCAGCCCACCCCCCCACGCCCACTGCCCACATCCCTCAGTGCCACATCCACACAGCTCTCAAACACCTCCAGGGACGGTGACTGCACCACCTCCCTGTGCCACTGCCTCACTGCTCTTGTTGAGAAGAAATCGTTCCTCATATCCAAACTGTACCACCACTTTTGCAACTTGAGGCCATTCCCTCTTGTCCTATCACTAGTTACTGCAAAGCACCCGAATCAGTGTTCTGTCACCCCCCACCTCTGTGCACTTTGCACCCAGAAGTAATGAAGTGACAATCCACAGGGACATCCTTGTAGTTCTTCTGAGGCTCTTGACAATATTCCACTACACAGAGGGCTGGATCATTTCTCTAACTGTATGTTTTCAAATTGCGCAGCATGATTAGGTTTGAAGAAAGGATAACCCTCCTTAAGCTGCCTCACTGCAGCAACTTAAGAAGGAGAAATGCTCTCCTCTACTGGAAGTTTTAACAAGATTTTACACATTTCAAACGATTTCAGATCCATCAGAAGGGCCGGCTGATTTTAGCTGCACATCGGTACTTTGGTGCACTGTGTTCCAATTTTACTTGAGTGCATTCTGTCTTCTTTGCATTAAGTAAGTCCTAAATAGCATCCATTTAATCCCTAACAGAAACTTATGGTTAGAGCTTGCTTGTTCCTGGGTTAATGGCCAGGGGAGAATCCTCTGTTCCTCTTTACACAGCATGCGATGAAATTATCCTGTGCGGTGAGCTGACGCAGTGTAGAGATAAGTATTTCCTCATGACTTCAAGGAATTCTGAAATAGTTTAGGCTGAAAAAGCCCCTTAATGCTTGCTTGAAGGTTTCACAGGGATGTTAACCTGAGCGTCTTGAAGAGGCTTTAAAGTAAGTAATTTGTCCTTGGAAATGGAAGTGGGAGAGCAGATTGATGGGGTGAAATTTTTGGTTCCTGCCCCAGAGGATGTGTGATGTTACTGTGGATTTCAGACAGCTGCTGCCTTCTGCTGTATGAAACCTACTTCTGTACAGGGTGAAGTGCTCGGTTATGTTTGTATCTAAACATGTGCCCAGTTAAAACAGTGTGCTGGAGGTCCCGTAAGCATTAAACAACATCCAAATATGCAGCTAGAGTAAATTATAAATTCCTGTAAGGAATCAAAAGGAAAAGAAATACTTGATACACTTTTTATGTTCTCAGAAAAAAACAAAAAAAAAAGTGACGTGTCGTTTTCTGACCCACCTGTAGTACATATTGTGAAAACACCATCAAAAACTTTGTGGGTTTTTTTTTTCTGAAAAAAGAAATGACAGAAAATGGTTTGAAATACAAACCCTGGATAAGACTCCTAAGTTTTAGACACTCCCAGTATGAAATAATGACTTGGACCCTATCTCTAGGAAAAATTAGTGCTGAGCAATTAATGTATTGTAGCTCGCTTTCTATGTAAGAAGAGCAAAGGGAACGTTTTGGTTTAGTATAAAATGAAGATAAAGTAACTGTGGGAAAAGGTTTGAGGACAGGCACTAAGAAACAGAGGGAAAGTCTCCAAAAGGAAAAAGGAAAACTCCCCCATGGAGAAGCTATCAGACCATCATGCTTGGTGTGGCAGCCACCTGCTGTGTAGGCCCACCCATAACAAGGATAGGGATGGAAGGCTTTTGTCTGCCTCCAAAAAAAGCTCGTTCAGCCGACAGAAAAGGGGGTGTTTCGTGTACACAGCACTGGCCACGGGGAGAGTGTGACCCAGACGTAGGTGGTCCCAAAGCCCGGGGTTCAGGAAGTAGTAATATGACATGCCAGTGCTGCAAAGGAGTCCTCTCAAAGGAAGTGCATAATAGAGAGAGCAGATGATTGCAATATATCATTATATAACACACCGTATCCTATATTGAAGTATGTAAATGCATACTTAATTTAATCCCAAGCACTTCAGGGTTTGCAAATCACCCTGTGAGAGTTGTTGACACCTACCACAGAAGAGTGTCCCTTAGATGGCTTTGCAGTTTTCAGACCCTTGATATCCTATAGTATAACCAAGGGAGACAAAACAAGAATAGTCAGAAGTTTGCTCCCACCTCTGCTGGATGGGATCTGTTCCTATTTTGATGTCTTAAGCTTGAACTACAGAACTTTTTCTGGAGGTCGGCATCTTCTATGCAATACAGATTCAATGTCCTTAGTGGGTGGCATATGTGCAATGGGCCATAAGAAATGATCACAGAGCTGAGATTAAAACAACCTCTCAGGTGGAGATTACTCGCTCATTCCCTATTCCACTTTCATTTCTATTCTTCCTCCGATGCATTCTACTAGATAGAGTATTAAACGGAATAAGGCCACATTTTAAGGAGAAAAAACACAGGTTCGGTTACAGCCACTTATTGGAGGGAAACAGAGATTGCTCCTTCTGCTGTAGAGATGTTTGCACCTACATGTGCTTAATGTTTTAGGAAAGGAGAGGGAAGATGTGTGTGCAGTCCGTAGGAGATAAAATTATGCACATGGATACAGATTGAAATTGTGAAAGATGAGGGCTTAACCATCCCTTCCTTGCTACATTCTTTACTTTAGAGATTTGAATGCCACCTCAGGAAATCAGTGATGGTAAAGCCTTCACTTTTAGAGACCTCAACTATAAGTGAGTAAGACAAGACTTGAAAGATGGTCACACATAGCATGCTTTAAAAAAGTAAAAATAAAAATAAGAAAAAAGAAGTGAAGCATATGTTTACTTCTGTACAATGAAAAATTGATTCACAGAAAGTTTAGGCTTAACCACACTTCTTGCCTGAGAAAGAGCTGTCAAATTATCTTAGTTGGAAGCTGCGCTGAGGTATTGTCCTTAATTGCTGTGATAATGCTCCGTTTTGACAGCTACAATACCTGGTTCAACATGGCTGCTAACAAAAAAAGTCAACCATTAAATGTGTTTTCTTAAACAACGACTGATAAGTTGTTATCTTTCAGCATCTCCAGCTAATTAGATATCACGAGTCGAAGTTAATTTGGTGGAAAACATTTCTCGACTTAATGACATTTATGGGCAATTAGGCACGTTGCAGAAAGGAACACACATTTACATTTCAGCCTATTTCCAGCGCTTAACAAGAACCCACCTCATCCTCCACTAGAGACTTCTGGTTCTCTGAGGAATAAGCTCAGGGCAGACACCACAGGTCCTCTTGTTTTTCTGGAAACCAGCAACTGTTTGCACGAAGTGAGCTATCACCCAGTAATGAGGCACAGACAGAGATAAAATTAAGCACAATAAAAGCTTTTAATCTCTTCAGACTTCTGTCTTGTCACAGCAAGAATTGCGCCCAGTTCTAGAGTAACAATGACTGAGAGATGAGAAGTGAGCTCATGTATGACATTCCTCCAACCTTCTAGTACTTCTGCGAGCTGTTTGTTAAAGTCTTTACATGAAGTTTGGCACTGAATTTGGAAAAGCAATACATGCCTTTAAACCTGTCTCCAGAGTTAGCATTTTCTTGCCAAAGTCCTTTTATTCCTTAGGCAAGCTTCACTTTGCAGATGCTAAATGATGCTTTTCCCCTATGATCTCATGCTTTACACCAGAGTTTGTGAAGAAGTCAGTTTAGTTTATTTAAAATTGCTGAGAACTGAGGGAGATTGAGAGAAAAATGAGCAATTCCTGTTAACTACAGGTGTGAAATGAGTGCATCCCGTTCAGTTTGGGAATAGATGTGGTAGGATTTCAGAGGCTTCGCAGAAGGCACTCTATTGAGATTGTCACCTGCTGCTGGTTTTCACGAAACTCGCAAGAATGTGGTGTCCACAAAAAGTACCAGTGTTGCACAAAGCAGAAATTGGTCAATGGCTCCAAAGCCTGCTTATGGAATCCCCTTTTCTTAGGATATTTAGTCTGAAAGAATTGCAAATGAAAGGTATGCTGAGTACACAGATACATCTTTCTGTTTTGCACTGCTTGCACTGTTTTCTCTGGACCCAGCCTTGGCGAGTCTGAGAGCTGAGGCCACATCTACAGCATAAGCAGTCTAAAATATTTGTTTTTGATTACAAGGAGCAGGAAGCATCGAGATAGGCAGATAGAGGTCAAAGCACATCCTTCTAAGTGCTCTTTGCAATTTCAGACAAATAACCTCTGCAGAGAAGACACTGAGGCTTTCTGAGGGCTCAGGCATGAGCCAGTTTTTGCTTGTGGCACTAACAACATTGCTCTTAGAGTGCACGTCAACCCAGCAGGAAGCAACTAGCTAACCTGCTTGGTGTTACCTGGAAAATGAATTTCTTTTAAACTATGTACCTGCTACAGCAAGGAATTGCCACGCCAGGCTTTTTGTCGAACCACAGAATCACAGAATTTTTTGACATGGAAGGGACCATTAAAAGTCATCTAGTCTGACTCCCCAACATTCTTATCACTTTTATCTCAGTCTTACTAGACAGGAGGTGTCTTTATTCTTTCCTATGCACAGTTTTTTCCCCCGGTAGAGTAACATGAAGCAAATCTACGCTGGCACTTAAGAAATGGCCAATGACAGCAATGAGTGTCCTGCAGTACAGTAAGTGATGGGCTGCCCATTTCTGTGGGTGCCCGGTGCTGGCAATGAAAGGCAGATCCCACCCGGGCACTGGGGCTCTGCTTACAGCCCTGAAAGCAGAGAACAGCCCCCTCGGGAGCAGAGGAGGACATCTGCGGTCTCGACCATCCTGATCTACTTGCTCAGCTCACTCTACAATTCAATGTATGTAAATAAGTAGCCTGGCATTTGTTAGACATGAAAGTGGTACTAAAGGCAGGCTTTATTTACGGGAGCTCTGTATTAAAATTGTAAATGCCACCGACAATTACTGTTGCAACGACTCAGCCCCTCAACGTTATCCCTTCAGGACACGGAATAATTTCTCTTTCCAATTAACACGGATGTGACAAACTCCCGCCCCAGCGGAGCGCGGAATACATTCGTGTCCCTTCACCCTTGCCGGGGTGCCGGGCCGCTCTCAGAGAGCTCTGAAGCTCCGTATTTCCTCGCATTTGCTCACACGTCTCCTCACTTTCCCTCACTTCCCGGCCCGCCATGAGAAGCGGTGCCGGCCGCAGGGCCCAGCAGGCGGCGCTGTCGCTCTCTAGCTGTCCCTGGTGCGCGGTGTTCCCCCGGGCCCCTGCGGTGCGTGCCCCTCTCGCCGGCCGTTGCCCGCCATGTTCAAGGTAGCCCTGCCTCAAAGGGAGCCGCTCACTGACGAACGCGGACGGACTTTATTTAGAAGGGTCTGTTGTGATAAGACAAAGGGAAATGGTTTCAAACTAAAAGGGAGGAGATTTAGACTGGATATGAGGAAGAAGGTTTTTTTTAAGGGCGGTGAGGCAGTGGAACAGGTTGCCCAGAAAGGCAATGGATGCCCCGTCCCTGAAGACTCTCAAGGTCAGGACGGGGCTCTGAGCACCTAAAGGAGCTGTGTGTGTCTCTGCTCATTGCAGGGAGTTGGACTAGAAGATCTTTAAGGTCTCTTCCAAATCTAAGGATTCTGCGACTATGATTTTATGAGAAACAGGGTGGGACTGGACCCTCCAGTCAGCCTGTCCTGGTTATGCCACTCCTATACGTGTCAGAGGCTGATGCCAGAACTGAGACAGAGAAGCCATGGAGAAAGTTTTAATGTGTCCATGTGCTGTTTGTACCCCAAGGATCAGTCTGCTTGGGTTCAAAGGGAATGTATACAACACCTTGTGGCTTGAGACCAAAACAAAGAACTTGTTGCTTAATGCTGCCTTCTCCATACATTAACAGGAAGGAAGAGGGGAAAAAGCCCTTCCATGCCAGTGCCTTTTTAATGGGTTACAGCTCAAATAAGAGAAATGGTTATTGCAGATGAAGTGTTGGATAGATGTTCACAATTGTGCATCAAATTTTGGCTCTGCCACAGCCTTGTTACCTGAACTTGGGCAAGGCATTGAATCCTGCACTCTTTTTGACTCTGTTTTCCCTCTGTGAAATGGAAACACAAGCACTGCTTTCACACAGTTGGTGTAAACATCATTTCTATTGAGTTTGGACAGCACCCTTATCTGCCTGGAACAAGACTTCAATATAGCTGTGGATATAGTCCGTATTTGTTGGCTTCATGTGCTTTTGGTTGTAGACAGAAGGCAGCGTGAGAGGCTTGTATTCCAAAGCTGGGTAACTTTGAAAAGACCCAGGCATGGGAACGGCATCTCTGGCTTTGTGTCTAGAGGGCAAGGAAAGTTCTCACCAAATCCCCAGCCACGGCACGATTAATGCCGGGAGAGCAAACTGGACAAAGAGAAGGTAGAAGTTTGTTCTAGGGGTAGTTCTGGTTTGTCACTGGCAGTGAAAAAGTTAAAACTCATAGGGTTATTCATGAATTCCGCTTTTTAAAAACATGTCCCATTAAAATGCAGATTTAGTCTTCCATTTGCAAAGAACATAGTTATTTCAAATTCTGTATGGGAATCCTTTTTGTATTTGTATCTTTTGGGTAGAAAGTCCAGCTGCCTCTTGTGAGATTGCACATATCTCTTCAGATGTCAACAAATCATTGAAAAGTGTCAGAAAGGGGGAAATGAAAGATAATTATTCAAACCATGGAGAGCTACTTTGAAAGTGAATAGAATCTGTCAGATAGTCTTTTGAGAACAGCAGTTGGCTGCTTGTATTGGATATATTAAATGGACATATCTAGAGGCAAGTAATGCTGTATTAGATTCGGATCAGTTTAAGTTGGATTATTTTTTTGGTGGAGGTAGCTGAAACTACCAGAAATCGTTGAGGGAAATTAGCTGGGGAGGAGCTACATGAAACTACTGTGACAAACTAAAAGAAACAGAAGGATCTGTAAATAAAATGCCTGCTCTTTCACGGAAAGGAATCAGAAGCATTACATATTTGTCAATTACATTTTTACACTGCAATACGATAAGATGGGGAGAATTTGACTAAATAAATAAATAAATTGGTAGCAGTCTCCTCCTAAAAGAAATGCATAACAGGGAGATTGGTTAAGTCTCCATTACATCTGACTATTAGAATATTATTGAGAATTTGCTTAGCCCAGCACTCTGAGCACAGCCAGAACAGCCTGGCAGTGCTGGTTCCTGAAGCTGCCAGACTTGTCTCTGCCAGTAACTTTTTTTGCACGTCCATTGGGATCTCCCACATCTGAAGTCTGCAGTGAGATCAGAAATCTGCCTTTTCCAAGAGAAATTGGGATAGGTGATATTTTGTAAGGCACAGAATACAGCCCAGTAAAAAGCCATAAATGCTTGCTCCTGTATCTCCCAGGACAGTTGTCCATGGTTTTACTGTAACAATGCAGAAGCAGTGAGTATCTCACGAGTTTTCTGGACTATCATTGAGTGCAGTGGTGCAGGCTAATGAATGACAGGCCATTTGCAGGAGCTCTATGACTTAACTGCATCGGTCCATAGTGCAAATGAAAGAAGCAGAAAGGAGTAGTGAAGTGAGAAACATATGCAGGTGGCAAGCTGCAGCCATCACATTACAAGTTCAGTTCTTTCCAGGTGATTTTTTTTTTATTTCCTTTCTTTCTAGAGCTGTGTGTATTGTGCTTTTCCTGACTCTGTATCAGCTGCTGCGAGATTGTGTGTAAACAGGAGAAAATCCACAGCAGCATTAATTTATCAGTACTTTTCAGCACTTAATCCTCTGGAGGGGAAGACAGACTGTGAAGCAAGAGTAGCAGCCCTGGGCTCAGGATGGCTGGTGTTCCTGGTTTTGTTTCTTTTCCAGCTGTTCTGCCTTCTTTCATATGGTACAGAATGAGATCTCATCTAAAGTTTTCTTGAGCTGCCTTTGTTCAAACTGAATTCTCTAAATTATCCAGCAAGAACAGATTGAAAGGCTAGAAGATACAATCAGCACATCCCTTTCCAAAAAGAATAGATAAAAGGACATTTTTTCAATACCCATACCCTTTACAGATATGCTCTAGCAAAAGACTGAAATCCAGCTCGCAGCTCCTCCAAAAGCCAGGAGTGACCATTGGTGAGGGCTGGGTTCATGTCACTGCAGATGCTAAGAGGAACCCTTGGAGGACTTGAAGACTACCTTACACCTTAAATACAAGCAAGTAGAACATTTTGGTTTAATTCCTTCTTCTTTAATGCATTCCTTTTTCTGACTCACACATATAAAATTGAATTTAGGATCCAGTTTCCAGTATGCATCACCAAGTGCCCACAGACCTAGTGTAGTTTTTTTCGGTAGGAATGTGTTGGCTGAGTTGCAGTCACCCTCTTTCAGTGCTGTACATTTACTGTTTTTGTCAAAGGAATTATGATAAGGAGAAGAAATAAACCTCAGAGTCCTCAATATCACCTTTGTTTTTATCTTCCCCTTACCTGCAGGAAAAATGGAAGACCAGAGGGCCAAACTACTCCTTTATTAGCCTTGCAGGTGGGAAGAAAAAAAAAAAGCCAAAAAAGCACAAACCAAAACAAACCACAAGAAATCAGTTTGTGTGCAAGTGGACAAAATGTTCAAGTAGTGACCCTATGAAGTATCTCCAGTGCCCAATGTTTCTCTCAGTTTCCTTCGTTTTCTCCATGGGATGAGACTACTGGGAGCTCACTAATGCTCTTTCGCACCAGCCTCTGCCCACTCCAGGCTCTGCAGCAACCTGTGTGGCCAACTCCAGCCCTGTGCATTGTTGAGTTACAGAAAAACGGGAGCAACTTGGGTATGCTTTTGCTTGGATTTCTATGTGACCTGAATCACTTTCTCCAAGATCTAGATAACTACAGCAGCTTCTCAGAGTAGCCTTCTTAAGGAAGAAAGCAAGCTTGGGGTGACCTAAGTGAGTATCTGTGTAGATTAACCCCTGTTGCTCCTCTCCCTGGGCTGGGGCTGAGTGCCTGAATCTCAATCAACTCCCTCCTGTTTCCTTCCCAGAGGAGCCTGAAGAGCAATGATACCCGTGGAGAGTAGAGAATGTCACAGAGTACTCCTCTCCCCCAGCCTGTTGTGGGGTGAGATAAATCTTCTGAATCTGCTTTTTCCTCTCTTTGGTGATTGAGCTAGTTGTGGTGGGCTTGGGTACCCAATTGCTTGATACCTGAAGCCATGTGTGATGAATCCCACTGGTTTTAACACAGAATGGCTGAAATTGTAATTGGGGTGAGAAGTAGCTCCTTCCCACTCACTCGTTATTTTAAGGGAAAGACAAATTTTACCTACTCCTTTCTGTACTTTGTCAGTTATGCAGATGGTGTGCTGACAGCTGGCTAAAGCTGCCCACAGTGCATGTCTTCCCCAGAGCTGGAGAGCCACTGCCTCTTTTGTCCCTCTCTGCAGCAAGAAGCCTGTGGCAGTGAGCATGAGGAAGGAGACAGCTCTTCACTTTTTTTTTCTTTTTTTTTTCTCCAGGATTTTCTTCCTTCTTCTATTCTATTGTCTAAAAACATAATTGAACTTGACTGCAAAGTCATTTCTGGTTTTCTCTTTCAGTTATCTCACTATTATTCCATCACGATAAGGGGAGTTACTGCAGAGTTAAGCCTAATTTACAGGAGAGGAGAATTGGGGCTCGATTCATTCCAGTGTTTCTGTTCAAAGGGATTAAAATGAGAGAGAGAGTTAAGAAAGAAAAGGAAGAGCTGAACTGAAAGAAGTTTCAGAAACAAAAAAATGTTGTCACTGGGGAGCTATGCACTTTCTCCAGGGAGATTTGCTGCCAAATAATCTTTGAGGTGGTGGAAGAAGGTATTTAAATCTCTTCTAAATCCAGGGAAAGGGAAAAGAAAGTAAAGAGCCAGCAAAAGGAAAAGGTGTCTTTTTTTCTGGCAAAACAATCTACCTCTTACGTGGAAAAAAAAGTTGCTCTATCCTATTGATAATTACGCCCTCAGCGAAAGGACTTTTAAATTCAAATGTATTTTTCTGCTGAGAAGACAAAACGTGGCCTCAAGTAATATTTTTCATTCAAACTGATAACACTGTTATGTTTTTTTGTGCATGAAAATATATATATTTAAAATGAGCGTGGTTGGGATTCAGGTACATGTTTGCTTTGCAGTGGGAACTGTGCCCTTGCTCATCTAGGTCAATGGGTCAACACCAGGAAGGCATTGGCGATCGCTCCCTGCTGGTCCTGAATGGGTGGCACTGGGGCTGAGGCTTCTGCAGTATTTCTCGGGATGCTCATTCAGGCCCCTGGGAAGTTTGTGGGATTTTCTTATGCCAGGTGTCATGTGGCTGAGAGGCCCGTGTCTGGAAGCCTACATGGGCAACAGAAGGACCATGCCAAAAATGCGGCAGCGTTTAATGATTTGTGTCGGGGAAGTTTAATCCTTTGGGTGCAAGGTTTATAATTCCACAGCGGATTAGCAGCCCTGGCCATTGAGAACTCGAGGCTGGGGACCGATTTTTTTTATCCAACCTGGATTTGGGCCTGCAAACCATATTTTCATATGAAAAGATAGAGTTCAGATGTTCAGGTGTTCAAGCTAAGCATGCTAATATAGAGACATTTCATGCCTAAAAAAAAATAATAACGTGGACCAAAAGAATTTCGGCTGAGTTGAAAGCAGAGTTTTAAATTGGTCCTGAACTCAATTCCAAATAGCTAAAACTGGGCAAGATAATTTGCTACTGATTATTATTTTTCAGTTCGTTGTAATTATAATTCTGATGTTATGAAGTAGCTGAGGAAAAGACCCAACACCTAGACCCGATTAACCTGCGGAAGGAGGGCATGGAAATGGCCAATTCATCAAAGCTTTTAGGACAAGGTAGTTCCTGGCAGAGGCCCCTCTCCATTTCTCTCCTTGATGCCTGTGAAGCTGTGGGTGTGATGCTGCTCTGGGGACAGGAGTAACGGCCAGCCTGCTCGGCACGGAGGGGACATGCATGCATGCTCGCACGCATCGCTACAATGATACCCTTCAGGCCGCCTGCCCGTCAAAGCGCCTCCCGGGCAAGCAGACATTCAGCTGAATGAAATGGGAGTTAGGCTGGTGTTAGTCATTCAGGTTACCACGAAGCATTCCCACAAAGTCTGTAAATATTCACACATGGGTAGCATTGTCTCTTTAAAAGGATTAGTCTCTTTAATTAGATCTATCATTCCCTTTGACCAAGGTTTCTTTAAAAGATACAGTAGTACGAGCACTGTACCAGCAAAGATAAATTGCCTCCTTTGAGAGAGTGACATTTCCCCCATTGAGATGGGCCCTTTTCTGGGGTTGTTGTTTTGCCCCATGAAGCGGCCATTCAGGTAGCGTGGCGCTGAGAGCGCCTTGTTAGAGCTCAGAAACTATTTGTGCGGCCGCGGCAGACTTGGACTTTCCAACTGGCACCGAGGAGAAAGAGCCGCTTGTTTCCCCGCTATCGGGAAAAAAGGGCCGGTGCAGGTGGTGCTCCATCAGTAAGACGCTGTTGGAAGAAAAGCTTGCAGGTGCTGGCGCTGCGAATGGGCGCGCACTTCCTGGGTCCAGTGCGAGCTAAAGAGGACTGCCAAGCCCACACAGAACCGCACTGTTGCCTTACGAGTGAATAAAAAAAGATGTTTCAATGCTGTCGTCGGATCTGGGTGGTTTGCCACCGAGGACAAAAAGTCTCCTGTAAAATTTGATTTAAATAGTCCTATCTCACTTGCGCTCTGGGTGACCAGATTCAATTGTGCTGGTGTCCCCTGTGCAGTATGATATCATAGCTTCAGAGGAAGGCTTTATTTGGAGGTCACATTAGTTTGTCCTGTGGATGTAATCATTTTTTGTGCCACGGACAATGTTTTACTGTGGAGATATGGGCCAGATGGCTCAGCCACTTGCAGTCCAGCGTTAAACAGGCTCTTTATTGTCGGTGAATAAACAGAACCTATTGTCTGTCGCTCACGAAACTCTAGTGTCCATCACTGTTTAAAGATGAAGTATTAAATTTTCATGGCTTAGGGAAGAGTATGTAAAACAACAAGTAGAAGGGGTGTGGGCTTCCAAAACATATCCTCATTGTCCGTCCTTTTTTTTTTCTCTTTGCAAATACCCAGGAGGTGTTTCCATGCGTTGCCATTGTTCGACGTTGCTAAGCGCTTGGGTCCCGTTTGCCTTCTCCCGTCGGCACTGGAAGCATCGTCCATGGGGTACCCCCACCACAGGACTGGGAGCATCCCGAGGTTCTGCGACCAGCTCCGTGCAAGGCACAGAGCCTGGGCAGGCAGCACGTTTCCAAGCCTATCACTGGCTACTAACTGCTTTACATCCCTAGGACTCTCCAGTGAGCTGCTAACACTCAGAGTTCGGCCAGCAAGCGAGTAGGGAAAAATAGATCCCCCTCAAGACCAAAGAGATCAACTTCATCTTTCCGCGCCTCAGGTTTTTCCCCTGGGCTCAGCACTGTAAATCGTTTTTTATTTTCCTAGAGAAAACAAGCATTTTCTGTTTAAACTTATCCCATCCTATATCGCAATGTCAGAAGTATTTCTTTCCTCTCTCTAATTGCAACCAAAGCCAACCTTGACTGGCAAGGAGAAAGTCCCTGACAGGTTTGGGTTCAGTCCAGACCTTCTCAGAGAGTCTGTCAGCCAACTGTTTGACAGTATGCAAATGTATGCAAATGGAGGGACACTGGATGAACACCTGCAGAAAGTGTCCATCCCCACTCCTGCTATGCTTTACCTCCTCTGCACGTGGGGCTTTGAAATGCTGCCTCGTCTCCCTCTGTCAGTTTATTATGCGTTTGTCAGCAGAACGTGGGGCTAGTGGAAACTGCACTCTTTGTCCTGACGAGCGACAGAGCCCCATGTGGACTGGCGAGTGCCAGGAATGGCGCCATGGCTTCCGTCCAGCCCTTGTGAATCCTTCTTTCTGTCTTTAGGACCTTCGCTTCAGTATCTGAACCCTTTCGGGGTTGCCCGTGTCAAGGAAGGCCTTCTGTTTTCCTGGGAGTAAAGACATCATATTGGTGGAGTCTCAGCAGAACAAAAAGGCTCTTTCTTGCCAGCAGCTGGAGCACAGGGCTGCGAGGGGTTGTGCATGCACGGCATGAAAACCTGCCTCTGACTCATGCCGGCTGGGGAGGAAGGAAAGAGAGGCACCTTGAATAAAGCAAAGCATCAGGTGCCTGAGAGATGGGCTGGCTGCTGCAGTCACCAGGAGTAGTGCAGACTGGCTGCACACCCCATGGAGCAAGCCTGGAGCATTGCAGGGCCCCTGAGGTGCTCCCCAGTCAGGGTGGACTGCTGTTGGGCCCCTACACCAATGGCTTTTAAATAGAAGTTTGAGGAAGTTCAGGACTTTCAGCATTGCCCTACTCCAGTCAAAGGCTGGGTTCACTGCAGTCATGAATTTGAGTCTCGGCTGCCTTGGGCAGATGGGGTGGGGGCCTGAATCTTTGCCCTGGATGTTAAAATTGTTGAATTTTGAGAACGCGCTGGATCAAAGATGCAGATCTCGTGCCAACATGCAGTTAAAGGGACAGGGGTGAGCTCTGCCAGCTGCTGTGGGGCAGCTTTATATTTACATTGCTAAACATCTGTGCCAGTGGTGAGTGGCCTGTGGCCTCCAGCTCCCACATTTCTCTTTGCTGGGCATCAACCACAACCTCAAGCAGCTCCAACTGCTGTAGGGGCTGCTTTCAGACTGACATACAGATGTTGTGCTCTGATTATTCACCTGATGCCAGTGCTGTGCCTCCTCTGTGTATCTAACTTCACCAAACCACATATCTACAAAGTTATAACCCACAGCATGTGTAGGCTGTGGCTAAACAACACGTTGTACACCACAAGCCTGATGCTACACAAGAGCAATTGTTCAATCAGAGTTCCTGGAGCTCCTGGGATGGTAGAGGTAAGACTTGTGTCTTGCTTGTTCTTTTGCTCTAGGAATAGCCAACCAGTTCTGCACTTGATGTGTAGTGAAATGCTAGTGGATAGTTCACAACAAGAGGCAACACAGAACCACTGCAATCGGGAGCGATACTCAGCTTCTAGGGTCTTTGGACTGCCAAAATGCAAGGAACAGTTTGGATTTTTTATGCCAGTGGCCTTAAAAATGCAGGCAGCAGGCTTCTACAGCAAGCTTGCACTGCATGGGAGTTGCTTAAACCCAGCAGTTAGTCACTATTCCTAGGGCTTTTTCTGCGGCTGGTGATAGGAAGTGGACCTTTCTGCAGGGGCACTGAGCAGAGCACCCACCAGAGCTCTCCTGGTACCAGATATTATAGCTGGCTTCTTGGGACAGGGTGCTCAGATGGTCCTGTCTACACTTCCCACCACACTGTATTGAAATTAGTCCGCTTTCTATGTAGAGGGAAAATAAGTGCTCCTGCTTTCTGGCTCTTTTTTTCTTCTTACACTTTGGAGACCAAGGTAGCTGCATTTAGCAGCTTTAATATCCTTTCATTGCTGCTGCTTGCAGGGTTGTGGTCACTCAGGCAGCAGTAACTTTGAAAAAATGACCCGTCTACACCCAAACAATAACAGAATCCCCCTTTTTATGTTGGCAACGCCCCCTGCTTTCTGTTCGCTCCGGGACTCCCCACGTAGACGCAACTGTTTGACCAGCCTTCTTCAGAACAACTTAATTAAGCAAAAGAAAAAGTGTCAGTTTCTGCCAACCCTGCAGAAACAGAACCGTGGGGGTAAAAAGGGTATGTGGCATTAACCCACATTCCTGAGCGGGCTAACGAAGGCAGCCCCTCGCGGCGCTGCTGGGCACGTCCCATTGGGGCTGCCAGGATCAGAGCACTGCTTACCCACATCCCACAGGTGCCATGGTCCCCTCAAATGGCAGAACGCTTGCCTGAGGATCCAAGCAGATTTTGGAACTGCATGGAAACAGGAGCTTCTTTCTTCTTTCTTAGAGAGGGATGTGGGCTCAGTAGGCCAAACTGCTCGTCCTCCTGCCATGGCCTTCCTCTTTTTCTCTCCTGTGCTGAGAGCCTGCTGTGCACATGAGCCTTCCACTATTGTGAAACCTCTCCTCCTCAACCTAACAAAGTTTTGAGAGAGAGTAGCAGAAATCAGACTCAGGGATCCTTATGGGTCCCTTTGAACTCATCATACTCTACAGTTCTGTGATTCTGTGAATTTCTTTTGCTTCAGAGACTGGATCTGCTCCACTGGATCTGCATGAAAGCATCTTCTTCTTAAGCTGGCAGGATGCACCCTGCCCAGCCAGCTGTTCTCTGTCCAAGGAAAAGGATGAGGCTCTCACCACAAGTGCTTCAAGGGCCTGAGTTTTCATTATGGGCTCCAAGGAAAAAAATGTTGCTCTTAGTTGAGAAGAGGGACTAAGGAACGGAACTGTCTCCCTGAGTTATATTCTCCCCTTCTGTCTTTGTCTCCATTAAAAGAGCACAAATTCATTTTAGGTTACAGTTTGGCAAAGGTCGAAGGCTGATTTGACTTTGCACAGAGTGCCTACTGCCTTCGAAATCAATGAGCCGGCTGTTCACCCCACACAAACAGTGCACACATGTGGGCCTTTCAAGGACCATGGCTTTATTTGGAAGAGAGTTAGGCTTGTATTGTTTCTTTTTCAGATAAACACTGTGTTTTGCTTGCATGCTGTCCTACGGTCTTCTACCCCAATCACCTCTTTTCTTCAGTGATAGATAGCGGGCAGGAGTCCGTGTGCTTCTGAGCAGCCATCTTGTCCTCAAAGCAAACCAGAAATTTTTTAAATAATAAAACTAGTCAGAGCAAGTCAGGTCCGCAAACCTTAAATGCTTTGTTACGTTTTTCATGGATTCTTCCAGTCTGATCCCTTGTCATTTAAGAAGAAAGGAAGCCAGCTGTTTGAAGTTAAATTCCTAAGGCAGTGAGATCTCTTGTGAGAGAGGTGTTTTTACCTTTTTTTGACTTTTTTTGAGATTTGACGACATACAGCAACTGCTGGGATTGGCTCTGCTGGGTCAGACCATAACCATGAGGGCAAGACATTGCTGCAGATGAACGGCCACAGTTGCACAGGCCCTAGGTGCTGAGGCAACCCATGACTATAAAGCTGACCGGTGCAAGTGGACGGTTTTTTTGTTTACTTAATTACACTACAGTGAATTACAGTGGGAGCTTTCCTGTGAGCAGAGCTGGCTTTTTGCACTTTTGGGAGGTTGAAGTGAAGGGACTGTGGCTGTCCAGCCGCAAATCTGTTACAAACACAAAACAACAGCGTATTACGGGGCAAGAAGTGAAAAACCTTTCCTGCCACCTCCGACTATTCCATTCTTTCTACACAGCGGCACAGGGCCCACGGCCTTTATGGTGATTAATATCTGGGAAGCTTCTTAACAAGGCCCGGCTTGATAGGTGGCTCTTGTTGGGCTGAATTTATGGCCTGGTACTTCCTCAGGAAGACTTCCCACGTTGAATTGTTGAACATTACTGACCCTGATGCCCAACACGAGGGGGTGGGGATTTACACAGATGTCTGGTAACTGTGGAAGGTGCAAAAATCCAGAAGAACAACCTGCATTACATCCATGGGAGGCGGCTGGTTAGCAGAGGTCAGAGGGAGGCCCAAGCCAGTGTGTGAGCCGCAGTGTTTTGGTGCAGTTTGTTTTTTGATTAGTGCAGTTCATGACCGGGCCATCCCACCTGAATAACAATCAGCGTGATTCACAGCAGGCCGGGAGAGGGCAGGGACGCCTGCCGTGCCGCGCATATGGAGCCAAGCCCTGGGAAGCGCAGAACCTCCCCAAACCCAGATGGTTCGGGTTGACGGCTCTGGCGAGGCACCAGGAATAACCCATTATGATATGAAATCATCAAGACCTCGACCCCCCCTGCCAGCTCCCTGGCCCCCTCCTGCCTCCCTCGGACTGTATTTACAGAAACAAAGCCATATGGGGAAGTGAGCGCGGCCGCGGATTAATGAACATGCATGAAATGGAGATTCGCGCTGCTTAATGATGCAGTCATTAAAAACTAGTGTCTGTGTGTGCTTTTTTTTTTCTTCTGTTGGATTTTTCTGTTTTGTTTTGCATTTATCTGACACTGTATTTGCCTTTTCTTCATAATGAAAAAGGCGTTGGCCTCCTGTCACCGCCAGCAGATGGGAGGGCACGGTTGGGCCATCGGTGACAGGAGGTGGTGATCACCCATCCTCCTGCACAGGCGGAGGTAAAACATTTAGGCAGCAGCACGAGGAGCTAGTCCCGAATTCCTCATTGCTGCCATTGCTGCTTGCCTTGGAAAATCTCCACCCTGGATAATGGAGGGGCACAAATGGTGCCTCTGGGGTCCCCGCCATCAGGAGGTGCTGAATCCTTGGGCCAGGAGTGCCTTCACAGAGCCTACAGAAAGGATTTGGTTTGCTGCCAGCAGTCACAGAGATCCAGCAGAGGGAGAACAGAGAGAAGGCTCTTGGCCAGGCAGTTTCAGAAAGATGCGTAGTCCTGGAAGCAGGAGGGCTGTGGTTTAATAAGATAAGTGGCTCCAAGGAAGGGGTAAGATTTAGCTGCAGGGATGAAATGGGAGGACAGAAAGCACTGCTGAGAATGAGACTGGAGAGGTACCAGACCAAACCCCACTTCTTTTGTCCCTTCCTAAAGAGCACCACTCACTTCCCTCATCGTTGCTCTCCACTTGTGTTGACTATTACTGTCTCCAGGATAAAATGTAATGTAGAAGTGGGACTTGATGCATCATTATTTTTAAAATAATTGGTCCCCCTTGAAAAGCAAATTTGTAATCCCAAATTTCTGAACATGAAAGAGGAGACTGTGGGCCAAAAAATTAGAAGAAATCATTGATACAGATATACAGATATATTGTACAGTGTCCCTTGAATACCATGCTCTCAATCTTTTGAGTTTCATGAGTATTCATCATGTTTTTCAAATAATTTGAAAGCGATTTTTTAATGAAGGCTAAAATATCCCTTTTAAACTTCTGAATGCCGTTGTTCTTCTTTGATCACATCCATACATTCCCTATTCCAGAGCCCTTCTCTCTGCTGCATATTCATGTTCTTGGGATAATTTAAAGGCATACTTGCATGTTTGACAGTGATAAATAAAATTCATCCATCATATAGCAGAACCTCTAGGGAAAATTAGATATCCCCTGTTTCAGTACCATTACAGTTTGCATGATTATGAACTTGATCCAGAGCTCACTGAACCAATGGAAATATTTAATGAGCTGGCAGAATATCTTCTTGGTTTAAAAGAGAAAAAACATCGATTTTGGCAGTTACAGTGTGTTTTAGAGACTATTTTCTACCTGTTTTGTGTGTCCTAGAAGCTGTGATAGTACCAGTCCTTGCCAGAACTCTCCGACTCACCAAAGCAGCATCTTCATATTACTGGGGGAGAAATGAAGATGCCTGTCAGGTTTTATGCACTTGGGGTCAAGAAGGCCAATGGTATCTTAGTGTGCATCAAAAAGAGAGTGGCCAGCAGGCGAAGGGAGGTGATCCTCTCCCTCTATTCTGTCCTAGTGAGGACACATCTGGAAAACTGTGTCCAGTTCTGGGCTCCCCAGTTCAAGAAAAACAGGGACTTCTGGAAAGAGTCCAGTGGAGAGCCACAAAGAGAATGATGGACCTGAAGCATCTCACTTATGAGAAAAGGTTGAAAGACCTGGGACAATACAGTCAATTTTTGGACAGTTAAAAGCAGGCGTGGTGTCTCTCCCACCTTCACACATCTGGGGGAAGATGATGTATGGGAAGGAGCCCTGATGGCTGCACAGTGGAGGACTGACACAGGGACAATGGGCCAGCACCGTATGACAGTAGTGCAATTAACTGCGCATTTCCAAGCCATCCGTCAGAGGGCAGGTACCGGCATAGGTATAAATTACAACAAAATATAAATCACGGTTGATGCTACCAGGAAATTTACAGCTGACCAGTGAAAAATAGAACAGCCTGACCTTTCACTTGGGGCCACAATCGCTGTGCTGCCAATGGCCTCTCCGCCCTTCAGGCCGCTGGAGAGCCAGTTGCTATAGCTGTGACATTCCCCCCTCAGTTGCCTGAGAAACGTACCCAAGCCTCTCACCGACACCTCTTGCTTTCAGCATCCCCCTCTGGCACTTGAGATGCTTTATGTGCCGATCCCAGTGTCCGAAGGCGCAGGCGGAGGTTAAGACCTTGTCCCGTATTCTGTACTGCTTAGCAGGATCCCTCTTCAATGCTCTCAACCCGAGCAGGAGATGCTCATGTTTAGTGACCTGTCACACGAGTACTTCACGCTTTTGTTCTGGGAAATTGGCCTTCCTCTGTTTGATGTGAGAGGATTTGGGCTGCATCATTGAAGCCATCAGCCTGCCAAGGTTAAGGGAGCAAGGAGGGAAAGCTGTTTCTCTGTAAGCAACAAGCGGTCTGAAACATCTCACCTCCTTTGGAACAGAGGTTCCCATCCCGGCAGCATTGAGGCTGGCAGCTGTGCTGGGCCATGGGTGCCTGGAGAGGAGACAGCCTGTGCCTTGATCTCCTGCATGAACACATGGCAAATCTAATCCTAGCAGAGATCAGGCACCAAGTGAGCTGTAGCATCTCAGGGAATCTGATGCTTGCCTGAGGCTTCCCTGCTGTAGCCCTCCTGATAAACTAGGAGGCAAAGGTGGGCTTGAGCATGACTAATGGGTTTTTGCCAATCCATGTCACTAATGGTACTAGGATCTGAAGCAGCTCTGCTTTGCCTGATATAAACTTAGGATCCAGCTGGGATGGGACTGAGGTATGAAGTGAAAGGGTGTACTGATGGGAGAGGTTTTTTCCATTACATTCTTAACATTCATTGTTGGGGAGTTGGACTAGGTGAGCTTTAAAGGTCCCTTCCAACTCAAATAACTCTGTAATTCTATGGTCTGTCTTCAAGAGATGGAGGCTCTGAGCACAGGTAGCACTGTGGCTCTCTAACTGGTTTGGGGACAGAGCTGGACTCTGTACTGTTAGGATGGGCTCACAAGGAGGAAGGGGCAGTGAGTACAGCATCAGGTGTCACTCTTGGACCTGCCATGAGTGACACCTCTGTGTGCAGACGCAAACCAGTAGGTCAGCATGGCTGCTTTCTGTTGCTGTCTGGTTGCAGCCTTTCCGTTCTTGTTGACCCTTTGCAGTGGATTTTTGTTGTTGTTGTTGTTGTCTTTTTTTTTTTTTTTTTTTTTAACTTGAAAGAATTAAAAAGTAGAGCTTCCATGAATAAATATAACTCTTAGCTCCATCTTATTAACCAAAAGCAATTTAGGGATAAATACAGTGAATGTTAACAAAAAGAGAGAATAGAAAATTGTTTAAGTGGCCAAAGAAACTTTATCCCATTGTGATGCAAGCCAAGCTATGCCAGCTATATGTAAATGTATGCAGTAGGCTCTGTGCATGTGTCCACTTTGAAGTTGCCATCTGAATTTAATTCTGCCTTTGTGATTAAATCAGGCCATTACGTTTAATCTCACTTAATAGTAAGAAACGTTCTTTGTTGTTTTCTATAGGCAACATATTCTGCCCCTAACATATACAGCTTGGCATTCACACTTTACTATTAATCCCCGATGGCTGATAATTGCTTCATCTCCAAGTTCTCTGTCCAATTCACAAGGGAACTGATTGCAACTATTCTTCCCCTATACATTAATGCACTGTTTTGGTCTTACTTCTTTGGCTCAGTGAACCCTATCAAGCTGTCCACATTTTCTGGGCATGTGGGCGTATTGTAAGTTGTTAAATTAAATTCTGTGCTGACCCCCTAAACACCAGAATCTATTAGTGCTGCAACTTAGCTGATTGACAAGTGGAGCTACTTTTCCTCTCAAAAACCTGACATGAAAAAAACGGGCTAAATAAGGCTGAATATTTTGTTTCAAGTGAAAGCTGGAGATCTTCTGCCTGCTGTCTTTCTACTTACAATTTCATTACTGCAGCAGGATCAGTTGTGTTATTACCACACTATTGTTTCATTGATCTTACAAATGTCAGTTGTGAAATCTCTCTGGAAAAAGACCAAGAATCTGGGACATGTCTCCAGTTTGCTTGAAGCAGGAAGCCTGCATGGATATATAGATATTTTAAGTACATTTAATTCAGAGGGATGTTTTTTCTTCCTTCCCAGAAGATGGCCCTAATTTGTAATCACTGAATTAGGCTCAAGGAGCCTCAGACTGTCACTACTTTGCCAGAAATGTAAAAAACTGCATGGGTTCCTGTGGGGACGGCAATTGAAAGAGACTTCCAGCTTCCCAAAGACACATATCAGTGGTTTTAAAATGTGTTAAGACTTTATTTATTTCCCCTTCCCTTCCCTTCCCTTCCCTTCCCTTCCCTTCCCTTCCCTCTTTTAAACAGGCCCTTATGCTTTTCTACCATGGAAGAAATAGACCAATATACTGAAAACCACACATAAACAGTGTCTTAGTTATCCCTGCTGTTTGTGGTGTTACAATACCTCCCTTGCGCACTGAGCAAGGACTGAAAATATGCATTATTGGATTGAGTGCCTGCCACAAGTTCCTCACATTTTGAAATGTTGCAGTAATTTACAGCATATCCTCACCGTGGTTGGTTTTTATTGTATTGATTCTTTTAATTTATATCTTCTTAACTTGTCCTACAAAGTTTTTGAGGTGTCGATCTGAGCCATATAGCAGATCTAAGATGAAAAAAGTGAGGCAGGGAGTGAAAGAGGAATGTCATGTCTGCCTTCACGTGAGCAGCAAGAAAATCTGCAATGTAGTAGCAGTGGTATTTTTGGGACATATCTCCTAGCCCACATGTTAAGTTCTTTACAGAGAGAGTGGTGAGGTGCTGCACAGGCTGCCCAGAGAGGCTGTGGATGCCCCATCCCTGGAGGTGTTCAAGGCCAGGTTGGATGGGGCCCTGGGCAGCCTGGGCTAGCATTAAATGTGGAGGTTGGTGGCCCTGCATGTGGCAGGGGGGTTGGAGATTCATGTTCCTTGAGGTCCTTTCCAACCCTGGCCATTCTGTGACTCTGTGACATGCAAGGCACACTCTGTACAATGCGCTGGGTATAAAATAAGATACTGTCCTGACCCAGTGGGTGTCCCATCCATCCTTCCTCACGATGGGCTGGCCCACATGAGCCTGCAGTACATCAACTAGGACACCATGGTGACTGATAGCTCACTTGGCTTTTCTGAATCTGCTGCGTTGAGCACAAAGTCTTGCCCTATGTCTTCACAATAGCCCAGCTGAGGATATCAGAAAAATTGCTTATTGCAGCAATCAGCACAAAGTCTGCACATGATGGTTTCTTGTGTCATGATGTAGAGGCAGTTCCACTATGCAGGCAACAAAGCTGTCTCCAAGTACAGGCTGAAACCGTGCAGTCAGTTCTCTGCTGTGCTTAGCTTTGCCTCAGCCCTAAAATACACTTTTTAGACTGCCTGCAGCAGTGCCCATCCAAAAGAATAGGTACATGCAAAAGATACCCTGCCAGCAGTTTTCTGAAGAAAATGCCTCTCATTTTTAAATGGGATCACACACATGCTGAAGGGCAGAACAATTTCTTCCGAGTGAAACTTCCCAGTGATTTCCAATTCCTCCCTCCGAATCAGTGCATCCATAATATTGCCCAGACGCTCTTTAGCCACCTCTTTTGCTAGTTTCCTCTGACTCGGGGGAGACCTCATCATTCTGTGCAGCTCCCCAAAATAAGGCTGTGAAGAGGTGGGAGTCAGCGACTTCCCCCCCCCCCCCAACCCGTAACTTCACGCCAGACAGATGCGAGCTGCGGGCCCTTTAAACCCGGCGCGCCCGCCTTGATCCAGCACTGACCAATGGGAGCGCAGGCGCGGCGGGAAGCGAGCTCCTATTGGCTGCGGCACTTTGGGAGCGGCCGGCGTGGCTGCGGGAAGCGCGCTGCTGAGGGGCACGGCAGGCTGGAAGCCACCGGCGGGTCTCCGCTCGGGCCCTCACGCCTGCTGGCAACGCTCACAGGCATGGCACGCAGCCCCTGCTCTCGGAACAGCCTTGGCAGGCCTGCTGCAGGCCGGCCCGGGCCATTGTTTTGGAGTCACCTTCTTGGTGACAGCCAGAAGAGGCGTTTTGGTGGGTGGCTGAATGGGCCACCCTGCGAGGCGGCAGGGAAGGGGAAGAGAAAGAGAATCCTTGCTGCTCTGACAGTGCCCCCGCCCCTGGGCCTCCGGGGATGGGGGGGGAGTGAAAAATGTGAGAAAGGGATTGAATAGAATCATGCAATCGCAAAATCACTAAGGTTGGAAAAGACCTGTAAGATCCCCCAGTCCAACCACCAGCCCACCCCCCCCACGCCCACTGCCCACGTCCCTCAGTGCCACATCCACACGGCTGCTGAACACCTCCAGGGATGCTGACTGCACCACCTCCCTGGGCAGCCTGTGCCGCTGCCTCACCACAGAAGCCTGGGTATGTCACTCAGCCATGGTTATGCCCTGTTAACACAAGGTGACTCAGTGCTTAATGCACAGCTAAATGCACAGCTACCCGCAGCTCTGTCTCCCCGACAATAAATGAGAAAACAAAAATGAGAGCTTTTTTTCCTTTGTAAGCAATCAAATGCTCGCTGTAATGCTCCTTGCATTACATGCCAGAAGATGCATGCAAAATAATATCTGTTCTTTCACAGAACCAAGCACTTGCAGTGAGCTGTGAAATCACACGTGCTGCTGTGTGAAACCCACCCAAAGCCTTGGCTCCCTTACAAGGGAGATATTCCCGGAGCCTCTCTCGAGTCAGCAGCCGAAGCCAAGCGCTATAGAGGCTTACACTGCTGCTCTAAAAAAGGACAATTTGCTTGGAAGTCTGTGGCTAATTTACTGCACAATGCCCGATGTCATGGTCAGCTTTGTCGTAGAAAGTTGGCAGTCCCACACTGCGTCTCTGCTGGCCCCAAAAGCGGTGAGCGTTTCTGGCTGGGGCCACTCTGCCTGTTGGATGTCCCGAGTCCTTTCATGGTGACACACGGCCAAGAGCGGGCACAGAAACGAGGGGAGAAACAAAAGTGGCTCTGAAGTCATTTCCCTGCGCTGGATCCAGCCATCCGGTTGCACTCCTTCCCCATTGAAGGTGCAGAAAGCGGCCGGAAGAGAGGGGCTGAGAGAGAACAAACCGGCTGGGACGGGGTGGCCCTCGCCAGGCTGCCATTCTCCAGGCTGAGAAAGGGATGAATGGTTAATTATAGAGGGCCAGAGGGTGACGGAGGCGGCGGGCTGGTGCCCAGCACTGCGAGCACCTGCACAAGTTGGGGACAAAGCCACTCTGGGCTGCACAGAAGGGCACTGTTCCTGCCTCACCTGGCTGGCTGGCTGTGCCTTTGTGTAAGAAGCAAAATCCCCAGGATGGAGGGAAAAGGAAGGGAGGCGTGAGGGATCCAATCCCCAGACCAGAAGGTACCAATGGAAAGGGATGCCAGCTCTGTCTGACTCACAGGCATTAGCGGTAGGATTTCAGAACAACCATGTAGGGATCCACAGGTAAATGGAAGCCAGTGTTGGGCTGCCTTGGGTGCCCTTGGGAATCCAAGGTGCCCTTGAATGCAAGAAAGTGCAAAAAGGGCCTGCTGGACCTCAGTTGGGATGAGTGAGGGCCTGGCCATGCTTTGGCACTGCTGAATCCCTGACACCCTGGGTGCCTCACAGCCTTCACCCTTAACCCAGAGGGACCATCACCAGCCATACTGCCATGTATGGTGTCCGTGGGCAGGGGGCCCAACTCCCCCTTGCTGTGCTGCCAGGCCCATGGACCCTCCTGGCACTTATCCTGCAGCAGCCAGCCTTGGCAGCATTTTCCTCACAGAGTTGGCTTCTTAAAGATAGGCATAGCTGGGAGGCACTTTGTTAGCGAGGATTTGGCTGTCTGAGTTGCTGAGGTGCCACACAGGGCCATCCATAGTCGTTTGATGCATAGGCCCTCCATGGCTGCTGTGGGGCAGTGGTGTGAGGGAGCGGGCCGGGCCCCTGAGCCTCAGAAAATAGGTAGCAAAACCTCAGCCGGGCGCTGGTTGGAGCAACGCGGGCACATTGGCCGCTCTCTTATTCCAGATGGTTGAGGCGCATGGCAAACAATAGCAGGACGGCCTGGCAGAGGCCTCCCCCTGCATACAGAGCAGTGGCGGGCTGCCCTGCGCAGGGCTGCGGCCCTCTCGTCGGGATGAATTGCTGCCCTGTTGCTCAGGGGATGCTCAGCCAGCAGGACGGTCCCGGTACAGGAGGCGGCGGGGATTAGCTCACGCAGGCCTTTGTGAGGACAAACAGACCGGTTTTGTTTTCTTCGGCAGCAAACCTGGAAGAAGTGTGTTTGGGCCTTTTGATGGAGGTGTCTGGAGAATTAGGCATTCTGGGTGTGCGTGTGAGTGTGTGTGTGTGTGAGCAGAGAACAAAACCACACATGAAAAGCCTCCAACTTTTCGTCAGCTGCCTTTTCGCGCTGGCACACGTGCACCCAAGGGTGGCTATTTGCCGCAGCCCAGCCCCAGGGTCACCACTGGAAACTTGCGATGGAGGATGAGGAGAAAAGCTTTGTGACTGGCCAGGCTGAAGAGCCCAGGGAGTTCCTCGCCCTTCTGACCATTGTACCCATCAGAGGCAAAAGGGAGGACATGGATGGCAAAGCCTGGGTGATGAAACCCTGTGTCCTCCAGGCATTGCAGCAGCGCCTGTCCCAGTGTGGAAGTGCCCATGGGTCCTGCCTCCACAAAAGAGAGAAAAGACGAGAAAGAAGGGGACACACTCTTTAGCAGGGTCTGTTGTGATAGGAGGAAATAGTCTCAAACTAAAAGAGGGGAGATTGAGGTTGGATATCAGGAAGAAGTTTTTACAATGAAGGTGATGAGGCAGTGGAACAGGTTGCCCAGAGAAGCAGTGGGTGCCCCATCCCTGCAACTCAGTGTCAGGCTGGACGGGGCTCTGAGCACCTGGTGGAGCTGTGAGTGTCCTACTTACTGCAGGGGGAGTGGACCAGATGGCCTTTAAGGATCTCTTCCAACTCAAACGAATCTATGATAAAATATGGGTCCTCAACTGGGACCTTGGAAGCTTCTGCTAGGGAAAGATCAGGTGTGTACGTAGGGAGACCTATGTTTCATCAAAAATGTTCAGAGTGCTTTCTCCTCTTTAAAATAATTCAGAGATGCAAGGAGCTAGATCAGCAGTAAAACTCCAAGTCCTTCCACAGACTCCTTTGAACAAATGTGATGTTTTCAGGATGGTTGCTGCCAGCAGGGTTTTCTCCCTATTTCACTGCCCATCAGTCCTGAGATGACATGAACACACATTTCCAAGAAAGCTGCACGTTTGGGGCTTGTTTCTCCCAACCGCAGGTGTTGCATCTGGACTGTGGATAGGTAAATAAATCATGAAATCCCACCATTACCATACTTGGTTTCCCCACGTTCAGTTACTGGTGTGCTGGAGTGGGGTGCCATGCCTGCCCTCACCTCCCCATTGCTGCACCCATCCTGCTTAGGAGAGTGGGAACCAAACAGAGCCACAGAAAGTGGATCTGCAGGGGCAGCTGGGCAGCCCTATGGCACTGCTGGGGAGCTCCTGTGTAGATCTGCTATCTGTGAGCTGTCTGTGAAGGCAAGGGCTAATTTTCCTGCAGCAGTGGCACCTGCGGATCTCCTGATGGTGGAAAACCTGCTCTCTCCTAGCTTTCCTTACCAAGCTTTCTAACTTTTTTTTTTTTTTTTTAAATTTTGGGTCACCTTCACACAACCTTGCATCCCGTGCAAAGTCAGTGCTGCCGGAGCTGGGAGGAGAGAGCCATCAAAGCCAGGCTCCGAGCAGCACGGCCGCACGTCTGCAGCAATTGTGCCACTCTTGGCAGTTGCAGGTGACAACCCTACCAAGCGCCCAGGAGCAGATGAGAAGTTTATGGGCTGTTAATAAACTGTAACCAATCGGTGAATGCCGGCGGGTTGTGTTCAAGCTGTTTGGGGCCACAGGTCCTTGGGAGAGCTTGCACTTGCTCTGCCTTTATTTCAACATAGCAGAAACATTAAAGCATGTGGCAGACTCTCGATGTTTGTTACAGTGAATAGACATATGTCCCTCACACTAGCATGTAGAATATCTAATTAAGTCACACAATGATAGCTTATACCCAGGGGCAGTTGCAAACAAGACGCTGTCACACTCTTAAGAACACAAACAAAATGAAAATTGCCTCTTTATACATTATAATGAATATGTTTTCAACGCATTAGAAGTTCATTTACTAACAGACTCGGTGTGACCGAGAGGATTTCTGCGAGCATCCTTATGTTTTTCCGAAGGATCATTTTGCACGGTCAGGATTAGGGGCAGTTTGTTAACCGTTCTTCCCCCATGGACTTGAAAGTAGAATTGAAACCTTAGTGCTGCGCTTACTGTGTGTTCCACGCAAACCTCGCTTCCCAGAGCCCACCTCCACGGGGTTCTCCCTTCTATAGGACACACGTGCCACGAGTGGGTGTTTGCCTTTCCCCTTCTCCCCTTTGCCTTCACTGTCTCCCCTGTTCTTCACCAGCATTTGGCATTTTCGCATGTGAGTGAAACCCCCCCCTCCCCCTCGGGATGGTAGGATGGCTGCAGGGGCTGTTTCCCACCACTTCCAGGTGATGGCATGGAAGGATCTGAATAACACTGGGGCTGTAAGCCCTGTCCCTGTGCGGGTTTTCCTATCAGATGGGCAATGCTTCCTTTCTTCCCACAGTATCATTACACATGACAGACCCGGAGGTGTCCCCTTTGCACTCTCAGCTCACCTGAGCCACGCAGCAGAGCTGGGTCCTTCCTTGTGAAAGGGGCAGTGGGCATGCGGAGAGAAACTGCATATTGGGAACAGCTCCAAGCCATGCTTAGGGACTTGGAACAAAAAGCCCCCTCCTAGAACCCCGCTAGGGATATTTTAAACGCAACTAAAATTGTGCCAGGTTTTGTTGAAGGAAAGGAAAAAAAAAAAAAAAAAAAAAAAACCCCGAAAACAAGAAACCAACAACACAAAAAAAGGAACAGTTTTTTTTTTATTTTTTAAGCGGACAAAGCTGTGCATAAATATGTGTCTTATACATATATGTATACGTCTTCCTGAAAATAGCATTTAACAAATGCCTGCTGCATCTGCGGGATTCTCCAGCAACCCCGACGCCGCGATCAATCTGCAGTCTGCTGATGGTTGGTGACAGTGATTGATTGATTTTTCCTGCTAATAGGATCAACATTGGGAATACATTAAAGTAAAAGGCACGCTTCTGACTCGCAGGAAACACCCCGCGTATCGGGCCCGGGCCGATTGTGTTGGTTTTGGCAGCGGGGTTCGGTGATTGATGACGGGCAGGGAGCTGAGGGCTGCCCCGAGAGGAGCTCAGCTCCCTGCGTGTGCATGACACTGGGACGGGGACACGCATCAGCGGGGACAAAGGAGCGGGGTGGCCCGTCCCGATAACCTCTTCTAATGCATATGGTGGGATCTGACCTGCCAGTTCAAGGAGTGGAGGCGAAAAGCTGATGGGAAATTGATTCTCAGGAGTTTGTCAAGACATCTCCAACAAGTGAAGATAAATGCGGGAACAAAACTTCTAAAGACAATCCCAAGAATAGGGATGAATGCAAGAAGGGAAACGCTATTTTGCATTTACATCCATCTTTTAGGGCAAAAAGGCTCCGGGGTGAGCGCTGTGCTCTTGCAGCATCTCAGCTCGGTGGCACCGCTAGAAATTGTCGGCCCCTTCCGTACCGCCGCGTGCGGGAGCGGGGCAGAGCCATGCGCTGCTGCTGTCGGGGGTTGCAGGCCATCGGGGCACACGGGACATCTGTCTGTCCCTATGGAAGTGCAAAAAGCAGCCCGGCTCCCGGGCAGCAAGGACACGGCACCTCGGGGCTGTGCCATCCCGCAGCTCTTGTCCCTGCCGTGTCCCAGCACACGTGCCGTGCCCGGTTCCGAACGTGGGGAGACTGCAAGGATGAGGCGTGAGGCGTTCTCCCTCATCTCGGGGAACTGAGGTGCAGAGGTGCGGTGTCTCCGCCGCTGTTCGCAGAACATATGGGCCGTGCCCACCCTCCCCCCCCCCCCCCGTAACCCTACCCGGCCGTACCCTGCGGGGCCCTTCCCCGTGCGGGGCGGCATATGGGGCCGCGCCGGGAGCCCAGCAGCACGGCTAATTCTATTTGCAGGTAGCCTCGGGAGGGACCACCTGTTGGTGTTGGGACTCCGGGCTGGGACGGAGCCGTCGCGGAGGGGGGGGGGGGGGGGGGCGGACTGCAGAGGGGAGAGCGGACGATTTAGCGGCTACCGGCCGCTGCCGACAGTTGCATCTGTCGGGGCGCTCATTATGGCTTTTAGAGGAGATAAAGAGCGGCTTCTAACGATGCTCCCTCCGAAGCTCACCTGCTCCCCCTGCACGACGCTAATTGGGCCGAACGCCGCAGGTAGCGGCCGCGCAGCCCCGGGGGAGCGGCCCGGGTGGGACCCCGTCCTTCGGGGCTCCGGGAGGCGGCCGTGTGCCCTCCGCGGGGCCGGCCTTCGTTTGGACGCGGCGGGAGAACGGCGGACGAGTGGCGGAGTTTCGCGTTTGCTTCCCTCGAAGCGCTTCGAGCTCCCGCCGAGGGCCGGACCCTGTGGGTACAGCACCCCGATTCTGTGCCCGGGGGGCATTCGCTGCTCCTTCCCCACCCGCGTTCTGCGAGGAACGAGTGAAGAAAAACGATTTCGGCCGCAGAACCATCCCTCCCGTCCCCGCCCCGAGCCCCGACCTTAACGAATACCAAGCGCCATTGACGTAAAACGCTTTTTTTTCCTTTTTTTTTCTTTTTATTTAAAATCTCAACAGCGGATCGCTTTTCCTTTCGCAACCAAACAAGTAATAAATATTATTTAGCAACTTTTTTCGTTTTTTTTTTTTTCCTTTTTCTTTTTTACAAAAATAAACGGACGATAAAATCTCTGCAGGGGGCGGCGATAAGAAAAGTGTTACTGCGGGGCCGAGCCTGGGGCTCGGGACTGCGACACGGACACAGAGAGCATTACGGACTTCCAACGTGGTTAGAGGCGGCGGGGACGCGAATTGTGTTACACGCTTTAAAAAAGAGGAGAAATCAAAAAAACCGACCCCCATCGAACCCCATCGGACCGGACCGAGGGGAGCGCGGCGGCTGCGGGGCTGTGACACAGCGCAGCGCTCGGATGGGGCTCAGCGCGGGGTCTATGTACAAAGCCCGAAAGACACAAAACCGACGGAGGGAGATCGGAGCGGGGAGGGTGCGGGTGGGGGTGGGGACGGTCCCCTGTGACCGCGGACGGACAGACGGCCCGGGCAGACGGACCGCCAAAGTCCTCGGCGTCGGGTTCCTCCAGCCCGCCGGCCGCGTTCACCCCCTCGGCCCGAGCGAAGGGAGAGACGCGGCGAAGCCGCCGAGAGACGCGCGGACGGCCGCGGGCTGCGGGCGGCTCCTCCCGGCCGGCCCCGCCGTCGGGGCGCTCCGTAGGTGCTGGGGCGGCCCTGCAGGACGGGCTCACTTGGCGTCGGAGGCCAAGCGGGGCAGCGCGGCGCCGCCCATGGCCGAGACGTGGTGGTGAGGGGGAGCCGCCACCTGGCACATGCTGCAGGGGCACGGCATCCCCCCCCAGTGCTGGAAGCCGCCACCCAGCCCCGGAGCGGCGGCGGCGGCCGAGGGCGACTTGAGGAGGCCGTGCGGGGGGCGGATGGAGCCTACGGCCGAGAGGCCGGAGCCGGGCAGGGAGGCGCTGGAGACGGCGGCGGGGGGCAGGATGGGGTGGTGCGCGGGGTGCGAGGCGGGATGGCCCGGATGGGCGGGCAGCGGCGCCGAGTGCGCGCCCATGCCGGCGGGGCAGGCGGCGGGGTGGAAAGCGGCGTGGTGGCCGCCGTAGATCTCGCTGACCAGGCGCTTCATCTCCTCCAGCGAGTTGGTGAGCATCAGGATGTAGTTTCTGGCCAGCAGCAGCGTGGCGATCTTGGAGAGCTTGCGCACCGACGGGCCGTGCGCGTAGGGCATCACCTCCCGCAGCCCGTCCATGGCGATGTTGAGGTCGTGCATCCGCTTGCGCTCGCGGCTGTTGATCTTCAGGCGCAGCTGCTGCAGCTCCGGCTCCGTCATCTGCTTCTTGTCCTTCTTGGAGGAGGCGGACGAGGACGACGAGGACGACGACGACGAGGACTTGAAGCCCAGCTTGTCCACCACCACCACCCCCGCGGCGCTCATGGCGCTGCGCAGCTCGGCGCTCAGCTCCGGCGGCGAATCGCTCTGCGTCGAGCTGGACACGGTGCCGCCCGTGAAGCTCCCGCCGCCTCCTCCTCCTCCGCCGCCACCGCCGCCTTTATTCCGGCCCGCGAGGAAGAGCTCATCGGGCTCCGGGGAGGACGGGCGGCTGGAGACCAGGCTGGCGTCCGAGTCCATGGCCCGGCGAGCGGGCTGCCTGC